>NW_021620706.1:1438745-1522211 GCF_004785775.1 Grammomys surdaster | reverse complement strand
GGCTGTAAAGATGATAGCCACTTTCGGCTAAGAGTCGGCTCCCAACAAGTTCTGATGATTGCATGGATTATTTTCTCTTGTTACATGGTTTTGGACCAGTAATGAATGATAGAACTTTTTTGTTACATTATAGGCTGCATTCCCACATCTAGTGTGATTCAGATAGAGTTAATATCCATGGTGTAGTGAGTGATTTAAAGAAGACAGTAATGAGATTGTGGCTCATGCCCTCAAAGCCTGACATCTGAAATCCTATCATTTTCCACATGAAGAAATATGTTAAATATTATAATATCTGACATGTCTATCACTGTGGGATTAAGCCAGCTATTTGAAACATTGGTTTGAAATTTTGATCCTTAGAAACATTATCTTCTTTTGTCTTACAAACTCTGAATAATTGATTTGAGGGTAATAGAGGTTTATATTTCCATGCTCTTAGTTTTAATTCCAAGAAGTATTGACATGTCCTCCTAGTTTAGCTCTTTCACCTTAAACAAAAGAAGTCAATAGCACAGTCCTTTCCTCTGCTTATGTGAGCCGAAACGCAGGAAGAAAGGTGTTTAGTTAGTAGCATTTATGTTTTCAGCATGAGACTCTGATTTGAAAGTTTCAACAAGTAGAACACACACACACACATACTTGCACACAATCACATTCAATGTGTTGGCAATTTGAACAGCTAAACATAATAAGAAAGCAATGGAGGTTTTTGATACCAAAGAGTCAAAATACTTATACATGGATGAATGAGTATATTTGTAAGAATAGTGAACAGATCTACCACTTTTTGGAATAGAATATTTTTCTCGACTTTTTATTTATTTATAGATTTTTCATTTTACTAATCTTTCCCTCAAAGAATTATAATCTTCTAAATCTTCAAGACTGTCCCTGATAACTCTTTGATTGGTTCATTACAGGCACGCATGCTATGGAATAAACAAAAAATTTCTGATTATATATAGAAGCTGTTGCACATGCAACAACTCATATCTGATACTGTAAAGCTGGCCAAAAGCAGTGGCTTAGGTGGTCAAATGCTAGATATTACACAGAATGACCTGTGTTCTATTTAATATGTGGTCACTAACCGACCATACTTAAACACTTATTTACCTTGACAACAATTCAGCCATTGTCTTCTTTTAGAATCCATATGTGTGTATACACAAATGTAATTTTAACCTCTGTGATATATCCTAAGATATGAAAATCCAATGTATGTTGTCTTAGGGGTAAGACGTGCCTTCATTTATTAGCACTAAGTTGTACACATACTTTCAGGCTTGGTTTATATATCTCTCCAAAGTACCAAAGAAAGAGATGCAATTTCCTGTCTAGCACCTTCATCAAGCACTGTATGTCTCCACCCTTACAGTGCTGCCTCACACTTTTCCAGCCTGACAAAAGTTAGAGTAATTTGTATAGAGTATCTCTCTGTTGAGGAACTGTCCCAATAAGATAAGCCTATAGGCAAATCTATAGTGTATTTTCTTCATGGGAGATTGATATGAGTGGACCCAGTTCACTAGGACAGCGTCATCCCAGGGGAATACAAGAAAGCAAGTTAAACAAGCCATGAGGAGCAAGCCAGTAGTGGAGTTCTTCAATGACCTCTTTATGACTTCCCTCCTCCAGATTCCTGCCTTGGATTCCTACCCTGACTTCTATAATATAAAATAAAGTCTTTTCCCCAATGACATTTTAATCATGTTTTATTTAAATCAATAGATATCCTACCGAGCCTATAGCTAGAGAGCATTCCAGTTTTCCTACTCCTGGGAACCAACAATTCCCTTAGTTCAAAAATTACAAATCATGCTTCATTCTTTTCTCTACTTGTCAATAAACACGATGTATTCAGCAGTCTTCGAGTACAGCTGCACTGCATCATATGATGTCGTCACTCCTGAAATCCATTGTCATCTCTGACCTGAAATGTTGACGACACAGATTTCTCTTTTGATCTGTGGCCTTCCTGAAATTAGTTATGTGAGCAACAGGAGAATCGTTATTTTAAAACATTGACTAGGTCAGAGCTTAACACTATTGAAGTCCATCCATGTCTTGTCAAACTTAGAAAAGTATGATACACTTTATCTAAGCACTGAGTGATCAGCTCCTCCGTCACAGACCTTCTTTCACAACATAGAGTCCCCCCCCCCCCAGGAGCTATCTATCTACAGTGTTCTTCTTCATATTGTCACTTGGCTGAGTGAGTCTTTTCATTCAATTTTCTGCTTAATTGTCACTTATGATGACTTCTCCAACCAAGTAATCTAACCACCCAGTCGCTATTTTCACATTGTCTAATTTAAATTCTCTCCATTATAGTCAATACAATCTGACATTTTTTATATGTTTCATTCATTTCAGCTTTTAAAGTACATTTATTTAGCAACAATGATATTTTAGAATTATAATATACAGTGGGAAAAAGCAAGTTTCTCAGGAATTTTAAAGTCATTTCATGTTACTCTGGAGATTCAGGGACAATAATGGATCAGTGGTCTCAGGAATTCTCAGAAATTTTAAATGATTTTATATTAAACATAGTTCAAACAATCTTCAGAGTGAGTGATTTGAACAACTAGAAATTCATGTTTGAAGAATAAAATACACTAAGTGTACAGAGTACTTACAAAGAACAGCAGCCTGCAAATATTCAATGAAAATATAATTTAAACTCCAGACCTTCCACTAAGGCAATCATATCATGAAATTACATGGGTACGCTGGCCACATGAGGACTTATTTGGCATTGAAATGAGTTCTGCCTGGAGAGATCATTCAAAGGACTTAGAGGAAGTACACTGCGCATGCCATTTCACTGGGGTACATTTAACTTTTTGTTACACTTTTCCAATGTTATACTGTACTCACTGTACAAGTGTTTACGTATATACATTGTAAACATTATGGGTTAGGATCTAATTGTGAGGGAAACATGAGGTAGCTGGAACATAGTAAAGACTGGGTGATCTGACAATATGATACATTGTATAGTAGTTATTTTATTAATATTTAAAAAAAAGTACTATGCAAACCATTAGATGCCTCATAGTATTCATTTAGGAATAATGAATCACCCGTTCTGCCTTCTTCCCAGTTCCTGTCTTGTAATCTCTGGCCACTCACACATGTCACCCCAGTCTCTTTTCTTCTTTCATGTGTCACCTGTCCTATGTCTACTCTGTCTTTCCTAATCACAACATTTCATTTGCATTTCTCTCTTGGTCCCCTTTTAATTTTTCTAAGGTTTACACATATGCTCCCACACTGTCTGTCTGTCTGTCTGTCTGTCTGTCTGTGTATCTACCTACACATACACACACACACACACACACACACACACACACACACACACACACACAGAATCTGCATGTCTGAGAGAGAGAGAAATGCTGTTCTTCCCTCTCTGAGTCTGGGTCACCTCACTTTACTTTGCCTTGTACCTGTTATATTTAATAACTACTGGTTGAATGAACACAGATTATAACTACCGAATTGATACTTCACATTTTGATATAAACTTCATGCCTGAAATTCTCAGCAAGTATTATTTGTTGATATATTTGAGGCCAACCTTTCCAGAATCAACTTAGCTTTTCCTGAACCATACATAGTTTGAGAGTAAAAGCAGTTGCTTCAATCATAAGCATTTGTAAAGAGTGTGATCAGGGCATCTTTGTGAGAAATCCTTTTAATCATAGCAACTGAATGCACATAGTGTACTTGGAAAATCTATGCTACCTTTACCGAGGAAATGCTACACACTCAGACTTAGTTAAATGTACTTATTTTTACATTTTGCAAAAAATCATAATAATTAGTTTGTCCAATTTGAGATAATAGTATAAATACCAATTAATCACTAAATAAAGAACTTCTATAAATTTCCACAAATATATCAAAAAAAAAAGAAAAGAGAAATGAAAAACAAAACAACAACAAAACCAACCCAGGACTTGAAACATTGCCATCTCTAATTTGTTTACCTTCCAGTTGCTTTTCTGTTTTTCCCCTCGGACAGGTTCTTACTATGTAGCCCTCACTGGCCTGGAACTCTCTTTATAGACCAGGCTAGCCTGGAACTCTCAGAGATCTACTGACTTTGCTTCCTGAATGCTGGTATTAATGTTTTGTGACACTACACTGGGCCACCTTTTAGAATTTTTACTAACATGAATAAGTCTCAATTCAAATTATAAACCATTGGCATTAAGTGACATATATTTGTACAGTACACTGTCATAATTCTTCACAACTACCATTGTGGTATAACATGATGTGCCATAAAGTTTACACGTGATGAGTTTATAGAACAAGGCTCTGAGAAATTTTTAGAGATGTACAACAATTACTATAAACTTATCATGAGGAATGACCTTGTGCTTTTGGGGAGGTGTTTTTTACCACCTTCCTAATGACTTGTCTTCTGTGTTGACAGACTTGACACTTCTAATCATTCAGTTTTATAAAACAAACATGACCTACATTTCATGTATCCAACAGATCTCTTTTGTTTGCTTGCCTTCATTCATTTTTTATACATGGTCAAACAGTCTCTGTTATTATTGTGCCAGCCCATGTACCACAGAATAGTATCCATGGTGTGCAGTACAACACTTTGCTTATCTACTTACCGTGTTGGTAGGGACTTGAATTGTCTCCAGTTTTTGGATATTTGGAATATTGTTGCTTTGACCTTTAGCGTATAAGTCATTTTGGTTGATACATAGTTTCTTTTCATATGTTAAATAAATACTCTGAAGTGTGATTTCTGGCCAGTTTATGGTGACATTCTTTTACTTTTCAATAGATAATGCTTGGAGTCTCATATTTCTTCACATGCTTAGTGTGACTTTTGAAAAGGTGTCCATTGACACCATCATTCTAGTGGGCAGAAATGACAACATAATACAACTAAACATGATATATTAAAATAGGCAAATAGTCTGAACTCGGATGAAGCTCTGCCATCTAACCATGCTGTACCTTCTTCACCTTTTTGGTCCACATAATGGCACTGACTTAGTCTAGGAGGGCTGCTATAAGAGTAATACTGGATGGCTGAAATAGCAAATATTATTTTTCAGTTTGGAGTCTGGGATGTCTTCAGTCAAGGTGCGATCAAATGTGGTGTATGGTGAGATGCAGCAACACCTTACTCTCATGACATCCTCAAATGAGAGAAGTAAGAAAGTTCTCTGGGGTTTCTTCTATGAGTGAATTAATCCTATTTCTGAAAACTTCCCTCTTGAATTAGCCAAATTGTGTACTGATACAATTATAATATAGCCCAAGATTTCAATCAAAGCATTTAGAAGGGGCAGTCTATATCTAGAGTTACCTTATAGGGTTATTAGTGGTATTGATGAATTAATATAGTTTAACATATAGAAATGTCTGGCACATAGTAAATTATACATGAAGATGAGCTATCTCCAGTTTATCATGGTAATTTACAAAGTTATAACATACTTAGATTGTTTGTGCTCTGTAGTTAGTTCTAGGAGATTCTTCATGTTCTCATAAAAATATTACCTTTCTTGTTTACTATGTGTATGTATATTAGTGTGTGCATGTGTATGTGTATTTACATGCATACATGTGTGCAGTCAAACAACCACTTTCAAAGCTAAGTTTTCTCTTTCTCTCATATGGACTCAGGGAATAAACCCAGGTCATCAATTTGGGTTTAGTCACCTTTTCCTACTGAGATATCCCACCAACCCCTCTTACATTCTCTTAATAAGCATATATTTTATGATATTACTTTGGTTACTCAAGGCTGGGCACTAGAATGAAATATTCTATGAAAGTCAAATGAAAGATCATATATTTAGTAAAGACATGAAAAGGCCGGATAAACCCACCATGCCACTGTTAATCATACTGCTTAGACAATCGCTTGAGAATGAATATACCATGCTTCAAATATACCCTCCAGGTAAATAATGAAAACTGCCACAGGAAGTTTCTGTGATTTTACACCATCAATTATTTGAACAGAAGTATGTCTACCTTCTCCTTTTTATGACATCTCTTTGTTTCCTTGTCCTTGTTCTCCTATACTCATTGGCTTGGCATCTAGTGAACCACTGGTGCATAGAATCACAGAACAACTAGAAAAAAAAAAACAACTCGAAGGGGTGGTTTTCCTCCTGAAGCAATTTCTGCCCACTTTAGACCCTTTTTCTAAAAACACAAATCCACCCACCGTTGCCTCATCTTTCTTATGTCTCTTCTGATTGTCAGCTAGAGGAAGCTCTGAAGTCATGCTGGTCATTTAAAAAAAAAGACACAACTCCTGAAAGTGTTTTACAGCATGTCCCAGAAGAGTCTAGCTGCAATCAGTGATCATCATTCTATGCATAGGTCACTACTTCCTAATCTGTTCTGGTTACAAGTGTTGAGATTTCAACTGAATCTTCAAACAGCGAGCCATGTTTTACTTCACACCACCTATCTTCTTCACATTTGGAACCTCATTAATGGAACAAACTAAGTCTAGGGTACTGCATGGCAAATATATCATTATGACACTGGATGCTGCTTCCATTTACCTATGTAACCACTCACAGTTTTAGGAAAATGTATTCAACTATTTGTGGGATATAAAACTTTCTCAAAGTTCTCATTCCTATGAAAATAGTAGGACTTATTTGTTTGTAGAATAAAAGGTACATAAACGTAGGTCTCTGAAAACATGAGACAGAGAATGCTGTTAACTTATTAACATACAAGGATTCTTTTTTCATTGTGACTATTCAAGTAGAGTCTTGATTTTCATGAGTGTAGAAGGGTTATTTTAGACTGAGTGGTACTTTATTCCATGTCTTAGGATATGAAATGGTCTTTCACCAGATGGTAAAATCTAGAAGGTTGGGAAACTTAACCCACCCTCCTCCAGAATAAGGATGAAATTAATGTAAAAAAGAAAATGAAGTAAAAGAAAAAATTCCTCCCAATTTTCCTGTGATGGTTGTCTAACTGTCTAAGATGTTGTGTTCAGTTGGCTGTCTTTATAACAGAGAAGGAGGAATATCTCAACTGTAAATGTCCTATATACAGTCCTCTCTCTCTCTCTCTCTCTCTCTCTCTCTCTCTCTCTCTCTCTCTCTCTCTCCATTCCTCAATCCTACATTTTCATATACTGTAGGCTTTATTCCCGATAAACAAAATTATGCCAAACCTTTTCCTTGGGTTTTGTGTTATATAAAATAAGCTGACATACTCTATTGAAAAGATAGAATAGAGGATTAATAATTTTACTATAAAATTCCATGTCAGTGTATGGATATTGATGGATAATGCTGTTGCTGCTGCTGCTGCTGCTGTCTGACATCTGGTACCAGTAGCCTTCTTATTTTATTCCATGCTATATCTGACATGCTTTGTATGTGGCCACACTTAAGCATGACATCCATAATATTAGACATTAATATTTACACATTTAAACAAAATTAGGTAGAAAATGTTCTCATGAATAATGAGCCCATATTTATAGAGCCAATGAGCAGCAGAGCTCAGGTCTGAATCTGAGCAATTTTACCCATTTTCATTTGGATTTTAAGTTTCCACGAGTAAGGGAGAGTGCTCAGAGCCTTCGGTTGCTATTTGGCAACTCCAATACTGATATAGCTGCATGAGTTACTGACTCTGGAATGAACTACATGTATCTCTGCAACACAGTGTTTGATCAGATTGTGTATCAAGACAGTAGAGATCTACTCCTTTAGGAATTTGTGGCATTAGTCTCCACCTACCAGGCAATTCAGCTTGTATGTTCAAGATGAAGCCTTTCAAAATACATTCAGTTGAACCAATCTCTCTCCCATCTGTAGAAAAGTACTTCTCTCCCATTACAGAGGCCACCAAAGGATATGCTTTACTTTGTATTTGATTCAGTGCATTTTAATTTTGTCGTGCATCATTTTATCTCCCACCACGGAGTTTCTAGCACATTTGTTCTGCATACAAAAGGACATCTTTACGCACAGGCTCATTATGTACCTTCGTGACTATTTGGGGATAAATACAAAGGTTTCCACTTTATGAGGTCTGGATACTGATGATGGAAAATGACCTCTATTTTTCCTTTCTGTTGCTCTATTTAAAATAATGACTGCAGACTCTTTAAAAAGAATGTCATTTGTGTGTCAATGGATAGATCAGGGGATCAGATCACCTGTAATAATTGGAAATTAATGCTCTCCTGGTAATGCATTAACTGCACACTATTGATCTACAATGGAAGAATCAGGACTCCTGAGAAGTAATTTATATTTCCTTGAGTTTTTGTTCTGTGTTTGCTTTTCTTACTTTTTCAGTAATGCATTTTTCTTTCACATACGGTTTTTCTCTAAGTTTTTAACATCCCACAGTGAGATCATTTCTAACTTGTAATTAGAAGCAATAAAAATTCATGTTTCTGTCTCAGAAAACATTTTTAGAAATCTACTGAACTGTAACTTGAAGTAAAAACCTCATATATGATGCATAGATTCATATTCCGAGAGTGCCTTGCTTTTGAATGATTGTATTTTACTTAGATAAACTAAAATTCCATTTGGTCCTTTGCAAAAAAAAAAAAAAAAAATGGAAGTTTGTTGAGAAGCCTGGAGCAAAACATTTGAAAGTTTCCTTTAAAAGCATGTCTTCTTAGGAATTTGGATGAAATCTTCCCTCTTAGGAATGAACTTTAAACATATTTATAAACAGTTTATTTTAGAAACAAAAAATTGGTATGAGAGGAAGAGGCAAAAACCTCATAGGGTAATTATCTATGCATATCTTCACAAAAAACTGCTACTGATCATATACATATCCGGATATCTTTATGTTTGTGTCAAAAGTTTTTTAAATGTCTATGTACACACATGTGTGCAAATGTATAACACACGTGAGGGTCAGAAGACAACCTTCAGCAGTTGATTCTTTTTTCCATTGTGGAGGTTACAGGAATATATCTCAGGTCTTTAGGCTTAACAACTGGTACTTCTATCCATCAAGCCATCAACACTTGTAGCAAAAGTCAGTCTGTAATTATTTTTCTGTGTGTTCAAAAGCATGCATTTCAATGAGAGCCCGATTCTGTGACCAGTGTAGACTAGAGTCAAAAGGTCATGTGGATAAGCTTGGCCTCTGAATTATGTATTGGAAGTCAATGAAAACAGTGATATTTTGATAGCAATTTCCTTCACTCCTTTTTATGGTCCTTAAAGTTACACATTTTTTGACTTCTATAAGATATATAAGCCCTTAATGTGATTTCCAGTGAAAAGCCATTAAACATTGTTTTTAGGCTCATGAGAAATTTTGTAGTTTACTATCATTTCTGTTTCTAGCAAGAGACAAAATTAATATTGTAAAATAAAACCTGTCCCCAAATTATTAGATATTTTTTATTCCCTGGTAAATCATTATCATTGGCACAAAAAAAACCTTTAATAAATGTCAGCTGCATGACTAGAATTGCATAAGCCTGGTTCATTTTTTTCCTCTAGGAGCTTATAATTAATTAGAGGCAGAAACAATCAGAGTTGATATTCATTTTACAAGTAGACTGAGAGCTGGACCAGAGTGCTGAAGACTCCCTGACATGCCAATCATTGCTGGATAATGAGAGGATTGATGGGACCAGGTGGCTGGAGCTTGAGAAAGACATCCAGGAAACAAGGACTCTGAATTGTGATTCTGTATTTAACATACTTATGTCCATTTTCCCTTCTAGTGTCCAAATGAGAAAGATATTCTAACTTCTGCTTTGTAAATAAACAAACTAATGTCTGTAAGCTAAATAATAAAAGGCCAGTATCAATCCACATAATGATGAAGCCAGATGCTAAATAAAGAACATTGAATCTTAAAGCTCCTGTTTTCTTTGCAATGAATATGCGTGCGACCACCAGTACACATAACAACAGCACATAAACATTGTGAAGAGGTAGAAAGGATAAAATGAACTGAAATATTTGTAGTTTGTTATAGCCAATATACTTTTGCATAAGCCTATTCAGAAGGGAAACTTTGAAAGTATTATTTGACAAGATGGAATGCAATAGCAAAGCATCACTTCCTATGTTAGACGCTGACATAGAGGCAAAGAGATACAGAAACAGAATGGTCCAGCTTCAATTTCACTTCACGAACTAGAGCTATTACCAGTGCTTATAAAGCAGGTGTCAGAGCTTGGATGTATTTGATATGGTTTTTGGTTTCGAGATATAGGTGGCCTCTGATCCAGTAGCATTTTATCTGTATCTCTTTCTCATCTCTTCTGCATCACTTTTCAAACTTTACATACATTCAAGCCTCAAAATCTGACATTAAATAAGCCAATCCTCACATTTTCTAATCTAGGAAGGAAGGAGAACTTGTCATCACTGCTGCATACCAATGATCTCAGAAGACAGGCAACAGTTTACTAACAGAGAAGGAAGGGAGAATTGGAGAGTGGGAATAGGGAGGCATGAAGTAACTCATGATATATTGCAACAAATAACTATGCCTGGGCTGCATTTGTTATGAATGCATTGTGGACATGGTGACCAAACATAATCCCTACTACAAACAGAATTGCACATATGGGTGTAGGACAGCAAGATAAAAGATGAAATGGTTAGTTTGTTATTATTTCAAAGAGTAATTGCTTCTCCTGTATTTAAAGGTGTGTTTATATAAGAGTAACCAATTTAACCACAGCTTCTAAAATGCAAATGTACTTTGAATGCATCAGGATAAAAAGAGTGAGCATGAAGAAAAGTGACTATAACCCATGGGCTTCATTTGTACAATGAGCAAATGATTCACAATCATTTAAAAATGTAATTAAGAAAAGTAATAAGGGATTACATCAGCTGATACAGAGAATGGCAGGGTACAAATTGAATGTCGTGATCAGAAACTCTTACTGAGGTAAGCATTCAGGAGGAACCAACTGTGAAATATATATATATTTTATGGTATGTTTTTATTTCAGTTACAAGAGAAATTCTGATCTAAAACCTCAGGGAAATTTTAAAATATATTAGGCACATGATAAAACTCTATGCTTCAGGAAAGGAATCAGTATTGCTCTGTTTGGGGATGAATATTTAATAATGTTTTCCTTTGTATTGAATATAGATGATGATGTATTATCATTAGCATAACACATACTGGAGAATGCGTTTCCTCTATAGGTAAAGGATTTGTGTTAATAAACACATATTTTAAGAGGATAGTCAAAAATATTTATATGCAGCTAATTGAATGTAAAGATAGATGTTAATAGATCTTGAAGAGAGAATTAAAATCTTAAAGAATAAAAACAAGTAATTAAAAATGAATTATATAAAGAATATAAAAGGGTAGAGAAAAGAAAGACATGAATAACACTAACATAAAAAGTTTGGAAAAAGCCATAGGAAACATTATTTTATAAGCCTAGTAAAAAAGACATAGACAACACATATTCATAAATACATATGCTTATGCCAAAGGGGTGATGGTGCTCCCCTCAAAAGCCATGCAATGTCTAACAAAACCTGATCACACATGGGAAACTTCATTTCTAGTGTCTATTTGAAGGAATAGAAGTTTCTCAAACAATATGGGCTGTTGCCTTTAACCCTGGTTGCCTTTCAGCACTTGAAGTTAAGACCTTATTACTGAAGATACCACACACTTCAGATGCAGAATCTGGAAGAATTAAGTTGGAGATGATGTGAAAATCTCATTCCTGAGTATTGACTTCCATAGCATCAGAAAGTGCTATAAAAACTGCCAAGGGAAAGAAGCAATTGATAATTTTACCCAAATGGAAAGCCTATAAATAATTAACAATGGCTGACCCAGCAATGTAGCTACAGTGGTTCAAAAGTGGCATTTTTTGTCTTGGGAATAACTAACAGTTATTAACTTAAGGGCCACCAAATGATAGGAAATTTATGCTGAATACTATAAACTTAGCTAACTGAAAATGGCTGGAGAGGTTGTAAATCCTGGAAGAAAATATGCTGCTGCAACTTTTGTAAACCAATGTAATTTCTAAATGAAGCAAACACTTCATTATACCCACAGATGAGTGTAGCTCCTGCCCCTTATCAAAGAAGCTCTTTTTGCACAGAAAAAGACTATTAGAGACCCACATCTGGTTAACTCCAATGGATGAATCTGTAATGCAAGTCTCATGGCTTAGGGAAAACTATGAAAGAGGGAGGATAGCCAAAGTAACAGGGTACTTGTGGCTGGATATGGTTCCCTCGATGTGTCAGAGAAAACACATCCATGGAATCTCAACAGTGATTGCATAAACAAGATTGGCATAATGACAACTCTAGCTGATTTGCCAATGAGGACAGAGGAAATTCCAGAAGATTCCAGAACTAGAGTTGGGACTCTAGTAATCAAAGGCTGCTGAAAGGAGAGGCATTTGGGTTCCTGCATAGGTTCTCCAATCTGCCCAACTGGTCAGTTGTGGACAGATGTTCATGTGAGCCATAATAAATAGACTCTTGTGTGTATATATATATATCAGCACTTAACACATACATACATACATAAAAATGTAGACATATGTATATTGTAGAATAATAAAGAAAAGAGATCACATATTTGAGAGGGAAAGGAGAGAAAATGGAGCTATGGTGCTTACGTACAGGGTTCTTAAAGTGAACATGATCTCAAGAAAATAAAAAGCTAAATTCTTCACTGAGAAGTTGATCCTTGCCTCTTTTTTTTTTTTTTTTTTGGTATGCCCATTTGAGAAGAATGTCTTCAGATGTTGGCACCACTCAGAATGGTGTCTTAAGACTGCATTTCAAACTCTTTACTGAAGTCAATTTCTAACCTGACAGCAAGAATGCAGTTGAGTTTTTAGCTCAATTCAAACACAGAAAGTAGATGCTTACACAATAATGTGGGGTATGAACACCCAAACAGCTATAATATAATTTTAGTCTTTGAAGTAGAAAAGTAAGGCAGATCATTGTTCAGAATTTTTGTCAAACATATGAAGACCAAGAAATAAAACTTGCAGCGAACAGTGATCTGTACATATAATATAAAAGGGTCAGAAAACATAAAGCCTTGGGGTCAGGGTCAATAAGAGAGTCAGCCAAATGACGTTTATAAAACAACAGCAATCGAAACTCTGTGCCATTCTATCTGCTGGCACTGCAGTTAATGCATCATTATTTTGTAATATAAAATAGTCATCTTGTGACAATATTGTTTTTTCTATAGTAAAGCTGTCTTTTAAAAATATTAGATTTAATTTCCATTAATTTCCATTGACTCTAGATGCTAATGCTTCTGTCAAGTGGAGAATATGCAGTCACTTGAAGGCCCAGTGGGTATCCATTTAATTTCTTTCCTTTGCTTATAAACAACATTTGTTGCCCTGGAATCAAGATGCTTTTTAAAAATTACAACCTCTTGAAAACAGTCTTCCATTAAAGTCATTTAAAATAATGTAATAATTGACACAGTAATTAGAACTTCATTGAATGAGATACTAAGTCTATATTTTTCTTATATATTATTGGGAGAATATAGAGATTCTGTTTTTTATGTATCTTCTTACATTTTACTCTTTAAATTGTAAATTAAATACCCATTAAAGCAAGGCAATAGGAAATTGTATAATGGAAATTAAAATGTGCCTATCTTCACTAATTATATGAAATATTTCTGATAACATTTACAAATGAATTTGATACCAAGAATTCTTCATTACTTTGGCTTTAAATTGAATGACCATAGTAAAAAAGATAAGGAATCATTGAATGGGCACTTTTCAGGTACCCAGTAAAACTTGGAATATTTCGTATCATTATTTTTTTGATAAACCAATGGTGGCCATCAACAAAATCTGGATGCCTAAGTCTCCATGTACATTATGAATAAGGAAAAGCCAACACTATGGCACCTCTGGGAAAAGAGAGGAATTCTCCCCCTCCTCCAGTTAATCCTTTCTTCTATAGTTTTTATAAAGTAATTTGTTGTCTAGCTATATTAAATCTCTCCATTTAGCTTGATCTGAATCAGGGTGACTGACTGTTAAAACTTCATTTAAGTTATCCAATCCCATTGAACAACTGCTCTGTAAATTCTTCTATAGAGCAACTGGCTGTCAAGCTCTCTTGCTCTACTGTATTTCTTGATTCTCTATTAACATCAGTGACAATTCCATTCACGCAAAGATAGAATGTGAAAATCAGCCATACCAATTCACTGAAAGTGCGGGACATGACTGTACACACATGAGCTGATGGTTTCCCCACATCTTGAGTGAAGGTTCTGAAGAGATTGAACTATAATCCAAACATCATTAAATTGAACTATGCAAGTTTAAATTCAGTTGAAAGAAGTTGCTCTTTTCTATCTTCTCTACGTGTAGACAACGGTGAAGAATGAACATTTAGTGAAGATGTCTATTGCTTAAAGCAGGCTGAGTTTAGACTGGAATACAAAGACATGAACAACACTTTATAGACTGTTGCTTAAATTGGAGGAAGGGGATCTATGACTCATTGGGAAGCCATCCATGATGCTGGACTCACAATCACAGCTGATCACGAAGAGTCAGGCTAGAGAGAGAGCTCAGGCAGTGAAGTGCTTGCACTGCAAGCATGCGGAGATGACTGAGTTTGGTTCTCAAGTGCCCAGGTAAAATATTGGAGGAGGAGGGCCTCTGTGACCCCAGTTTTGGGGAGAAGACAGAATATCCCTCGAGCACAGGAACATAATGGCCAGCTGGTCTTGGCTATCCATGAGCAATATGTTCAGTGAGAGTAGTGGAGACTGGATAAGGAGACACTACAAGTTCCTTAGGTCTACACATATACTACAAACAAAAACAGACAGATGATAGATAATAGATAGATAGATAGATAGATAGATAGATAGATAGAAATGATAGAATAGATTACAAAAAATAAATTAATTTAAAATTAGTGTGTTAAGACACTCTCTACAAACTTCTTAATGGAAGGATTAACTTTATTGTATTGTTCATGAACAAACGATGGGTAACAGAAGCAAGCTCCACAACTGTAATATAGCCCACCAAAGAAATTGCAATGAGTTTGAGAATATAATTTAACCAAGATGTATTTATAAATTTTAGTACCTGGGACTTACTGATAATTTTCATCTAGTCTCTTAATAGCTCTGATTTGCATATTATAATGAAAGGCTGTCAAATAAGATGAAAAAACAGGGATTTCAAAGACACGGAATTCACTGTAATAAATTAGAAGTCAGTTAGGTTGACTGACAAAGGTATAAGTAGCTATCTAGGAACATAAACCTGGAATAGGTTTTGAACATTATTTCTAGGACAGAGTACAATAGCAAGTTTCTCTATAATAGTAATTTTCACTCCAAAGTTGTACTAGGGAACCAATCTGTTTGTACTCACTGTGTTTCTTAACTACCTTCTTAGATTTTTATAGTTTGTATTCACTGAAACACTATCCACAGGTTTTTGTATATACTATGTACATGGCATTTTGATATGTTTATTTGATTGTATATACTTAAGGTATATGATGCTATGACATGTAATTAGGTTGACAATCCACTAATACGTCCGTCATTTCACACATGGCTTTTGCTATTAATTAATATTGTTTAAACTGTAAAGAAGAAACCCAAATTTGTTGTTATAGTGCTGTCTTGTTAGAACTACAATCCTCACCAGTGTTTTAGATAGATCTTCATCCCACCTAAACGTAACATTGTCTTTTAGAAACTATACCTCCCTTCTCAAAACTGCATCGGTCAGTCATTCTTCCATGCTTCCCCCTCCAGAAACTCCCATATATGTTTAGTCCATGTATATGATTAATATCAGGAAGCAGCTTGATTTGTTTATAACTTAATAAACTTAGTTTAATGACTTTAGGGTACTCTGTATTGTAAAATGTGGAGTCTGCTTTTAACTGAGTCTTCCAATTCATGAATGCTCATACAACACTACACACACACACACACACACACACACACACACACACACACACACACACAGAGGAAGAGAGAGATAAAGACAGAGACAGAGAGAGACACAGAGACACAGAAACAGAAAGGCACAGAGAGACCAAGAGAGGCAGAGAGAGAGGACGAGAGGCGAGACAGGGAGAGAAAGGAGGGAGAAAAAGGAAAAAACACCTACAATTTATTTATTTGTTCATTCATTGATGGTCACATTGTTTAGACAAAACACATACATCTATGTAAGGTAATGCTTTAATTACTTTGGGGGTATCTCAATATAGAGATTACAAGATTCTAAGGAAGTGCTCCCTTTAAGGATTGTAGAAACAGTTGCACAGTTTTCTAACATGGAATTTTAGATCTACACTCTCAACAGTGTACTAACATCTCCTTTTCTCTGCATTCTCACAGGCTTGCTGTCTTTGTTACCTTTGACCTTTAAATAACAGCTATTCCAATATCTACAAAGGGGCATCTTACTGAGGTTTGAGTTTTCCTTAAAAAATTCCTATACAGACACCTTTTCATATACTTATTGGACATTTATATATCTTCTTTGGGAAAATATTTCTTCAGGATTTTGCCCGTGTTAAATTAGGTTGCTCTCTTTAAAACACACTCACTCCATTTTCCCTTCTCTTCCTTAATATTTGTTAAATATTTCTATAAAGTTGTATAATCAACTTATCTATTTTGGGTATTTACTTCTTAGAAGATGGATAGCTTGCAAATATTTTCCTCAGCATAAAGTCAGATTTTCTTTTCTATATATGCATAGGTGTATATGGGTGTATGTGCTCATATGTCTTCTCATATGTGTATGCATGCAGGCACTGTATATTAACATAAAAGTGTTTTATCAATTCATCTCCTTCTTTTTTTTTTGAAAAAGCATCTCTTGTTGAACTTGGAGCTTGCAGATTCAGCTAGGCTTGCTGACCACCAAGCTTTGGGTAGCAAATTTGGGACTAAAGACTCAAACTTGGGTCCTCATGCTTGCATAGCAAGCCTATTATTTACTGATCCAGCTACATCATCATTTATAAGCAACATTTTCATGTGTTGTTTATTTCTTTTGATATGAAGAAGCATATTATTCTGAATCATGTTCACTTGGTTACTTTTAGTTTTACTGCCTGGTCTTTCTATGTTCTGTTATAAAAACAAGCCATGGCCAACAGTGTTCTTGGAAATTCCCTCTACGTTCCCTTTTAGGAATTTTATGATTTAAGATATTATGTTTCTTGAATTCACAATCAGTTTGTGTGTGTGTGTGTGTGTGTGTGTGTGTGTGTGTGGTGTATTGTGTACATGACTGATGAACTATTTTATGGGAGACATATTGATTAAGAAGGACAGTATGTTCTGTCACACTCAAATGAAAGAAATTTTGCTTTTTACTTTTGAAATGAAAACACTTTTCCCAAAATCCTGTCTTAATTTCCAAACACAAAAGTAGAATTTGAAATTACTCCTTGAGTATGAATTTTTTCCTTCAGTAGAGATCCAACATATATTTCACTTTGGAGTAGAAATGGGTAATTTGATACATGTAGACCCAGAGAAGGGGATGGAGTCAGGGAATAAGAGCCAACAAGCAGAGACAATCAGGGAAATGGGTGGGCAATAAAGCAGAGAGGTGAAGGTCTCACAAAGATTAAAGCTGCGAGACAGAGAGAATTTTATGGAAAAAAGGAAAAAAGATAACTAAAATCAGATTTTGACTAGTGCTGAAGGCCAAGCTGACATTAAACACTATGAATTTGGAGCAAATCCAATTTGCAGAGTTCCTTGAATTTCTCTAGTAATATTAAGCAGTTCAGAAGTATAGAAAATGAAAGGTTATACTAACCCAGGATTAGCGAATAGAATAAAGTGGAATTCAGTTACAATGGAAGAGAGGCAGATATATTATCCAACCCTGACACCACTGAAATACCCTGCCCCATTTCAAGTTCAAGTTTGTTCAATTTGTGATCATCCAAAGAATATTTTAATACTGATTTTTTTCTTCAAATTTTAGCTAAACTTTTAAAACACATTTTCTGACTGAATGATAGTCTAATTTCAGCTAATGGTAAGATTTGTACATAAATCTATAATTTTCTGTCAGTAAATCACTATGGATAGAAACTTTATATTTTTAACAAAATTATTTGGGAACCAGTGTTCTGTAGAGTTTTGTGAAATTTTTTTTTTACCACATTCCCTGCCACAGATAAAAGACAAGAAGATTTTTCTCCAATGATGTGAATCATCGTATTCGTGATCAGAGGTTTGCTAAAGATGAATTACTCAAGCACAGCTAACACACAAAGTTTCTGGTCTACATCATGTAGGCAATACGTGCATGGGTAACCAATGGCTGTGACATGAGCTAGTGTGAAAAGACACAGTGAGGCCCCTCCAGGAATCCCTAGCAACAGGGGCTGAATGTATAAGTCACTCTGTGTAGAAAGGAATTGAAAGGGCACCTTGTGAAGTAGACCAGAGGGCATGCATAGAAGCCATGAGCTGATAAAATAACCCACAGGAACAAAGGGTTAGGAGCAAGATATAGATAGAAAATGAGTGGACAAACATCTAAATTCCTGAGGCCAAACCTCAGCCATGTTCAAAATATCTTATTTCTTTTCGAAAAAGCTACTACATAGTGTTCTTTCTTTCTGATGCTCTAAAATGCCTTCTTTTAAAATTTAATTGCATATGTATGTATGTATGTATGTATGTATGTATGTGTATGTGAGTGTGTCCACATGTGTGTGCATGAATGTGTGTATATATATGTGTGTGTGTGTGTGTGTGTGTATACATGCATGCCATCATATTTGTGGAGTTCAAAAGACAACATATGGAAGTTAGCATTCTCCTTCCATCAAGTGTGGTCCAGGGATCAAACTCAGGTTATGAAGTATGGTACCAATATCCTTTACCACAACAAGCCATGTTGCCTTCACTGCCCTCTTCCACCAAGGTCAGACCAGGTTGCCCTCAGCTACATATGTGCTGAGTGCCTTGGAACAGTTCACATATCCTGCCTGGTTGCTGGCTCAGTGTCTGAGAGCTCTTAAGGGTCAACGTTAGTTGACACTGCTTGTCTTCCTATGGGGTCTCCCTCTCCTTCAGCTTCTTCAATCCTTTCCCTAATTCAACTATAGGGGACCTCAACTTCAGTCCAATGGTTGGGTGTAAGTATATGCGTATGTCTCACTCAGCTACTGGTAGAGCCTCTCAGAGGACAGTCATGCTAGGCTCTTGTCTGTAAGCACATCATAGCATCAGTAATAGTGTCAGGTCTTGATGACCTTCATGAGATGGATCCCCAGTTTTGCCAGTCACTGGGCCGTCTTTCCTTCAGTATCTTCTCCATGTTTGTCCCTGCAATTCTTTTAGACAGGAACAGTTATGGATCAGAAAATATGACTGTGGATTGTTAACCCCATCCCTTCATTTGAGGTCCTGTCTATCTACTGGAGGTAGACTCTTAAAGTTCTCTCTCCCCACTGTTTGTCATTCGGGATAAGATCACCCCCATTGAATCCCGAGAGTCTCTTACCTCCCAGGTCTCTGTTATTTTCTAGAGAGTCCCCCACCTCCCATTCCCCAAGGCTACATAGTTACATTCATTCTGCTAGCCCTATGGGCTTCTCTTCTGTACCCACCTCCACACACATACCTGATCCTATTCCCCTTTCTCCTTCCTTCCTCCTCCTGTCTCCTACCCAGCTCCTTTCCCTCCCTCTCACTCCCATGATTATTTTCTTCCCCCTTCTACATGGGATTGAAGCATACTTATATGGACCTTTCTGCTTTTAAACTTCTACAGTCTGTGGATTGTATCCTAGATATTTTGTACCTTAGGCCTAATATCTACTTAATAGTGAGTGCATATCATGCATGTACTTTTGGATCTGAGTTACCTCACTCAGTATTATATTTTCTAGTTCGATTCATTTGCGTGCAAAACTCATGTCCTCATTCTTAAAAGCCTAATAGTATTTCATTGTGTAAATGAAACACAATTTCTGTATTCATTCTTTGGTTGAGCGACATCTGTTTTGTTTTTTTTTTCTTCCAGCTTTTGGTTATTACAAATAAGGCTGCTATGAACATACATAGTGGAGCATATGTCCTTGTGGTATGATGGGGCATCTTTTGGATATATGCTCAAGAGTAGTATATCTAGATATTCAGGTAGAACTATTTTCAATTTTCTGAGGAACCTCCAGATTGATTTCCAGAGTAGTTTTCCTAATTTGTAATCCTGCCAGCAGTGGAGGAGTGTTTCTCTTTCTCCACATCATCACCAACATGTGCTGTCACTTGAATTTTGGATCTTAGCCATTCTGATTGGTGTAAGGTGGAATCTCAGGATTGTTTTGATTTGTATTTCCCTTATGACTAAGGACTTTGAACATCTCTTTAAGTGCTCTTGGGCCATTTGAGATACTTCTGTTTTGAATTCTCTGTTTAGCTCTGTACTGTATTTTAAAATCAGGTTATTTGTTTTTTTAGGAATTAACTTCTTGTGTTCTTTATATACTTTGGATATTACCCCTCTATTATATGTGGGGTTAGTGAAGATATTTTTCCTAATCTGTAGGTTGTCAATTTGTCCTATTGATGGTGACTTTTTTCTTACAGAAGCTTTCCAGTTTCATGAGGTCCCATTCATCAATTGTTGATCTTAGAGCTTGAGTCATTGGAATTCTGTTTAGGAAATTTATCCCTGTGTCAATAAGTTCTAGACTCTTCTCCACTTTCTCTTCTGTTTGATTCAGTGTATCTGGTTTTACATTGAGGTGTTTTATCCACTTGGACTTGAGTTTTGTGCAAGGCTTAATAATGGATCTATTTTCATTTTTCTACATACAGACTGCCAGTTAGACCAGCACAATTTATTAAAGATGAATTCTTTTTCCATTGTACATTTTTGGCTTCTTTGTCAAAGATCCAGTGTTAATAAGTTTATTGGATTATTTCTTAGTCTTCAACTCTATTCCATTGGTCAACCAACCTGTCTGTCTCTGTACCAATACCATGCACTTTTTATTACTATTGCTTGAAATCAGGGATTGTGATTTCCCTAGAGGTTCTTTTATTGTTAAGAATTGTTTTGGATATCCTGGGATTTTTATTTTTCCATGTGAGTTTGAGAATTACCCTTTTCATATCTGTGAAGAATTGTGTTGGGGTTTTGAAGAGGATTGTGTTGAATTTATATATTGCTTTTGGTAAGATGGCCATTTTTACTATGTTTTTCCTACAAATACACAAGCATGGGAGATCTGGATACCCCAACACACCTGAAAAGCACATTAACTGAAAATTCCATCTCATGAAGATAATAGAAACCTATAAGGAGGATATATAAAACTCATCTAAAGATATTAAAACACAGAAAAACAAGTAGAAGCCCTTAAAGAGAAAACAAATAAATCCCTTTAAGAAATATAGTAAAACATAATCAAACAGGTGAATAAATTGAACAAAGCAGTCCAAGACATAAAAATGGAAGTAGAAACAATAAAGAAATTATAAATGGTGACAACCCAGGAAATGGAAAACCCAGGAAAGGGATCAGGAGCTACAGAAGCAAGCATTACCAATAGAATACAAGATAGGAGAATCTCAGGTGTAGAAGATACCATTGAAGATGTTGGTACAATCGTCAAAGAAAATATACAGCATAAAAAGCTCCTAACCCAAATAACCCACTAAATCCAGGATACAATGAAAAGGCCAAACCTAAGAATAATAGGAACAAAAGAAAAGGAAGATTCCCAGATCAAAGGACCAGAAAACATCTTCAAGAAAATTATAAAAGAAAACTTCCCCAACATAAAGAAAGAGATAGCCATAAATGTACAAGGACCCTACAAAAAAACAAATAGATTGGATATGAAAAGAAAATCCTCCTGTCACCTAATAATCAAAACACTAAATGCACAGAACAAAGAATATTAAAAGTTGGAAGAGAAGAAGGCCAAGTAACACTTAAAGGCAGATCTGTAAGAAACACACCACACTTCTCACCAGAGACTTTAAAATCCAGAAAATCCATGTCATGAAGACTATAATAGAACAGAAATGTCAGCCCTGACTTTTATACCCAGCAAAACTCTCAGTCATTGCAGATGGAGAAAGCAAAATATTCCATGACAAAACTAAATTTAATCAATGTCTGTCTACCAATCCAGCCCTACAGAGGATTCTAGAAGGAAAATGTTAACACAAGGAGAGTATCTACACCAAAGGAAAAACAAAAATTAAACATCTCACAACAAACCCAAAAGGAAACAATCACACACACACACACACACACACACACACACACACACACACACACACACTACTACCTCTAACAACAAACATAACAGGAACTAACAATCAGGTGACTTTAATATATCTAAGCATCAGCATATTCAATTCCACAATAAGAAGACATAAACGAAGTGGTTGGATAAGCAAGCAGGGTCTTGCATTTTGGTGCATCCAAGAAATACACTGACAAAGACAGACACTACCTCAGACTAAAAGGCTGGAAAAAAATTTTCCATGCAATTGGTCCAAGAAACAAGCTGGAGTAACCATTCTAATATCCAATAAACTTTCAACCAAAAGTTATCAAAAGAGACAGGGAAGAATACTTCATCCTCATCAAATGAAAAATCTACCAGGATGAAGTCTCAATTCTGAACATCTATGATCCAAATGCAAGCGCATCCACATTCATAAGAGAAACTTTATTAAAGCTCAAATCACACATTGAACCTTACATAATAATAGTGGGAGACTTCAACACCCGACTCTCAACAATGGACAGGTCACTGAAACAAAAACTAAACAGAGACACAGTGAAACTAATAATAGATGTTACGAACCAAATGGATTTACCAGATATATACAAAACATTTCACCCTAAAACAAAAGAGTATAACTTCTTAGAACCACATGGTAGTGTCTCCATAACTGTCCTTGTAATTGGCCACAGAATAATCCTCAACTAATGCTAGAATATTTAAGTAATCCCATGCATCCTATCAGATTACCATGGACTAAGGCTAGACTTCAAAACCAACAAAAACAAAAGAAAGCCCATATACCCATGGAAACTGAATAACTCTACTAAATGATAACTTGATCAGGGAATAAGTAAATAAATAAATAAATAAATGACTTTATAGAATTCAGTGAAAATGAAGACACATCATATCCAAATTTACAGGACACAATGAAAGCAATGCTAAGTGCCCTCATAAAGAAATTGGAGAGATCCTACACTAGTAACTTAACAGCACACCCAAAAGCTCTAGAATAAAAAGAAGCAAACACACCCAAGAGCACACAGCAGGAAATAATCAAACTCAGGGCAGAAATCAACCAACTAGAAACAAATAGAATAATAGAAAGAGTCAACAAAACCAAAAGCTGGTTATTTGAGAAAAACAACATGATAGTTAAACTCTTAGGCAAACTAACTAAAGGACACAGAGAAAGTATCCAAATTAAGAAAATCAAAAATTAAAAGGGAAACATAACAACAGAAACTGAGGAAATTCAAAGAGTATCACAGATTACTACAAAAGCCTATACTCAACAAAACTGGAAAATCTAATCTAGATGAAATGAATGATTTTCTAGACAGATACCACATACTAAAGTTAAATTAACAGTATGTATACGATCTAAACAGTCCCATAACCCTTAAAAAAATAGAAGCGGTCATTAAAACCTTCCCAACCTTCTGTGTATCTTTCAGAGTCTGTTTATATTAGCTTCATGCTCAAGGGGTCTAGCTATATTTAGTGGAGGTTTCAGGGCAAAATGATTCTGTTACATTTTATTAGAAGAATGGCACCTTAATTTGTATTCTGATTTACAAAACTTCCTTGCTCAACTCTGTATCATCTTTAAGATAAAGTTGTAGCCGTACAATAAGAAACACAAGCTATTTAAATGAACTTTTTGCTACTGAACTTAAGCGATATTAAATTTTGTTTTCTTTTTTTATTAAATTATTTTATTTATTTACATTCAAAATGTTGAAATCTTTTCTGATTGTCCCAGGGCAATAAAACCCAAAATCATGTGGAGTTACTTGAAGTTCACAATGTAGTCTTCATGTGAGGGTTTCATTGTTTGTTTGAGTTAGACCTCAAACTTGTATAACAGGCCCCACCGAGAACCGCTGATGCTATAATCTCCAAAGACTAGTAGGATACAATATTTTAAAAACAATCATTTAAATAAAATGGGAGCTGGGCATGGTAATACTAGCCTATCATTTATGGTCATGAAGATGGTGTGTTCAAGACCAGTCTCAGACCTGAACTCAGACTAAGAGGAAAAAAGTGTCCTCTGGACCCCAGCTTCTGGAAAGTAATACCTCCTACCTTTTTTTCTGAATGACACACACCACTAGGTCACAGTGCACCCACCCATCAAGTCCCAGCCTTCTGCTTGGATGAGAGAGTGACTTAGGACCCTTATACTCTATGGAGATAAGCTTAGGGAATATTACCCTCTCTCCCATCTGTTCTGCAACAAAACAAAAATCAACCTGGACTATGTTACAGATGTACAGACGCACTGGGTGATTCTTCCCCTGCCTCTGGGAAGTTCTTTCTCCATGATTATGTCACCTGTGACTCTGACTCCCCACATTCCCATCCCCTGCTTGCTCCCAAGGAAGCTGCTCACCTGGTTAGGAGACAATAAAGGACAGTTATTTTCCTAAGGTAGCTAAGGGCCTGATACTTTATATTTTACTTTACAATAGTACCAATACAAGTGTTTGACAAGCCCCTTCCAAAAATAAAACCAGATCAATTTCAGTAAAATAAGGGGAAATGATAATAAAAGGTTTGTACTATGTATGTTTGAGTGCCGTTAGGAATCTGTGAAGGCACTGGAAGAACTTTTCTCAGATTTTTAGGATAAGAAGTTCAATAACAAGTTATTATTTTTTTTGTAATATGAATGTCAGAAAGCCAATGACTTCTGTGTGTGTCAGGAAGTTAGGAGATAAATGTGGTAATACCTTCAGGCACCCTCATCAGACTAGGGGGTTCTAGCCTCATCTTCTGTTTCTTTCATTTCTTCATAGAGATCCTATTTTACATACATTTTTTCACATTCCACTTGTTTCTCATCTGATAGTATATCATATAATCTGTTACTTGGTCCCATTTATTCTAGGAAAGATAGACAGATGAATATGGTAACAGATATTCACAAGTTCTTTTTAGTAGGACAGGGAGTGAAGTCCAGGTTTTCTCAGACTCAAAAACAAATAGCAATGGGTGCCACTGTTTTTGCTTATCCACTGCCTATTTCTTTGGAGGTTTCCAAAACATGCATATCTCTCATGATTTACCTTGTATTGGGAAATTACTTTTTTGTTTGTTTGTTTGTTTTTTGTTTTTTTTTGTTTTTGATTTTTGGGTTTTTTTTTTTTTTTTTTTTGGAAAGGCAGAAGCCCTACCTGGAGAACTGAAGCACCACTATGAAGAAACTGAAGTCCGCTTTCAGCTGAGTCAATTCCACCTGTGGCCAAAATAGGAAACCCGGGCAAAGCACGGGCAATGGCAGTCACAGCTCTCAATGCAATAGGTCTGATGGCAGTTCCTGCAGAAGATAAGGAAGTCATAAGGTTTAATGTCTGACTTGAACACATGTTGCCTTATATTTGGCATTAAACAACAGCAGTAGTTTTCTAGACAAATTTGCAATTGCTTTATCTATTTTCAAAGTGTTTTAGGTTCTCAGTGAATGTAGATGTAAGGACCTTGGTGCTGTTATCAAGTCTAGACAAATCACAAAATAGGCACGAAAAGCCTAGAATTCTTACATAAAATATACACAAATTATGATTTGATAAACAGTGAGGTGTAAGTGAGATTGTGTGGAACATTCAAGCATCTGTTCTAAATAGAGCCAGGGAACAGAAAGCTTTGAAAAAGAAAGCAATCATATATAGTATGCAAATAGTTGTGCCACTCTGTTATCCCATACACACGAGGAAGCTGGTTAGCATGTAGAGGCTGGAAACCCAGAGACTGAAGAACACACATGTTCTATGTTGCTCTCTATGCATATTCTACACAGTTTGAAGATGCACAGTAAACCTGATATAATCTCACCTGCTAGAAATACAAATAAAATTAAAGAGAACTAACTTGACTTCTGTATTTAGAATACACATCTCTCTCTCTCACACTCTACACACACACACACACACACACACACATGTATACAGATATATATTCCAAGTGTTACCAGTATTTTAGTCCCTAACCTAGTGGACATAAATATTGCATAATGGGAGACCATGCTGTAGTGATTTTAAATAGGAATACATTGCACTAAAGCTACTTTGGAGTTTCAGCCACATTCCAGAGTGAACTAGTACTTTTATATCTGAAGAACATATTCTGTTATTCTGGTGATCAGTCACATTAATGATTGCCTTCAAAGCATTTCCTCAGTTCAAGATATTTCTAATTATGAAGGAATTTGATTTTGCCTGAAGCCAAAGTCCACTAAACAATGCAGATATACAGTTACTTCAGGATCTCATGATCACCTCCGTCATCAGCCTGAATAATATGATCTTAGACTATTTTATGAGGGCAATATTCCAGGAAGCACATAAAATGACCCTGGCAACCAATGGCTTTTCATTTGAACAGGTTACCTCCTATAGAGGGATGCCAAGAGTAGTATGGAAAAGAGAAAATCTTGGAGACAGTAAACATATCCATGGTTGGAGGAACAGGAAGCAGGGAATAGGGGATGAGGAGGCAGAGCCAGTACTCTTTCCAGAGTGAAACTAATGACAGGCGGCATATTGGCAGGTGCACCTTGTTACCTACTAATCTAAATTCATAGAACATAAATCACCGAGGGTGAAGCCTAGTATAAAGTGTGGGCTTTGGTGGTAATGGTACTAATGTGTCAACAATTATGCTTCGCCAGTGAAATGCTGACAATACATGTGGGGGACGGGTCTTTGGTACATGAGGAATCCTTGTTCCTTTCAGTTTTGCTATGAGCTGAAATGGATTATTGTGATAAGTTCTCTTATAAGGAAGTGGGTTTTTTTAACGTGGGATGTTTTTATACATTTTATATTAAGGTAAATGTGTAGATAGTGGATGCTTTCTTATTATCACTAAATGTGTGTATGGGAATGCCTTATTATTTCTCTGTTACCTAAAAGCTTCTTACTGATTATTTTATCCTGATACTTGGGAATTTTACACAGATATTTAGAAAACAATTTATTAAGTTAGACAAATGAGAAACTAGACATCAAGATTTTATTTCTATGCCAAAATATTTATTAATGGTTTCTTATTACCTTTATACTTTAATCATAAAAGGATAATATAGCAGGTAAAATATTGCACATAGTACTATATATTGTAGGTATAGTAAAATAAATTTAGCTATGAATATAACTAAAAGGACACCCACAGCATAAATATTCAGATATATGAAGCTAACTGCATAATATAACAGTGTTCAGTACATACTTAGTCAATGGGTTCTTGATATAGATGTTACTTTGAACTAATAAAGAAATATTGGTATTCTTTTTCTTTCCTTATTTAGTTTACTCAAGAGACTAAAGGAAATTTGAACTAAGCAGATAAATAATTTATTTCTCACATCGCTGTTAGAAGACTATCATTAACACTAAGGGGTAAAATTTCAAAGTGGTATACAGGGATTTGTCCGCATATTCCAATTGATATTAATGGACATCAAATGGCAAAATCCCAGGACACAGCTTTGAAAATTTAACCAGTTACATTTAAAGGGCAACATTATTACACAAGTGTTAAAAACACCAGCAAATTCTCATTGGCATTTTGAGTAAGTTCAATTAGGTCAATACGACATTTTCTATTTCATGTTTTCCTTCCATTTCTAAAACTTTTCTAATGTGCATAATGAACATGAAAACCTTTCAAACTAATAAAGGCATCTTTTTCTTCTTTTTTTTTTTTTTGGTAAATTAAGAGGAATTATGTTCTCCATGGAAATGTGAACCAAAGGTGAAGACATAGATCTTCTTGTTATTGAGCAATTAAGTCGTCTTTTATTGACATTATTATAAATTCCATTTGATTAAAAATAACTGATTAAATAGGATATATAACCTACCTGTCTTCAGCATTTTTATGGAAAGTAGGTTTTATAAATGTTTTTCATTCATTAAATACATTCTTAAGAAGAATACTAAGGTATAGGAAATGATTGTGCTAAACTGTAAGTTAAAATTTTCCTTTTAGTTTCCAGATGAGAAAAGTAAAGAGATGGTAGAGTCAAAACAAAAATTAAATTCAATGTGAACAATATACACACATCCATAAAAAACAGAACTGTACATACTAAAGTGCTAATTATATTGGACAGAAACTTCCGACTGCTGAGATAGTGAGTTTTAAAACATTGCCACTGTTTATTATGGCTTTAAGAACAAAAAATAGGAAACAAAAAGTTAAATCAACAGCTGGAGAGATGTGAAGACAAACTCATCCTTGAGAAAAACACCTAGATTTAAGTAAAAAAACAAATCTGTTCTACTGAAATCAACTAGTTGATATCATACTATTTAAATTAAGCGCTTACCGATGTGGAATGGTTAGAGGAACCTGACAGAAAGTCCAGTTACATCAAGCCATTTCTGTTTCAACTGTGTGGAATTGTCCAGTAAAGGTCAAATTATCCTAGGTCTCAGAATCTTGCAGCAATACAAAAGCTCAAGGAAAGGAAGAATGGAGTGAAGGAAAGAAGGAGGGAAGGAGTGGCAGAGGGAGGGAAGGAAGGAGGGAGTAAAAGACAGACAGAAGTAAATAAGGAAGGAAGAAAGGTAAAAAGGAAGAACTGAAACAAAGCTTTGCTTTGCAGGATTTGACCAAGCACTCTGGTTTGCATGAAAAGTGCCTCCTGTAGTCACACAGATGGTGAGATTGAATTGTAGTTCCGAAATAATAAACAGTGCCTCTTTGTAGTCATAAGTTCAAATGCCAATCAGTGTGCTGAAATCTTTGAATTGATTACAGATCATTTTCAGATTGAGCATATTTCAGAAAAACATTTTCATGCTTGAAAGACTTTGAATTATGTTAATAAAGGTGATTTATCTTTCAGATCCTGCTTAAATAAATACAGTAATTCTCTTTGCTATAGTATTGTTTTGGTATGCACATAAGAACACATTATGACTTAGGATTTTTACTTAGTGTTCTTTTACTCAACATTCTATCCAAAAATGTTTTCAAGCATGTATGTTTTCTTTCTATTTAAATCCTAGTTTTATACTCATGATACTCAAAATAGCAGCCTTTTTTATGTCAGTAGATTATTTCAAAGTACATAAGTTCAATCATACATTATGTGCCATTAGAAAACAAAATCATGACTTTTGTATGTCATGTGTTTTATTAGTGTGAATTTTACAAAGAAATTAAATTGAAGATTAAGTAAAGTCTATAACAACATCAAACGATGCAGCTAACCATTGTTCGTTTAAACATTATGCTACTTCCAGTCTGTGAAATGTAGTGAAGATTCCTTTATGTTGCTGAACTTCAACATTGGCATAAACAAAGCATTGAAAATTGGAATACTGTCACAGAATTGTTCTGTGGGTGAATTTAGTATATTTCAAGATATATACTCAAACATGAAGCTTGAGATTATAACCTGTATGTCTCTGGAGGACCACTGATTCTGGAGAGAACGTTTACTGAGTTTACTTTCATGCTGCCTTCTATGTTGTTCTGCACTTAGTGATGCAATGAAACAGATTTTTATAAAGAAGATAAAGCAGGATGCCTACCTCGATAGACTTTTATACTCTCTGGTCTCCCGAGAGGACCAGGCATGTCTTCTCCCTTCTCTTCTTTCTAACAACTCTTATTTACCAGTGTCATGATGCTGATCAGATCGCTTTGACTTCAAAAGTAAAAACCTAGAGTCCAACATCAGGACATTAAGAATGCTTTTTATAATAAAAAGACTCAGGCACTAAACCAATATAAAAGGATTTTTAATGATGTTAGAAGTAAAGTTTTGCTGGTGAAAAGGGAGGAGAGATTTACTACGCATGACTGAATCATTGAAGGGAAAAAAGGATTTTTAATGGGCAAGGTAGTGTGGAATGTATGCTAATTTTGAATAACTGGAATTTTGAATAATTGAGTTTAATTCTGTTTGTTTTCCCCCTAATCATTTGACTCCTTGGACAGCTAAGATTACACAATTAATTGATAGAACTAAGTCCACATAAACTCCCTGATAATAGCTCAAGCTGGCAATAAAACAAGCTGGGTTGTAATAGTTGCTTATGTTCACTGCACATACAAAAGGAATATGCAGCTTTAATTTGCTTATTTTAATTAACAAGTAATGAAGTGGGTAAAAATATTCATGAAAAATTGGACTTCAACTGTCTAATTATTAATAGTTTTAACAACAACCAGAAGGAAAAATAAATACGAGAGAATCAGAAATTTCAAAGATTTAAGAGTTGAAAGATTGATTTTTATAAAATACACTTAAATCAAGTGGCAGCAAACTTATGCTTCATGTAAACAACTTTAAAATGTTAATGAAGTTAATATGCTGGTAAATGCGTGCATCACAACTATTTAAAAACACATCTTTACACATGGATTAAGATCCTTTGAGAAAATGAGCATAATTCACCCAGAAACCAAAGCACTAACAGGATTGGAGTTATATGCAGAAATGTGAAATCGAAGGAGAGAAATGGGCAAACCCCACAGCATTCAAAATTGTTTCTTATCTTCGTTTCTTAGTTCTAAAAGCAAAGCTTTTCTTATTAAATGTCTTGATGTTTTTGCTTTTAAAATATATTTTTGAAGCTTTAACACCTTTTAAGCTATGTTTATCTGCCTCTTAGATTATTCAATATACCCATTGTCAGTTAATATTCAACATCTCTACCTTAAATGTTCCAGGCATTTTATTTGAAGCAATATAATTAACAATGATCATTGATCCCCCTTTCTTTCTAAGAATATCAGCTGCTATTGGCAGAAGAGCATGGTGCATTCATTCTAGTAAATTCCAGAGGTCAGCTTCTGTACACTTGACCCTTACAACTGTCTGAAGATTGATGCTGTCATGAAAATGGAGGTGTATCTATATCATGATGAGAGCAGCTTAAAAGGGATGAACTTGGACTGAAAGTTAAGTCTTTGCTGTATGAAAGTATTCAGGCTCCCATGTCTGTTGAGAATTGCGGGTTTTTTTCTAGTTGCCTTTTTTATTCTTTGTTTTCTTTTCTTTTTTTAAAATTGGTTATTTTAATTATTTACATTTCAAATGTTATGCCCCTTTCCGGTGTCTCCTCCACAAACCCCCTATCCTTTGCCTCCTATCCCTGCCTCTAGGAGGGTGCTCCCACACCCACCTACTCCCATCTCACCCATATGCTGGATCATTGAGCCTTCATAGGACCAAGGGCCTTTCTTCCCATTTGTGCCAGATAAGGCCATCCTCTGGTACATATGCAGCTGGAGCCATGGGCCCCTCCATATGTACTCTTTGGTTGGTGGTTTAGTCCTTGGGAGCTCTGGGTGTGTGTGTGTGGGGGGGTCTGGTTGGTTGATATGGTTCTTCCTATAGGGTTGTGAATCCTTTCAGTTCCTTCAGTCCTTCCCCTGACTCCTTTCTCTGTTGGGATCCTGTGTTCAGTCTGATGGTTGGCTGCAAGCGTCTGACTCTGTATTGGTCAGGCTCTGGCAGAGCCTCTCAGGAAAGTTATACCCCAAGGCTCCTGTTAGCATGCACTTCTTGGAATCAGCAATAGTATCTGGGTTTATCTCTGCAGATAGGATAGATTCCTATGTGTGGCGGTCTCTGGATGGCCTTTTCCTTCAGTTTTTGCTACAGTCTTTGTTCTTGCATTTCCTTTAGACAGAAGTAATTCTGGGTTAGTAGCTATGAGGCAGAGCATTGTTAGGTAATCTATAGGAGTACCAAGATAAGGACTGTGGAATGCTGAGGGTGGTAATGAATTCAAACCTAGCAATCATTAGTCTGAGCTTGATTATTTAATAGAATCATGACTTTGAACAAGCTACTTAGCCTGCTTAAATATAAGCCTTTCCATTCCGGAGGGAGGGACAATAATAACAATAATATTATAGCAATTTAAGGAGCCTTAAGTGATACAGTCATAGAAGGCACAGTATTTGGTATGATGTGTAGAAATTAATATTATTGTCAATGTGAGAGAAATATTCACCTATAAAAATATATAAATAACCACTTAATATTATGGGGAACTTTTGAGGATTCAGTGCCAGATAAAATGCAAAAAATTATGAATATTCATAGTTTGATTTTTCCATTTAAATGTGGTGTTTGTAAGTATTCATTTGTATTTCAAAGTAATTTATAATATCTAAATATATATGTCTTTTCATCTACAAATTCCATTTTAAGGAGTCTATCGATTAGTATATAGATACAAAGTTAAATATACAAGCATGTTCCAAAGTTTTTTCTCCTCCTCCTCCTCCTCCTCCTCCTCCTCCTCCTCCTCCTCCTCCTCCTCTCTCTCTCTCTCTCTCTCTCTCTCTCTCTCTCTCTATTTCTCTCTCTGTTTTTAGCAAAACAGGAAAATCAATTAAATGCTCATGGGGTGCTGTGCTGCTTATAGATTATATTTCATCTATTCTAGAAAAACTTTCCTACTAATATGTCACAATCTCAAATACGAAATGGTAAGAATTAAGCACTAGCAGCAGCGGAAAACACATATTCTTATTCTATTATTATCCAAGCGCTTGTGTGTGTGTGTGTGTGTGTGTGTGTGTGTGTGTTGAATGTTCTGTTTTTTATACAATCCCAGAGGAGTCACAACCCACAGGTTGAGAATCACTGGTATATGTGAATGCTTTTCAAAGAATTAAAAAAAAACATTTTGATAATAAAAGAAGAAAGACTTTTTGTGTGTTTTGTTGTTGGTTTTTAAACTGTTATCAATGTCAATGGATCAACATATACTATTGGTTCTAGTCTCTTCTTATCTTTAAGCAGCTGTGAATTCAGAAATGAAATGAATGATGTTTAAGTTGGCTATCTCTTAAATATCTATGGAGATAGAAGTAGTAAGATGGAACAGAAGAATTTTTGTACTAAGGAAAACATTAGATATCTCCCAAACTGAACCTCTGAGGATGCTGTGAACTTACAGTGGTTTCACTAGCAATTTTACAGGCTCTGTAGAGTCTCAACAAACACCAGTAACGAGGTCAACTTAGAAAGCAAATAACTATTATTCACATGGACTTTTTTATAGCAAGTAAATGGAATACAAAGACTCTATCCAATCACTAAAGGTTGCCAGTTATTTTTATTTGAGCTTTGCATATATTGCCCTGATAACATCACTGCAGGATGGGTATTTTTACCTTTTTTTTAAACAAATATACAAAATGACACTAAATGTGGATGGATAAATATCACATCCTCAAGATCACTCTGTCAGAAAGTGTGGATACAATATTTGAAAGCATGTGCACCCAACTCTTCCTCTATCCTGTTATTAGCACCATGTTATATTTCTTCTTCATTTTAAGTGACCAAATGTAAATTGAGTTACAGAAGGATGAGTTAATTTTTATAGCTAATAAAGATGTATTACCCAGGTATGATAAACCAAGAATATTAACAGTGAATTAATTGTTGAATAGGAATTAAATTAGAGCTAGCGCAGTTCATAATTGCTACGAGAGTGACCATATGGCCCAGTTTTCCCAGGAGAGTACCTGTTTATTATACCTGTGCTGATTCATAATCGTCTGATGTGATTATGAATGGCATTCTCTTTCACCTGATAAGTTCCTCAGTTGGGATGCTACATTAAAACATCATAGGAAATAAAAATACAGGAATAATTATATCTAAGAACAGGGAAAAAAGAAATTATAAAGGACAAGCGAAATATGACTTAAAACAAAAGCCGTCACTGGTATCTTGGAAACGCCTTATAGTGTGGAATACTTAGGGTGAGGCATTCTAGGTCTACTGCAACTGTTACCACAAAAGAAAGCATAGCAGCTCCTAGGCACCTTCGATGTGTTCTATTTTCCACCTGTAGGTGGCCACCACAAGCTACACTTATTAAACAACTCATTAGTAGCATTTTTTTCAATACTGTCATCTTCAGATAATTAGCAATTTATTTAAATAACCAATTTCTGTAGAAATAATTGCCATGAAATGCCCCGAACCTACTTTTTATAAACTATAATAAAAGTGTTAAGATAATCCCTGACATTTGCAAATGCCATTAGCTCACCTTTCCTTTTGATAGTGCTATGGCATTATGTTTAAACAATTACCTGATAACAGAACAGTTTAATGAAACAGTACAGTACGCACGTTCTTCAATATGGCCAGAGAGGACATGCAGATTTAAAGAGAAATCCATTGTGTAGACATGTTTACACAGAGGGAATTCATAGCTTTAGGAATGTGGATTACTGAAATAAGTACATTTTTGCTATTTCTTAGTGGCTTTACTTCACATTCTACATGGGGCAAGCCTATAGACCACATCCTTTCTTCACAAACACAAATGTAAAATTTGCATACTAATGCAGGTTAGTGTCTTTCTATTGTATAAGATACTCTACAGCTACAGAATGAGCAGTACTTGCACTATTTGTTTTACATGCTCCTTACAGTAAAATGTCTTTTTTTTTTTTTAAAAAAAAATCCACCTTAAGCATTTAGGAGCATTTTTACTTTGAAATGCCCACATTTCAAGGCAGAGTTGAGCTGTCAAGGAAAACTGTAAATGGTTTGTGCATTTCAGACAGAATTGTCTTTAACATGGACCTAGTTCTCCCATAACTCCGAGTGGCTCTTCAGGATGTATTCTGTTACCAATTACTAATGAGAGGACTGTTTTTAGGCTGCAGAGAGTAAAACTTGGTGAGACTTTTACAATATTTAAACTGTGGATTTATATATAATAAAAAAGTAGTTTCAAAGTTTGTGGTGATATAAAGTTAGGGCTAAACAGAAATTGAGATGGTTTTGGATCCAGTGGTGAGAAAACCATTCATGCTATTTATCTGCTCATAGCATCATTGTCAGGCAGAAAGGGATTATTCCCATTTTAGGGATGTGGACACTGAGGCTCATGTAGGTTAACAGCTGTGCCTGTAAGGGAGGCAGCATTGTGTAGCCAAGTAATATGTCATGATAATAAACACAATCGGTTGTCAATGTCACAGTCAAACCCATTGCTAGTATCAAATTCAGAAGGCTTTCTTTGTTTCTTAGCATTTAGTTATCAGCAACCATAAGCTACTCTCCCTTATAAGGCCTGTTGGTGACACTGTTGACCTGAGAGTGCTTTATGTGCAACTATTACATTTAAACAGCTAGACTATTAAAAATAAACAAACAAACAAAAACCAGATACTGTAGACCAGGAGAGGGTTGCAGGACTTGGTATAGAAGGTATTTCTCCTATGAGCAAATATTGTCACACTCCATGGAAAGTCATCCTTAAACATGTATTCAGAAATGGTTGTCTGCAAAGGAGAAAGGAAGTCTATAATGAGAGTGAATGCTGGTGATCAGAATTCTACATTATCCACGGGAGAATGCAGAATAAGTGGAAGCGAGCATCTTGCTGAGAACAGATGAGGGAGTAGCAAGAAGAGCTCCACGTCTATTAGGCCTGCAGCATGTCTTTCTGTGGAAGGCTGTGACTTCTTTTCTCTCAGCATTTTCTAATGTTTTCCCTGAGGGTTGCTTCATGGCCAGGGTGTCCGTGGTAGCACTTGCTGCAGTGTAAACCTTTCTTATCATTCCTAGTAATGGATTCTGTTTTCACTTTTCAGTGAATTACATGTCCAAATATCTGTGCACTATGATAACACTGGATTCCTCAAAGTCTGCCGAAGCCTGGCTGTACAGCTTCAGACCATGGTTTGTTCTCTTCTGTAGGCTAGACAGCTCTAAAAGAGGTACCTAGCTCCTTGGCTCACCTGCCGAGATTCACTAATCTCTATAAATTAGATGACTAACTTTGGTAAGAATGGAAACTTCTGAGTAATTTTTTTCTGGATTTATTGAAAATAAACCTTCCCCCTTAATTTCAATTGGATAAAAATATGGAAGTAGCAAAGAACTGGTTAGTAAAAGACAGTAGATGAGGTGTTCTCAACCCAACATGCAAGGATGAGGGAGAAAAGATGAAAACACAAACAGCACATGAACTATTTCCCACTGTATGAAGGACAGTGCAGACTGAGAGACAGACAGGGAGACTGAGCTAGGACAGGAAGGCTTTTGGGAGATGGATGTAAAGCCTAGTTGGGCTCTGGGCTCTGCAAAGATAGACAGCTAGGGTTGGTAATTGGGATAAATGTGACTCTAGCTGGAGCTGAGAGCAACACAAGAACACTTGCAGATTTGGTAAAGGCTATGTCAGGTTTGGGAAACCCTTAACAGCAAAGGGCAGTAGCCTCCGGATGGGAAAACCCAACAGGGTCCGGTGCGCTGAGATACTGCTCAGTGGGCAAGAGACCAAATTTCTTTCTCCTTCAATTACAGCACTCACTGTTGTGTGATATTTACTTAATGGGCCTGTGATTAAGTCAGTGAGTTCATGTGTATGGATGTTTGTCTGTGTCCTCGAGCATGCATGAATTTGTGTGTATACGCATGTGAAGGTCCGAGATCATCAGGTGTCTCCCTCAATTATTCCCCAACTTATTTATGAGACAGAAACTCACCAATTTCACTAGAATAGCTCAACAGCCAGCTTCAGGGACGGATCCTCCTGTCCCTGCCTCCCCAGTAATGATTCCAAGCCTATGTCACTGTGCCTGTTCGTTCATGGTTACCAGAGATCTACCTTGGGGCTTCATGTTTATACAGCAAACTCTTTACCAACTAGACCCTCTTCTCAGTCTCATGACATATGCTTTTTCAGTTCTTCTTTAAAATACTACCTGGCCTTAGGATAATCAGGTTTCAATTGGGCTATCCAAAAGAGAAATGAAGAAACTAAATTGAAATATTGTTGTTTTAAGAGAAAGAAATAAATGTTAATAAATTAATATAGCTTATTAATAATATTTCTAAGAAAAAGGTAAAGGGAACATACACTACTGATGCATATACCTGTGTATATGTAGCCTTTGTTTAGATTCTAAATATTTTTCTGGTCTGATAAGAACCATTAGAATTTTCCTTTAGACTCAGAGTTAAAATAAGAATAGTATGCTCTGCTTTCTCAGAACACACATGTAATGGCAAAGAAAAAAGTACCCACTCATCCAATCCTTCACCAGCTATCACTGTTCCCAGAATATTTCATTTTCCCAGATGAATTTAGTCTTTATCAAGTCTCATAAATGCTGGAGAAGTCTGCAGCATGCATAAATTACAGCACATGTGTTGCAGTAAATTTCCAACCCAAATAGGACCGGTCAAAGAAAACACAGCTCAATAATTATGAATATATTCTGCAAGCCAAGATTGGGCAGATTCACCACTTCACTACTCTATTCCCCAGCTATGAGACCCTTATAATTTGAGGGTTTTCCAACTCTGTGTTTGTCCTTGTATCTCCAGCTTCCCAGTCCTTCTCCTCCATAGTCCTCCTTTGTCTTCTCTTTTCACTCTCTCTCTACTCTCTTCCACCAATCTTTATTTCTCCACCTCCCCTTCTTCTGCCCAATCACTGGCTCCAGCCTTTATTTTACAAATTAAGATGGGCAGAAGGTTCACTAGAGCAAGGGTTCACCTTTGTAATGATTCACTCCTCCTCTGCAGCCCTCCTCAGGAAAGGGGAACTAGCATCAAAATACACGGCCTGGGTTATCCACAACACACATGGTCAAGGCTTTAGGAAAGAGAGAAGAATTTAACAGTCCAGTACTTTAGATGTTCCTAGAATATGACATAAAAAACTCTCATCCTGGTTAAACCCACACTAATATCTGCCATGAGGCTGGCACCCTTCTCTCCGGATCAGAGGACACCTACACAGCACGAACCCCATGGAAGTTACATGTGTCTGGGAGTCCTAAGATGCTTCATGTTTCTGGGTTGACAGTATGCTGAAAACTTTCCTCAGGGCAATGTGTGGCCAGCAACCAGTAGTTACATAAATAATCACTGAATGAACAAGCACTTCAAATGCACCTAATTTAGAACCAGGTGGAATGGACGAGTTGGGTAATCAATGTAAGGTGATGGCATTATGACAAGCAAAATTAAGTTTTTCAAAAGGAACACCATCAATACTAACCCTAAACAAATGAAATGGATAAAATAGATGACTAAGAACTTATACAATACAATAAATCCACCAAGTGACAGAAGAAGAGCAAACTATTACTGATTAAAGTTGACACAACAAAATGTAGAAAATTGTAATTGAAAAAAGAGATCCACAACTGGTAGAGAAATTGACTTTATAACTGGAAAACAAAACATTGTCACAGAACAAACTAAAGACTCAGATAATTTCATTTGTAATTTCAACTATATTCAAGGAAGAAATAACACTAACATTACATAAATTCTTGCAAAAGAAGGCAAAGTTTAATGGATTTTATGTATCTATTATATTTCCATAATAAAAATCTAACAGATATATTAAAAAATAAAATTTAGCCCAATGACTTATGAGTAACCTAAAAATATTTAATAAAACAAGAAAATTACATTCAGGAATACTTAAAAACATAAAACATCATGGTTATAAGCTTATCCCAGGACCCAGGAATGTAAGGTTGATTTAATATTATACTCTTCATTTATCTAATTTGCCATATAACAGAAGAAAAATGTGTCTAAAAAGAATACAAAAAGTAAATTTAATAAAATTAAAAATTTGTCCATGATAAAGTTTATCAACAAAAAATAATAAATGAAAATTTCTTCGGTCTGACCAAAGGCATTTATGAGAAGCCTATGGCTAAATTGTAATTAAAGAAAGATTATCTTTTAAGTATATTTTAATATTTCCTATATATCATATGGTCTATCCCTCTCTGTACACTAAGAAAAATAAGAAATTTAAAATTTGGAATAATATTTACAATATAAAAACAAATAAGAATATACTTTTGAAATATTTTAAAATCTCTAAAGGTAAAAACACATTCCTAAGAAAGAATCAAAGACAGTTGTCCTACCTTTCTCTCTGTTGCTACAAAAAAATTACTTTGACTAAAAGCAACTTAAGAGAGAAAGAGTTTATTTTTGCTTTCATTTCCAGGTAGTAGTTCATTGTGGGAAAGTCAAAATAATATTGAGTTAAAGCAGCTGGTAACGTCACATCCAAAGTCAAGCGAAACAGAAGTAAGTACATACATAGTGCTTTGCTATCTTGCTCTACACTTAAATAGTCAAGGACAGAAAACCTGGCACTGTCAGGCTGGGTGTTCCTCTATCAAGTAAAGAAATCAAAGCATCTCTCTATAGATGTACCTGCCCACAGCCCAACTTGATTGAAAAAGTCCTGCATGTAGATATTCTTTCCTGGTGATTTGGATTACATCATAGTGACCATCACAATATTTGTGGATTGTAAAGCTCTGTTCTGTCTAGAAGACAAATTTTTCCAAACCAATCTACAGATTCGACACGACCCACAAGATTCTTGAAAGTTTTCTTTGTATAAACCAACTTACTGTTTTTAAAAGTTCTCCAGAAATTCAAAGGATTTGGAATAGACAAAAGTAAAAAGGAAACAGCCAATAGAATTCAAGGATATTACTTCACTTTAGGACATGTCTAAGTCTCCAGGATTCACTACAACTGCATTAGAGCATGTCACAAATGGGCTGGACAGGAAGCAATTCTGAAGCAGTCTCCAGATGAGAACAACTGGTTTTGAACATCAAGTTAATTCAGTATGAGGAGAAAAGTGATTCTTTTACTAAATGGTGTGGGAGCCTTACCTTCTCAACATAAGATGAATCAAATAACCCAAACAGAAGACCTGACATTTTGAAAATATTAGAAGAAATCAGGGACAATTCTTTAGATAGGAAAATAGACAGTGACTATTTTAGATAAAATCCCCAAATCACATAAACAATAGCAGAAACAAGAAAAATGGCATTATCTCCAAGAAAATGAAGAACAAGAGAATATTAGAAGAAATATTAGAAAAAATATGTAGACAATGTATAGCATGGAAATTATTTTTGCAAACTATTCGTTTGACAAGTATTAATATACAGAATATGTATGAAACTTGACCACAGAAATAAACCAATTGAAGTGGACAAAAAATATAAATACCATCAACCATATGAAACTCAAATTCAAAAAACTATACTTTTATAACAATGAGCTTAGGGCCCTTAGACACCAGGGGTTACAAATGGGAGACACTATGAAGTACTGTTTGAACGTACTTGGGATGGGTACTAGCAAAGGCAAAACAGAATTGGTGCTGATCTGTGTACATATGAAAAAGAGCTTTTGTGTTCTCAGCGTGGATCAGCATAGCCATCATGTGGAACAATATGGAGGCTTCTGAGAAAGCAAAGGCTAGATCTCTTATTTAAGGGTTTTAAGGACAGCTCTCCCAGATCGAGGCAAATAGTCTCTAAAGTGTATCTAAGGATGTATCTTAGTTACATGGTCATAATAATCATAGTAGCTATGACACTGAGACAATATTTGTAATATTTATGTCCATTGTTGAATGAATGATAAAAGAAGTGGAGGCTGTCCACAATACAATGCTATCCTCCTGTTAAAGTAATATTTTTAAAAGGCTATCTCTTGGGCCAACTATCTAAGAGGCGGCAGCTCTGCTTATATCTGCCGCCATGTTCCACAGCCAGAGGCCACGCACACCACAGCTAGAAATGGCCAGCTAGAAACACCAGCCCTGGCACCCACGAGATGCCAGCGTGGGAGATGACTCTGACAATCTACCATGCTGTTTCTACAAGGCTAGGCTGAACCCAGACCATCCCGCCATCCACGCAGTACCTGGTAGAAATGAGACTCTAATACTTAAAGATTATCCAAAGGTTTTATATGTTTGGTAATGCTCAATTAACAAGATGCCCACACAATTAGAGGTGTGTCCCAATATCTAATTTTATGATATTTGTTGTTACCCAGGAGTGTTCTTGATACTTTGGTGGTCCTACATGGCTCCTACATCTCTCCTCTTCTTAGCGCCTCCTCTTTCTCTCCTCTTCCTCTCCTTTGTCCTCCCACATTAGCTACTCCCAAATTACCAAGTTTATGGTAAATGTTGCAGGGGTATGGGGGGGAATATCCTGCTACATTCTCCCACTAAAAAGCTAGTATTCTTTAATTTGCAGAAAAGTAAATGAAAGATAGATGCTATTATGTTAAGTGAAATAGGTTGATACAGAGTGACAAATGTGGTTCATTGTCTCTCATAGATGGTAGTGATATTTCATCAATGTTTGAAGGTCTGATTTCAAGCCCTGGGGTTTGAAGACTGTTAAGAATGGGACAGGGTACAATCTAATGCTATAGACAACTTAACTTTTATTTCAGCATACTTTTATATACAAATGTAAAAAAGAAAGCAATGATACAAGAAATGTTGTTTGAGTTCAGAAAAAATGATTTAAAAAAACATTTAAATAAACAACAGTAAGCACATGCTAAATAGTAACAGTGTAGCATTTTTCCAGAACTTTCCAAGGACAGACAAATTTAAACACAATTGCCTGGCACATAGCATAGATTATATCTAGGAAAGCACAAATGCAAGACAGAAAGCCATATCCAGACTGAAGGCATACTGAGGGTAGTACTCAGCATATACTCTCACTAGATTCAGTTCTATACTTCCATCCAGCTATACCACTCCTGGGCATATACCCAGAAGATTCTCTAACATATAACCAGGACATATGCTCCACTATGTTCATAACAGCCTTATTTATAATAGCCAGAAGCTGGAAAGAACCTAGATGTCGTTCAACTGAGGAATGGATACAAAAAATGTGGTACATTTACACAATGGAGTATTATTCAGCTATTAAAAGCAATGAATTCGAGAAATTCCTAGGTAAATGGATGGAACTAGAAAATATCATCCTGAGTGAGGTAAGCAAATCACAAAAGAACACACATGGTATTCACTCACTGATTATTGGATATTAGCCCAGAACCTTGAAATACCCAAGATTCAACTCACAGACCACATGAAGCTCATGAAGAATGAAGACCAAGTGGGGGTGATTTGGTCCTTCTTAGAAGGAGTAACAAAATACTCAAGGGAGCAAATATGGAGACAAAGTGAGGGACAGAAACTGAAGGAGGGGCCATCTGGAGACTGCTCCACCTGGGCATCCATCCCATGTGCAGTCACCAAAGGTAGATGCTGATGTGGAAGTCAGGAAATGCATGCTGACAAGAGCCTCATGTAGATGTCTCCTTAGAGGTCTTCAAGAGTCTGACATATTCAGAGGCAGATGCTCACAACTAGACATTGAACTGATCATGGGGTTCTCAATGGAGGAGTTAGAGTAAAGACTGAAGGAGCTGAAAGGGTTTGCGGCACCATGAGGAGAGCAACAATACTAACCAACCACAGCTCCCAGGGTCTAAACCACCAGCCTGGGAGCACATAGGGAGGGATCCATGGCTCCAGCTATATATGTAAGGGTGGAGGGCCCTGTTGGGCATAGGTGGAAGAAGATATCCTTGGTCTCATGAAGAGTGGATGCCCCAGTGGCTGGGAATTTGAGGGTGGGGAGGTGGGAGTAGGGGGGTATGTAGGGGCACATCCACACAGAAGCAGGAGGAGGGGTGAAAGGATAGTGGGTTCCTGTGCTGGGGAGGGGGAATGGGGTAAGGAGATAACATATGAAATGTAAATAAAACATTCAAAGAAATAATCCCAGAAAAAAAAAACAGAATAAAGATGTCTTACAAATTGAATGCAAATATTTGTTGCAGTAGTCACAAAAGTACCATCCAAGAATAATCTGGGGACCAAAGTACACTTGCGATAAAATACCCTCTGCCTTTTTTCCTGGAGTCTCTCTCATGGTCCCCACTAGGCATTGTTCACCACATGTTTTTCTGTTGACCATGTTCCAATAGATGGTTGCTGTTTCCATGCTGAGAATGTGTAGAGTACAGGGATAGTGAGACATCAAATACCAGATGCAGACTGAATAGCTTTCAGGACTCTGTAGCACAGTGAGGTGGCTACTAGACACTGTGAACTATGATACATTCTCTGAGCCATTAGAAGAGAGTTTGGACTTCCTAATGTGATAGTGATACTAACCACCCTGTTGTATAGGAATGCATTACATGCACACACTCAAATGTTAGTCTGATTCAATACATATGATGACAGTGTGCTACTTAAAGCTTAAAACAATTTTTAGGAGATAGAAATGTTAAATGTCACAATTTGATTGTGACATGTGCATACATCTATGCTTTACCACACAATATATCATAACGGACATACATAACTGATCAAGAACACAATCTCTGTTTCACTTCATTCAAAAAGTTACAGAGTTTAGAAGTATAAGATGGGTTGTAATCCAGAAAGCAAATCCTGAAACCACAAATTTGCAGAAAAACAAAATCAGAAGGTTTTTGCAAATCTGAGTTAGGCAAAAATTTCTGCAAATGATAATAAAAGCATTAACAGATTTAAAGACATCCTTAACAGAATATACCAAGAAGTCAAAATTTAGAAAAAAATATAAATGTATATACAAAATAGTATTAATAACTTTTAAAATGCATAGTCAGATACTATAGATCAGCAATTAAAGTGTGTGAAATGAGGACAGCAGAAAATTAGAACAGATAGTTTCAAAAAGTAAACTTAACTACATATAAAATCACATTAAAATGCTGTATATCACAGAAATACATATCAAGACTGCAGCTGGACAGAATCTCACCTTCCTAGAATTGCTAAGTAGACAATATCTTGAGCATTCAATGTTTACAAAAAATAGGGAATTCTTGTACACTACTGACAGGTAGGAATATAAAATGATAGACTCAGTTACAATAGTTGTTCAGTAGTTTCCCAAAATAAATAAATAAATACAAATCCATCTATGCCTTTATTTCAACAACTTCTTTCCTAGCTACTTACCCAAAAGCAGTGAAATCAGATTTTTAAAAAGAGTATGCATAAAAATGTCCATGGCAGTTTATTCATGCCAGCTTAAATTTGGAAACAACTCAGCTATACTTGAATACGAACAATACATAGGTAATTAATACAAGAAAATGACTAGCATCGACAGGAAATTATCTGATTCATGCAACAATACAGATACATAGAAAGCAAAATTATGTTGAACAAATTAGGTCTGACATCATGTATACACATACAAACATACACGCACACACACATTTGAAAGAAAGGATAAGCAAATACGTGATAATATTAGTTTCAAGCTAGATCTTGGGTATCTACACAATGAGAAATCCTAGGCAATAGTAGGTGAAGAAAATATTCTCTCCCTTGATTAAGATTACAGTTAATTCCAAATGTGTAGAACTTGGACAAACAATGTGGCTGGACATTGTAATGTGTGGAAGCCACCATCTTAAAATCCTTTTGTTGTGAAGAGACATGATGACCATGGTAACTCTTAACAAAGAAAACCATTCAATTGTGGTTTCCTAACAGTGCCAAAAATTTAGTCCATTGTTATCAAGGTGGGGAGTGTGGCCATATATATGCAGACATGGTGCTAGAAAAGTTGCTGAGAATTCAATCTGTGGATCCACAGACAGTAGAAAGACAGAGAGAGTCACTGGTTCTGGTATCGGCTTCTGAACCCCAAAGGCATTCCCAGGGACACCCCTCCTCCAACAAAGTCACAACTCTTAATCCCTCTCAAGTAGTGCCACTCCTTGATGACCAAACACTAAAACATATAAGTCTTTGGGGGCTATTCTTATCCAAGCCATGACAACTACACTACAGTGGAAAATAAAAATATAAATATAGAAAAATGAGAAAAAAACATTTTAAAAAAACAAGAAACAGTAAAGAGCACATTGTATCACCTACTTAGATCCATTTCTAAGGCATCCTTGGATGGTCATAGTATTTCAAAGACTTCAACCTGAGATACACAGTTATCTGCCATTTGCAAATAAGAAATGAATCTGTGAGCTTGAATGAAAAGGTAAACAGGACTAAACATCTTTGTTTGCAGTACAACAGAGGTACACCTACGTCAACTATGTGATCCATAAAGAGCAGATCTCATGATGCTCTAGGCCCACTTATTGTTTTAATTTCCATGATAATTTTTGGAATCGATGATGTTTGAAATGGTGCAGAATAATCTTATCCAACCACATAAACACTAAGATCATCCTCACTAACTCACTGACTGCTTAAAAATGAGGAGACACGGACAACAAAGCTGGTGAAATTTAAAAGCAAATACCATGGCTGGACTGTACATTTAAATTAACTTCTGAATTAGCAAATCATGTTATATAGTACTCTATACAGATAAGCACAGTTGCAGCCAGCCACAAAAGCTGTTTGGCCCTCTTCAGATTTGTAAGCTAAGTGAGGCCCCAGAGCCAAATTTCAAAACTGTCACTAAATGATCATCTATATTGTAAACATATAATAAGAGTTTCTGTTTCTGTGTTTTATTCTCAAATTGATAAGCCAGTATGTCTTTATCTCTACATAACAGGAGAGCAAACGCTCCAGGGTGTTATACATATTAAGACCTGACAATCTAAGTTCATCTTCCCAATTCAATCATTAAAGACTATTTGGCTTACAGTTCTGTCCAGTGTGCCATGTATTTGTGATGAAATAGCTTTGCTCTATATCACTTTCACAACCCATTATGCTTTCTGATGAAATTTCAGTCTCTTGTCAAAATGAGGTCATTATTTTGTTGATTGGCATCAATGCCTAGGCAGGTTGGCATGCACGGAACCCAGGCTGACTCAACTCACTGCCAAATGGCATTTAGCAAACTTAAGCTTGCACAAGCTTTTTTATCAGGCCCAACTTACTGGAAAAAGGATGTTTCATCATAGGAACACTCATATCTAACAAAATGTGATGCATTTGTTTTTCTTTGTTTATGGAAGATATTTCACCTTTTACTTCAGTCATAGCTATTTCATCACTCAGACGTTTAAAATCCATAAAATAATTCCAAGTAATATTTGACCATTTAGATTTGGGCCATGGGCATGGCAGATGTTCTGAGTATGGCTACAACATGGTTTTCTTGCCTCAAAGGGAGACATTTTTAGTAAGCTTTGCCAAAATTACTATCTCCTAGGATTTTGTTCCACCATAGAATTCTCTGTAATTGAGAAGAAGTTGATCAAATTACAGATTATCAGATTATAACACAGTTCTTCAAAGCTTTTCAAGAAGACATGAAATTCAGTGTAAATAAGGCAAACAGTCACAATGTGTATATTTTTTGGAGCATTGGTGTTCATTTTCCTGGATGCAATAAGAAAGAGAACAGGAGTAATGTATAATTACAGGTGGGATGCAGCACCACATAGATTGGCTTGCATTACAGACCATCTATTGATAAATGGCAAAATATAATCAGAGTTTTCATAGTCTTCATATTCACTAAATGCTCAAGCTTTATAGGGAAGCTCTAGAAATATGATCTTGCCAGGAAATTTAAAAGTTCCTTGCCCCCATGAAAGGAGAATATTTCTAGCAGGAACAAAATGTCAGAAGCAGGTTTGGAGTTGCCAACCTGGGCTATGAACTAGATTGTAGGCGAACAATGTGCTAAGAAGTTCCGTTATTCACAATGACACATTTATGGAGTGTCTAATGCTACAATCAATGATTACAAGCTCACACAAGCAGCACTAGAATAATTCTCCATGGTGTGTTCAGAAATAAAATAATTTACAATTTGAAATCAGTAGCATTTATAAATGTTGGAAAATGTTACTTTGGAAAAGGGATGCCCGTGTTTGTATTCTTCTGACACACTTTTTACGTCTTAGATTTTAGTTATTTCCTAAAACATCTCTTGAAGTCAAAAAATTTTAAGAAGATGCTCAAGAGTAAGATTTTCTAGGGAGCTGCCTCACAGACAGCATCAGCATCTGTGTGATCCAAAAATCCTTCTAAATGTTACTCTTTAATGCAACCTCTCTTGTTTTGTCTTTTCTATGCACTCCTTTCTTTCAGGCTCACAATGCACGTATTTGTAGCTCGCCCTCTTACTCTTTTAAGCCTTTCAAAACATAGGCTTTGGCAAAAATACTATTCACTACATAGCATTGATTTGATACACTCTTAATATACAATATCTCTTGTAATTAAAAATAGCAGAAACTGGGTGGAAATTACATAAGAACGTTCTTGCTACCTTTTGAGCTTTGCTATAAATGTGAAAACCATCCAAAAACAACAAATTACTTTTAAAATATCACTTATATAACAGGTGGATTTTTATTGCTTAGATAAAAATATCCACGAGTCTATACTACTTGGCAAAAACAACGGCACAGACTTGTGAATAGGAGAAATAATTTCTTGAAATATAACTCCATTACTTCTATTAATTGTAATTGCCTACAGAAACATAGTCACAATCACATCTAGACTTTACCAAATAACCCAATATGCATAAAGTATTTTATTCAAGATTTTACTTATGCTACCTTTAATGTCAGGACATACAGAGGATAGCAACACAAACCTATCTTATCATTCAAACAATGCAGAGCAAAATCTCACATTCTGCTTAAACTGCTGACACCTGTGCCATAATGCTGACTTCAATATGTTTAATTAATTTATATTTATATTCTTATTTATTTACTTTACATCCCAATATTAGTCCCCCTTTCTCTCTCTCTCTCTCTCTCTCTCTCTCTCTCTCTCTCTCTCTCTCTCTCTCTCCTTCCTGCCTCTCTCTCACTCTCCTCCACGTACTCAGTTACACAGATCCTCCATCTATTCTCCCCTTCTCTCTTGAGAAGGGGAGAATTTGGGGGTATTACACCCCACCTGCAAAAGTGACAAAGTTTAATTTAGTTATGAAAGCATAGAATTGTCAATTCCTAGTCTTTGATGACATTTGTTTCAGGAATTTAAAGCTATTTAGCCAATTGTCCATTAATGAAATGATGTCCCAACACCATATGTACCACCAAATTACCTACTAACTAAAAATAAAAAAGAAAGAATACTTAATTTCAGGTTACTCCAGAAACTATGGCAACCAAGCTGTTTGGCAGTCAAAGGGTGGAAAATCCAGATTAGATAGATGGATATATTTACATATTAACTTTTATATTAAACAAAGTGGATGACACATTCCTGTATAAAACCTATTATTTAAACACTTCAAGTGAAAAGTGCTAAAATAAATGGCTCATGAGTTATGAAGTGTTAAAATAAACATTTATTTCAACACTACTCATGTCATAAGCCATTTGTTTCAACACTTTTTACTTCAGAAGACTCACCCAGACAAGAGACTATTTCATTCACTAAGAGGATATGAAGAGTCTAAGGTATGGAGAATGAGATCAGAGATTTGATTTCAGACCTTTGAGTTGTAGAGACTCCAATCAAGAGACAGGATGGAGGTATCATATTAACACCTTAGAAACTGAAGCTGTCACAAACTTCTCATCAGCACCATACACACTGGCTGCATTGCCAACATCTCTTTACTCAGCTGGCTCTGAGACTCCAGGACAAGACTGAACATCATGATAGGAATAAAATGTGCTATTTTGAATATTTTTGCAACAAGATATATGTTCCATTACATATCTCCATTTATTAGAGGAACCCAAGGGAACCCAAAGTCTTCAGGGAGAATTGAGTCAGTAATTCATAAACATGTAAGGACACATGCTCTTACATTAGTGTCCATTGCCTGGCTCCTCCTTAGGTGTCATGAAAATACTCAATAATGTAATCTCCACAGCACCATAGAGGGTATCTGATTTCTCTCCCTTTCTCTTCCTCTAATGAGTACAGATATGTAATGGAATATATGTCTTGTTGCAACTTTATATAGCTATAAATGGCAACCTAGCTTCTCTTGGTCCTCTAGGTTCATACTACTGGTATATTGTTACTTTGTATCCTCTGATAAAAGATCATTCTCTCCTTTCCTTCACATCCCCCATCCTCTGTGTATTCTTTATTATCTCTTAATGATGATGTCAGAGGCCTTAATGAGGGAAATATCAGTTAAACATGGAACAAGTATTCAGTGAACATGGGATGCGGGAAGAGCAGAAAATGAGATCATAAGATATAACTGGAGAGGAGTTTGAAGCCCAAGTCAAGGTCACAGAAATAAAACAAGAACTACAGAGAATGGTGATTGGAGACTACAATGATTTGGAATAGGCGAAATGCAAAATCTATTCATTTAATACAATTACTTTCTGCTCACCGTAAAACTCAGTGAGACTTTCAGCTGTGCAACTGAGGCCAGCAAGATTGAAATTGAAAGATAACATGGACAATACTTGATATAGATAGGTATGTGTACAACCAGTTACATACATATAAAATTATCATTCACTGCAGTCGTTCTTGGCAGCTAAAAAACTATCATTTTATTGTTGAGTGGCATGCAATGCAATGGAAAAGCTTCACGGATGGAATCACATTTTACCCCTTTCTTTTCTTTACCAATGATTAGTTCTAGAAATGTAAGGAACATCACTTCACCAAAATCACAATACACAGCACACTTCTCCTCTGAAGCTGGCAACACATAAAAGCCATGCTTTATTCTTAAAGAGCAATCAGTTTCAAGAATGGCAGTTGCTTGTAGAATGGTAATAATAAAACCGGATAATGAGTCCTATTGGCATCAAAATGCTGTGGGACAGGTGAGAAGATTTCTTGCTATGAAATAACACTCATATACTAATTGTTTGGGAACTAGTCACCCAAGTTTCTAAATATTTAGGCTTTAAGATTTCTGCATCTTTTTTGAAGGGACATCATATGGCAGTGTTCATTTCTGCCATAAATAAGATACAGTGATGTATTTTTAAAAGTCACACAAATGTATTCTATCTAGGTATGGCAACACCAATCAGTTAGCCGAACAGCACATGCAGTAGCATCATTAAAAGCATGCAATGCAAATATTTAAATTTATTGCAATTATATAGTCATAAGGATATTTGATGTCTTATAATTAACATGAATTAAAATGTTTAAGATGGTTGTGTAACTGCTCTATATTTTATCAGACATGGGGTACAAAAAATTGTTGGTTTTAATTTTCCAGAGCAGAGCTTCAATGTCTATTGAAAAGAGAAAAAGAAATAGTTCTTTTATCTAAATGCAATTGCATGTTGCTGTATAGAGAAGATCTATAGGTTGAATATACTATTTAATGTAGCATATGTAAATGTCATATGGGCTTAGAAAATATCTTGAGAATTCAGAGAAGAAGTGAATTCCTGGGGTCCTTGAATGAGTGACTGACCATCCAAGGCATAGTGTCAGGGAGGAACCATAGGCATTAAGGACATTGCACACATTTCAAAAGAAGTATGTAAGAACAGAGAAACTACACTGCTTTTTATAGATGAAGGAGGTAACCCTTAACCTTGAACAGAGTTTGTACAGTGGTCACAGATTTGTATGACAAGGTATAGTTACTAGGTGAAGGTTAAGCTAAGTTAAGCTGTTTATGACTAAAAAACAGGCCCAACAAGCCATTGGTGAAATGCTTGGTTTTCTATCTGTGTTAAAGTAAACTCTGAGAGGGACTTCAATAGAACGGTGAAAAAAGAAGAGAAATGGAACGAGTATGTACTCAAATGTGCTGGGCACTGTGACATAGACTTTCAAGTTTACAATATGATAACAATTACACTTTCTGTGTACATTTATACATTGCAAATAACACCAATGCAAAATTATTTTAGAAGTACTATTGCACACATATTTTGCACTTAAATACCAAATGACAGTTGTTAGTAGAGACAGAGATGCAGCAACCTTCTTTGAGAAATGAATGCAGAGAAGAATATGTATATAAAGGACCATTTTGTGTCTCTCTGCCAGGAAGAAAAATTGGAAGAGAAATTGTGCCAAATATTTATTTTATTTAAAGAAAACAGAGAGAGGAGTTCCAAAAACATGTCCTTTCCCCTTTCTCAAGATCCTTTATGATCAGTACTAAAGACACAGTACTAAACATCAGTACTACCATCAGTACTGAACATCCCAGCCTCTAGTGAGAATCACCCGAGTATCTTCAACCATCGAGTTTTTTTTTGTATGTGTGTTGTTGTTGTTGTTATTTTAAAGCAAGCAAGACTATTGTGAGTGAGCAAGACCTGGCTGACTGTTTTTATATGATTCTTAGGGGAAAGAGAAATGTCAGCACACTAACTGCAAGTATGTTGACTGGAAGGAAAATAAGGGTCAGCTGTATGAAGTCCGGGGCATGGTCAGACAAGTTTCTAAGATTTTTGGGTCTCCGTTTTTCTATTACATGAGAGGAGGTCACAGAAAACATCGATTTCAAAGAGTTACAGAAGAAACAGCACTAAAGATATCCACGGACTGTAAGCCCTGAAATACATATATGTATGTGTGTGTGTGTGTGTGTGTGTGTGTGTGTATGTGTGTATATATATACACTCCTACACACAAATAATAAAATCGATTTTGGAATTCCAAAACAACTGAAAAAATCACTACATTGTCTTCTCGACTTTGAGGAAAATGGTATTTTTACTTTAGAAATGCTGCAGCTAATGGAGGGTGGGTCATTTGAGTTTTTAGAGTCACAATGAAAGTAAATTAATCATTTGTTTATGATGCATATTTTATCTTAAGTTTTGATGAATCCTCCAAAGAACAAGCAATTTGGTATACATAAAGGTACTTCCCCAGCATCATTCTTCTCTCTCTCTCTCTCTCTCTCTCTCTCTCTCTCTCTCTCTCTCTCCTCTCTCTCTCTCTCTCAGCATATGAAAATTACATGACATTTTCAGATAGAGAAGATAATACCTGATATAGCCACTCCTTCTAGATCCATGCTGGGAGAGAAAACAATGCGTGTTTCACTTCATTTATAATTTCCACTGTGAACATGAGAAGGCCTGATATATCCTCAAACGAAATTAATCCAAAGCCGTAGTATTTGTGGCACACTGCAAACCTCAGATTCAAGTGTACAGTATCAGTGGCAAAGCCGAGGCAAATGGATAAGATAAGAGTTCTCAGTCTCAGGTAATAGTGTCAGTGCAAGACTTGAGCTCTGTTAATTCAACAAGCTTGATCTTGATTGGCAAAGCATGCTTGTCAATATTTATCTCCCAGGGGGCATGTCAGGGGCCTTCACAGGACTAGCTTAAATACGGAATACTATAGCAGGATTTGTGATCTTTTTTCTAATACTCAGATTAGACAACAGATTTTTTCCCTTTTAGCTTTTTATGCCAGAAACGTGTTTTCCATACTCCTACGGTAACAAGAAGGAGAGAAATTGCATAGGAGAATTGTCAATGCCGTTATTAGGGTTTTTGAAACCCAGATAAAATTCTGTCACATGAAATCACTTTAAGGCTTTTATCTGAGGTTTGAAATACAATTTCCCCACTATGATTACAATATAAAGAAAAGCTCAAGGAGAATGTTAATCTGAATTCAGAAATAAGTGTAATATAGATGAGATGGTAGGTAATGATTCCTACAAAGCTGCAAACAAAAACTTTGTAATTTGAAGAATTTCATGCCACAGGGATGCTGAGAAGGGCCTGCACTTTTATAACTATTATTGTTTTTATTGTTTGTTTAAAGTGTTAAATAATTAAACTAATTGCAGTTAAGGAAATACAGTGAGGATATGTGGTGTATGTGTGTGTGTATGTGTGTTTGTGTGTGTGTGTCTGTGTGTGTGTGTGAGAGAGAGAGGGGGGAGGGGAGGGGAAGGCGAGGGGGAGGGGGAGGCGGAGTGGGAGAGGGAGAGGGAGAGGGAGAGGGAGAGGGAGAGGGAGAGGGAGAGGGAGAGAGAGAGAGAGACAGAGACAGAGACAGAGAGAGATTGAGAGAGATTGTGCTATTTTTGTTATGTACTTGCATTTGCCAAGTGACATTTCTGGCATAACAGATATAGACTGGAAATCTATATTTTTACTTTTGAGCCTGATAAAAATAATCTATAAAATTGGATAAGATGAATATTTACTATGGTAAATAAAAGGAGGACAAGAGAAACACTGTTCTGATGATTGGGATGTTCACTCCATGACTTAGAAATCAAATCGTCATATATCTATAGTTTCTTTTATAATGTAGCTACAAATGACATTGATGAGATCCGTGACTTCTTAATCCAAACTAACATCCAATAGTGAAAGCAAATCAAAGCTGCATTAATCGAAATCTATCAGGCATCTGGGGGAAACAGCAGGAAGAATCAGATCATGGGCTAGTTTCTTTTGCTGTGTTCTGTTGAGCAATCCTAGTTTCTTTTGCTTTTATTTGTCTGTTTAGTTAAAATATAATTACATAATTCCCCCTCTTCTCAAACTCCTTCCATTTGTCCCTCTTCATCCTCTCCCATACCTCTCCATAATCAAATTCAAGGCTTCTTTTTCTATGAGTATTGTTGTTGTACACACACATACAGACACACGCGCACATTATACGCATTCAAGACCTGCTGAGTCCGATAAGTGCTGCTTGTACATGTGTGATTTCAGGGATAAGAATAGGCACTGTAAAACAAGTAGGGTCCCATCCCCAAGGAACTAGTTTTCCATCTCTCAGCAGTTGTTGGTTATCTGTAGTTCTTTGTTTAGGGGTAGGGACCATGAGATTTCTCCTTCCATCTTAAGTTGCCTATTGTTATTGTCTTTGTTCTGCTCTTGATGGGCAACCATATTGTACCTCTGACTTCCAATCAAAGAAATTTCTCTTTGCAGCAAAGACCATCACAGAAAAAACACAACTGCTCAAAATATAGGGAACAATTTGTCTTAGGGTGACTAGTCCTGACTGGCATGTATACAACAGAGTTTTTGCACCGAAGGCTCCAGGGACTTCATAGAAGAGGGTGCAAAAGGATTGTAAAATACAGAGAAGTGGAAGTTTGCTGTGAGGTTGTCTTTTAGAACTGACAACCTTGGTTGTTAATATTAATTTTAATGGTTTGACTTTATTGTTTCTGTTGTACTGAAGATTAAACCTGGGGCATTATAAATGTTGTGCAAGTGGTCTGTTATTGAGCTACATCATCAGCTATCTTAATATCTTTTTCTTCATAGTTTTAAATTTAGGACCAAGATTCTCTAAGTAAGACAAACTGGACTTGAAATCACTCTGAAGTCCTGGATGGACATGAACATAAGATTGTCCTGCCTCAAATATTCTGAGAGCCAGTTTATAGGCATGTAACACTACGTCCAGCTGGATTTTAATACTTCAATGGCAAATTTATTTTCTCAAAGCTTATATATTTCTGAGTGAATAAAAATGCTTTATTAAAATAATGCCAGTTATTTGACCATATGCATATTTCTAAGGCAGGGCAATTAGAATGAACAGTCCTTCAGTTCCATCAGAACATCAAGCAGTGACAATGGCATTCATTAAGCACATGACTTAAATGTCATAAATATTAAGGGATTTTTCAGTATTACATAACAGATGAGTAATGACACCCAGGTGGTCAAGTGAGTACAACCCAATATCTTAGATCAAATTTACTTTTAAACCAGAATGTGAACCTGAGTCTGATTACTACAACTCTGCTTTTTATAAGTACACAAGAAATTTTATGATCAAGGTGAAGTCTAGACATAAACTTGTGGTGACTTTTGGTTTTAAAAATGTTGCTATTTTCAGATAAATGTTATGCTGTATTTTGAGACAAAATTTTAGATATGAAAAACACAAAACAGTGATTTTCAATTACTTTGTCTTGCTTTAACAAGTGTATCAATTATCCCGAAGAAATAAAAATGGAGAAATTGTTCTTTATAATGATAGATGGAGAAAATAAGCTTTTTCATGACAACTTAACCTCGGATGCCTAGTCCTGTTTGATATGGCTATAACAGACACACACACACACACACACACACACACACACACACACAAATCTTTTGAAAAATTCACTCCTATAGAAAATACTAAAAGAAAAACTTCAATCCAAGGTGGTTAACTATACCCAAGAAAACATAGGAAATAAATAATTTCATACTACCAAAACAACAAGAAGGAAAGTATGTGTATGAGCAGGCACAAATGCACACAAACACACACAACCACACACACAAACTACCACCACTACCATGAAAATAAAAGGAATTAACAATCATCTACCACCATTACCATGAAAATAAAAGAAATTAACAATCACTGGTCATTAATATCTCTCAACATAAATGGTCTCAATTCCCCAATAAAAAGACACAAGCTAACAGAAAATGGGAAAACAGGATTCTTCATTCTGCTGCATACAGGAAAAACACCTCCACAACAAAAATAGACATTACCTCAGAGTAAAGGACAGAGAAAAGATTTTCCAAGCAAATGGACTCAAGTAACAAGCTGGAATATCAACTCTAGTATAAAATAAACTTTCAACCAAAATTAATCAAAAGAGATGGGGAAAAGATATTTCATGTACTTCAAAGGAAAAATTTACCAAGATGACTTCTCAATTCTGAATATCTTTGTCCTAAATGAAGCAAACACACATTCATAAAAGAAACATTATTAAAGCTTAAATCACACATAGAACTGCACACGTTAATAATGGAAGACTACAACATCCCACTCTCCCAACAGACAGGTCATCCAGACAGAAAACAAACAAAGAAATAAAGTAACAGATGTTATGAATCAAATGGATCTAACAGATATTTACAGAACATATCATCTAAACTCAAAAGAATATACATTATGCATTCTCAGTATCTTATGGAATGTTCTCCAAAATTGGTCATATAATTGGTCACAAAGCAAGCCTCCACAGATACAAGAAGTTTAAAATAACCCTGGTATCTTACCAGACCTCCATGAATTAAAGCTGGATTTCAACAGCAGTAACAGAAACACTAGAAAGCCTACAAACTCATGGAAACTGAACAACTCTCTACTCAATGATCACTGCATCAGGGAAGAAATAAGAAAGATAAAGACTGTCTAGAATTCAATGAAAACAAAGGTACTACATACTCAAACTTATGAGACATCATGCTTTTTAATGGTTATTTTTTTTCCTCAGATGTCACAGTTCTGAATGATTAGGAATCCTACCTGAAAACTACAACTTATCACTCTCTGTTTTGCCCATTACACTTCAGCCTCCCTGGCATTTGCTCCTTCTTAAATTCCTGAACTCACAGCAGTGTCCTGTATATGACCTTGCCCTCTGCTTGGTGTTGTAAATATCCACACAACAGAATGACGGCCACTTCTCTTCCTGTGTATTGCTCAAATGTCATGACTGCAGCACCTTTCTGCAAGCCCTGAGGTAAATTATTCTTCTGGTTTTTTTCTAGCTGTTTTCACAGCAGTTGGTGAAGCTGAGATTATTTTGTTTGTTCCCCTCCCAACTGTTCTCTGCTTCCTGCGTTACTCATGACTTCATATTCAATATAGAGTAGAATCGAGCATGCGACTCATTCATAAATATGATTAATAGATAGATGACTGAATGTGAATCATTTTTGCTTCCAGGTAGAACATGTCTTCTTCTGTTTGTCATGTTGCTGTGACAAAATAACTAATCAAGGAAACATGAGGATGGAAGGTTACATTTTGCCTCATGGTTCCAGTCTAACATCCATATGGTGGGGAAGGCACAGGTGACAGGGGCTTGAGGCTGCTGGTCACAACATCCACCTTGTGGAAGCTGAGGATAAAGGCTCTTGCTTAGTCTGTTTTGTCCTCTTTATGCAGTCCAGGACTCCATTACATGGAATGATGACACTCTTATTTAGGGTGAGTCTTCCCATCTCCATTTACCTGATCAAGACAATCCACACAGGTGTACCCAGAAGCTTGACACTTTGGTGAATCTAGGTCCTATAAAGTTTACAAATTTTAACAATCACACTTAACAATATTGCTTTAGGATACTATTTTCAGATTTTCCCCTGATCATGTGGATTTGAATGTGGTAGAGTCTGTATCATAATGTAAAATTTTAATCTTCTAGTAAGTGATATGCAATTTTGTATTAATACAGATCCTGAGAAAACCACAACTCCATATTCTCAATAAACTTTTAAACACATTTTTTATTAGTTATTCTTTGTCTACTAACTCTTGCAATATCAAACATGTAACCTATCTAATCATAAGTCTGAATATTTTAGTATTGTAATGCACTCATGATCAATACCTCCCAACCCCCGTTAAAACACCATTTCTCTAAGGCTGATTTCACTTGGAGTTTATAAATAAAACCTCTCATGTCACATGCTTTCTAAAACATTTTTACTAAGAAAAAAAGTGAATGTGAAATCACATGTTAAAGTCACATGACTGTAGACAGTATTTTCAAATTATTATATATTACCAGATGTTTTAGGTGAACATATAGACTTAACTAGAAAAATTTTTAAAAATGGTTTTCATAAGAATTTGTTCTTCTTTTAAAATAAGAGATGAAATTTGGAGAGATGCTATGGATTGAAGTCTATATGGCTTGCCCCTCTGCCTTCAGGAGTGCATTAATGAATCCTTCTGGCAGCAGTAGCTCTGTATCTTAGCATATCAATGAAGATGCTACCTGGAGAATGAGAAATAGCACAGTGTCCTCACAGTTTTCAGCTGTTAGGAGAAGATAGCTCTGCACTATGATCAGAGGACACAGGAAATACAAAGTAGAATCTAGGAGCGCTGCCCAAGAATCTATTAAATAACCTTGCTGTGGCTAAGATTCAGGGCCTTGGGTCTTCAGCTTTCTCATAAAGTTCACATCAAAACTCCATTATATCATGTCAAGCAACCTCTGATGTGTGCTCCTTTTCATATGTTTTTTTTTTTGCAATTATTTCAAATGAATGCTACATCACCTAAGTTTGGCTCTTTATTTTAACAGCAAATGACAAACAAAATCAAGGTTATATCAGAATAACATGTCTTGCCCACAGCGTAAAGTTCACAAAGATCTTAACACCATGGCAGGATCTAGAATATCTAGTTAACTCTAGGTATTACTGTGAGGGTATGATTATCTTAAGTTAAATAGAAGGGAAAAATGATCTAGTTTCATTTTTATTGCTGCAATAAAATACCCCAGAAAAAAAAAAGGACCTTTGAGAAGAAAGGGGTTTATTTTAGTTTATAATTTCAGGTTAGAGTGCACTGTTACATGGAAGTCAAGGAAGGAACTTAAACAGTCACATGACATCTGTCGTCAAGAATAGAGAGAAATGAATGAATGCATGCTTGCTTGCTTAACTTTCTCTGCTTGATTTCTCTACTTATACATCCTTGCAACCCCTTCCCAGTGCATGCCACCTCCGTTAACTTAATTAAAGACTCAAAAATATACTATTATCGGCCTGTATGAGCTAGATATTCCTTCAGTTTGATTCTGCCCAGGTGATTCTAAAGAGTGTTGTTGTCAAAGTCAATCAAGACAAAGACCCACTGTATATGTACACAGCACTCCTCCATTGTCTGAGGTCTCAGATGACGTAAAATAGAAATCTACATGAGCAAGCATATTCCTTGCTCTGTGGGTCTTTACTGCTAATGCAATGCAACCAGCAGCCTCAAGCTCCAGCCTCTATGCTTTCCTGATTGTAATGTACTTCTGCTAGAACTTTTCATCATAGGAAACTCTTTTCTAGTTGCTTTTTTTCAGCAACACTTAAAGAAACTAAGACTGCCCAACTCTTAACCCAAGCACTGATTCAAGCGAGAAAGATAGGGCAAAAAAAATATGTTTCCTTTGTTCTTGAGCCGAGAGAAACCTTCCTGGCTAGAGGTTTGAAAAATCACCATTCCAGACCCTTCTTGATGTCTTTAAGAAAAAGGATGCTTAGGGTATAATATTGGGGGCCACTGAGGTAGATCAAGAGGTAAAGGTATTTGCTGCTCATGACCTGAGTTCCACCCCTTGGAAATCATATAAAGAAAAAAGCTGGCTTTCTCAAACTTCACTTCTGATCTCCCTACCTATGCACTGTGGCACATAGCTCATCTACACATAAATAAATAAAATTCAAAAAAGAAAATGTGATTTGTTGACATTAGATAACATTTTAAAATATACTTTATGTCTGTCAGTGTTGAGGAAGTATAATGTTGAGTCCAACCACAATAGGATAACAGAACTGCTGTTCTTTTTAGCAGTGCTTGCATTAAGAAGATTTTCAGAGAAGCTTTATTGCTGCCCAGTAGAATTGCTTAATTAAAAAAATCAAAACAGAATCCCCTTTGTCTAATCTTCTTGTCATTGACACTTTTGTACACCTTTCTCCTCTCCAAGTCTTGGTCTAAGCTTATACAAGATGTGTTTAGGGGCTAAATGAGCAGAGGATGTGATAGTGAGAGAAGTCAAGGTATAACATGGAGACACTTCACTGGGTTTCCTGTCATCTTTATTTGTTGAACTCAGGACTGTGCTATCTATTGATGGGACTCTAACTTTATTTTTGTGTAAAAACTATAATTAACAGAGGTCCAGACCAAGAAATCAGGATTCTGTGTGAAACTTCAGGATTAGTATGTGGAGTAATTTAATTGCTTCTACAAAATTAATGTGAACATTGAACTGCCATTGAAAAAATAAAAGGGGGAAGGAACCTTCAAGAAATGATTATGTCATAAAGACTCTGGGTCACAGTTGAGATGCCCAGAGTGAGTAGCTTCATCAACATCAGGGTTGTCAGCACCTTTTGGAATATAAGACATCTAGATACTAAACCTACCAGTAATTTCTCAGAGTCAATGTGTCTGACACACAGGATTCTATTAGCCTGGCTTGGGACCTATGTCACAATTATTTGCTTGTCTATTTTGAGACCATCTAGCTATATAATACAGGATGCCATGGTCTTAACCCAATATCTCAGGTTGTTTTAAACTCACAGCAAACTTCCTGCCTCAGCTTACCTGTGCTGGAATTATAGGTATGCACCACTATGCCTGACTTACTCTAAAAATTATAAGCGAAAACAAATGAGCTTATAATAGAACATGCCCTGTGTTTTAAATAATAATAATAATAATAATAATAATATCTATATTGCAGTGTGTGCTGGTATGTATATATAATGTATATATAGGCCCATACAAATTAATAACGGTCACATTTGGGTAATAGAATTAGCAGTTATTTTGATCATTTTTATATATTTCTCTATTTTTAAGACAAAAGCATCAACAGAAACATGTTTAGTAATAATCTTGTGTCTCAGCCACATTGGCTCTGAGATGTTATGATGTGTACCAGTCCTGCAAAGAGCTGCTATGACTTTAGTTGGCAGTCTTGATAGCTATAGTTGTTATGTTGTCCTAACCTCATAAGGCAGAAAAGCTCGAAGGAAATTTCTGTTGTCTTAGGATATTATATCTCTGGAGAGAAAGAAGGGACACTTATGCTGTGCCACCCACTTATGCTACCCCCATACCATTTGACAACAGTCCCCTGGTTACTATTGATCCTCAGATCTGGTTTTCAAAACAAAATTCTCTGGAATAGTGGGTTAAACAATAAAACTCATGTCTCAGAGTGACATAAAGAATAAGAAGTTTGGATCAATTAAACTAATTAGTCTCTCAGAAGTGTTCAACTGAAAAAAATCTGTCCCTTGACATTTGTACAAATGCATACTAAATCAGAAGTCAAAAACTGTTTTAGTTGTCAGCAAATTCTTCTGATGTACGTGGCAAAAGGAATAGAATACATCTTTTCTAAACTAACTGTGCCATGCACATTCATTTACATATGAGTCCAACATTTCACAACATCCTGTCATGTCCCTGCACATGGAGATATGCAACGATTGCATGCTTCTTTCTGTTCAGAATTGCAAGGAGAATGAGAGTAGAAATCTTGGACTATTATGGTTAATTCAAGAGTGTTGGAGCCAGTGACATACTGGGTACTATCATAAGCAATCATGAACTGGAGTGACTGCTAGAACTAATGTATGGATTTCATGTTGGAAAACAGGCTGCTCTTTGGGTAGACTTATTGTCAAGTGTTTCCAGATAACCAAGAACTGGTTGGTGGGTACTCAAGCTTGTTATTTCCACTCTGGGAATTTGACTCACAGAGCAGGGAAATTTGTTCCATTGATCTGAAAGCCAGATCAAGATGGCGGCTGACTAGGCATTGGAGGCTTGCTTTCTTCTTGTCTATTAGGTGGCTATCTCTTTGGTGTGTACATGCAAAGTAGAAAGGGAGAAGTTTAATGTCACTTCAAAGATCATTAGCGCTAGAGCTGAAGTGACACTCCTATAGCCTCATTGAACCATTATTACCTCTGCACAAGCTGTGTATTCAAACATAGTTAACTCTGGGGATTATGAGTTCAACCCGTGAATGTGGATGGAGGCTGACAGTACACAGGACTCTATCTTCAAGAGAGTTATCCCATAAATATTCACATTCATGATGAGATTTAGGTGTTAATTTCCTTCTCTGCCAAAAGAAATCAACTTCCATTCAATATGTTCAAAAGTCTCTTGATAATGTGGCACTTTCTCAGTAAGCTTATTTAAAAAAAATAATAAACTACTCGATGTGATACTTTCTATATTACAGGTGCTATCTGATAGATTAATCTAAAATAAAGAGAGAAATAAATAAAGCTAAAATGGTTTTAAATTATATTTCTGAACAGTGGATAATGGATTCCAATTGAATTGTTAACACTGTGAACATATTCTTATAGAATAAGGAAAATATATATCATACATTAGTATTTTTAACTTTATGCAAGGTTTTCAGTAACAAAATCATTTATGATTTAAGAAGTACTTTATACTAAATAGCTTTTAGAGAGTAAAAAATATCTTTGGAAAAATTGTATTGGGGAACTAAAAAGGTAGTTATATTGGTGAGAAATTACTGTTATTAATATTGTATGTGAGTAGAACTTTTTTCCCAAAATAAATACAGTAAAATGTAACATCCTAATTAGGATTCATTATTTTGCATGCAATGCAATTTTAATGTGCACAATCTTAAGGAAATTATGCTATTAAATATTATTAGTAACTAAAAATTTTATTCACATTCAAAATATATTTGTTTAAGCTGACTGAATGTTTTTTTCCAATATTTTGACTTGAAAAGAGAGGTTTTCCTTACATTAGAAACATGGCGTAACTGTACTTACACCACCACTATCTGACATGCAATCTATGAGAATTGAAACATGTCATCTATGTACACAATAGTGCACAGACAAATAGTTCTGTGAAAATTATATTCAATCACACTGAAGGCAGAAGCTCATCATATTGATAGCTTTTTAAAAATATTATTTAGCAAAATTGCCACAATCCACTTTTATTTCCTTACAGGATTCCGAGCACCAGGCTAGCCTGAGACCTCCACTTCAGTAGAGTTTTGGGTAGATTGTAGGAACTCTGTTCTTTTGTTTGAAACAGTATCTCAAGTAACCCAGATTGGACTCAGACAAGCTATATAGACGAAGGTGGTCTTGAAATCCTGATCCTCCTCTATCTTCTCCCCAAAACTGGTATTTTAGGCCAGTGCCTTCATACCTGACTGCAGCTCAATATTTTTTAAAATAAGAAAGGAGGGAAGAAAAAGTAGGCAGTAAGGCAATAGAATGACAAATGATCTTATGTCAGGATTCTAGATTTATAAACAACTTTGATCTTTGCAAAGGAAGGCTGGAAGTCAATATGGGTTGATAGACATCATGATCCTCCAATAGAGTTTCTCCAGCCTGCAGTCCTTTATAAACTTTTTTCATTCCCTAGCTCTACATTTTGGCCAATCAGACCCAAGTCTTGGCTTTCTTCACTTTTTCATTTTAGTTTTTGATAAAACCACAGATCTCTAGAAATATTTGATAAAAAAAATGTGCATTATTTTTCCTATTCACTGGCTAATTCTGTACACTCACACTTCTGCCTACAGAACAGACCAATTCAGTGTTGAGAAGAGAATGCTAATTTATTTAGCATACAAATAACTGGAGACAAATATCTGGGTCAATTAAGACATGGACACTGCCGAAGTGAAAGGGACAAATACAAACTTTTTCCCTGTAAGTTTTCAAGGGCTGTGGTCCTTTGGCCTGAACATTGAAAGGGAAGTTAGTTGTGTTAGTTAGGGTTTGCATTGCTATAAAGTGAAACCATGACCAAGGCGACTCTTATCAAGAACAACATTTAGTTGGGGCTAGCTTCTAGGTTCAGAGGTTCAGTTCATTATTATCAAGGCAGGACATATGGCCGAATCCAGGTAGGCATGGTGCTGAAGGAGCTGAGAGTTCTGTATCTTGTTCTGAAGGCAAATAGGAGAAGATTATCTCCTATGTGGTTAGTAGAAGGACTCCCCTCCCCACTCCCACAGTGATGTGCTTTCTTAAAAAAAGCCACACTTAACTCTAACAAGGCCACACTTCTCATAGTGCTACTCCATGGGCCAAACATATTCAAACCACTGCACTAGTCAAATAACTTTTCTCTCAAACTCTTACTCATGTCAAGTTAGTTTAGTCAAGGTTTGATTTTCACTCAATATCTATCTGTGTTTCATCTCCAGAACTTACAGAGAACCCACTATTAAAACTTAGGAACTCTGCTAATGGAAGATTTAAGAATGGACTGAGAGGCCAATTCAATGTTGAAATTGCTTTCCAATAAGAGAGAAATGCAAAGAAATAATAATCACACGAAGTAGCAAGTTGTTTGATAGACGTATGATGAGGCAAGTAGAAGGTCTTTAAAAGGAGTATCTTTCCCAGAAACCACAACCAAGGTTCCTTTATATTGAAGGACTTGGGACTCTGAGATAAGAGATTCTGTGTGTGTGTGTGTGTGTGTGTGTGTGTGTGTGTGTGTGCATATTCAGCCTCACCCACATATGTGCACAGGAAACTAAGGTGCCTTAGAAAAGCAGAAGGTTAGCTGCAAGCATCCATCTCTGCCTCACAGAAGCTAAGCATTGAACTGATCATGGGGTTCCCAATAGAGGAGTTAGAGAGAAGACTGAAGGAGCTGAAGGGCTTTGCAGCCTCATAGGGAGAGCAACAATACCAATCAACCAGAGCTCACAAGATATAAACAGTCAGCCTGGGAGCACATAGGGAGGGGCCCATGGCTCCAGCTGTATATGTGGGGAAGGATGGCCTTGTTGGGCATTGGTGGGAGAGGAGGTTTTTGGTCCCATGATAGCTGGATGCCCGAGTGTGGAGGAATTTGAGAGCGGGGAGGTGGGAATGGGTGGGTAGGTGGGGGCACACCCTCATAGAAGCAAGAGGAGGGGGAATAAGATAGGGGGTTTCTGCTGGGATAAACGGGTTATGGGGATAACATCTGGAATGTAAATAAATAAAATATCCAATTAAAATATCATATCTGGATTGTAAATAAATACATACATACATAATAAAAAAATTAGAAAAAAAAAGAAAAGCAGAAGGTGACCCCCTCTGTCTTACTGAGTACAGTTAAATCTTAGGCAGGAGAGGGTATTAGGAATAGAAAAGTAAGGGCTGAAGAGATGATTCAGGAGTTAAGAGCACTGGCTAAAAGGAGTCATTCTCTGATTGTGTATGAATTTTTTTCCCAGCACAGTTCTCAGCTCATAAGCCTTGTGCTGAAACCTGCTGGTAATTCAATTCCAGAGGATTTCAATGCTTCTGGCATCCATGGGCACCTGTATTCATGGGCATCCATGTGTGTGTTAACACACACACACACACACACACACACACACACACACACACACACACACACTAATAATAAATCAAACTAGGAAGCCTTATAGAAACAGGCCTTTTTATGGCTTAGTGGATATTAATGCTTGCTAACAAGCCTGATGACCTGAGGTCAGGGGCTGGCAATCCACTGTAGACTTAGAGAGCTGACTCCTCAAAGTTGTCCTCAGGTCTTTCTGTGTGTGTGTCTTCTCGCTCACACACATAATAAAAGACAAAACCTGAGTTTACCAAGAGTTCTTAGAAAGTCTTTGTTAGCATCATTAATGATGATGTTCAAAAAGAAAAGAAAATTAAGCATAGGGTTGCGGTTGGGCAGGAGATGGAAGAGCGATGACAGAATTGACATGGGACAGAAGTTTGCTTCAGTACATCCCGTGGGATTGAATAGAAAGGTCATCTCAGAGAAACATTTAACCATATAGAGACCAAGCAGAGAGGCAGCAATCCTGAGGACAGCCTCTTTGTTATCTTAGAAGGGATAATGAGCTTTAGAGATAGTTACAATAAAATATCCAAGAGAATGCTCTTTAAATTCAAGGAATCTGAGTATTTTCAAGAGATTTGACTGTTCCTGACACTTGACTAGATCCTTTATCATGATGACCCTTTGGAAGGATCTGTTCCATTCAAACAGAATAAAGAAATACAGGAAAGGATTTCCCAGGAAGTAGGTAAATGAAGGCACCCTCACTGTCCCCAGTAGATTACTTCCATCTTCTCTCTTGGAGATCCAACAAATGACAGGAGGCAAGTTAAGAAGTTTCCAGGGGCTGAATGATGGACGTTCACCTCATTTTCCTACGATGGGTCAGTCACAGTGATCATTTCCTTAACATGTCTGTAATCTCAGCTCCATTTGCTCACAGATCACAATGATACTTTGAGGAGTGAGCCCATACTCTAGAATGACTGTGACACTGTTTTTGAGAGATTTTTGTTCTTTCTTCCTACAAACCAAAATCAGGGCAATAGATTTTGTCAGAGACAAATAAGCACACTTTTTTTCCCCCTTTGAAAACTCAAGTTATGAACACCTGGGAAAAGTCTCCATTCCATTCGACTTTTAGCCAAGTAAAACCCAACTCATGGTTTTATCTATTTTCCCCAACTTCTGCATTATAATGCAATGTTTGGGCCAAATGTATAAAAACAAATTAAACTAAGGCAAGTACACAGGTAGGGGGCTTACTTTTAGAATGGACCACCTTTAGAGAGAAGCAGATTCTGTTGCCCCTGGTTTGAAGCTCTATTTACACAACAATTAATCAGCCTTGATACATCTCTTAACTGAGTATTTGATCAAGAATCTCTCTCAGATATGTTAAGGAGTTTATTTCCATCTGAATCCTCCTGACAAATACTGAAATAGATAACCTCTGTAAGGTGCTAATGAGGTCATTATACTGAGTTTTGTCTTTATTTAAAGTACAGATTCAAGATCTTCATTAATGATTAACTACTGGAAAACTTTGTTCAATCCCCTGAGTTATTTTTAAGCCTGTATGTACTATAATTGCACATATTCAATCATAAAACTTTCCATGGTGTTGAACACAATTGAACTTTGAATTCGAATAAATAGGTTGCAAAGCGACGCTGTTTAAAAGGTTAATCTTCGAGTATTTTAAGGATAAGCTCCCCATCCATTTCAGGACTCCATGGTCTTTTTTTTTAAACTGAAGAATAGATGCAACACACATCGTTTTGCATCCTTTAGACCTAAGTTATAGGGATGATTTCTTTTCAACGTTTGTCAATGCCTACTTTTCACTTTCTGTTAAAAGATGTCTCAGAAATCAAACAGGTGACATATGACCTATCATTGGACTTTAATTTTGGTGGTGTTGTAGAACAGAAATAAAATGTAAATAAAAAATAAACATAGATCTTTCCTTGTTGGTTTTAGAGGAAAGTATCAGTTAGTTAGAGAACTATAGTTGAGCACTAGCCACCAGCTGAGCAGGTCAGGGTACTTGCTTCCAAGCCTGACCACTTGAGTTTAGTCCCAGGAACCGATATGGTGAATGAAGAGGGCAGATTACTGTGGCTTGTCCTCTAATATTCTCTCTCTCTCTCTCTCTCTCTCTCTCTCTCTCTCTCTCTCTCTCTCTCTCCTTCTTTCTCTCTCTCTGTGTATCTGTGTGTGTGTGAGTCTGTCTTTGTCAACAAATAAATAGATATAAAAAATGTAAAATTATGTTTTACTTGAAATCAATGTCGGTCCAAACCCTGTAGCCACGAAGTAATCTGAAAAAATAATGGATACATTTTGGTTTTCTTAAAAAAAAAAATCATGGGGACTCCAAAATTTAAGAGGAGATAGGAATGTGGGGTGCTCTTATAAATAGCAAATAATTCCAGCAAAACCAACTTCTAGATGTATTTGTCTTTTTAATGCCATCACACATGTTTCACAATGACTCTGTTTTAAGTCAAATCTGCAAAGTCTGGAGACTTTAATTTTTTAATTTAATTTTAACAAGAATTTAATTTTAGAAGCAATGATTTTCTAAGGTATTCAGGGATAAGGACAAGGTCAAGTACAAAACTTAGGTTTTCTGCTATGACATCTTTAAAGAGGAGAATGTACTTATAATCAACACAGGGTTGTATAAAGGATGCTACGGAACAGTACTGACACTCCTCAATACTCGAAAGGATTACCTCTTGCCAGGAATCACTTTGAAATGTACCACTATTTTCATACACACTGTGAAATGGGAGTTAAGCCTTTAAAGTACAAATCTTGGCTGTTGTATGCTTGCCTGACAAGGTATGGAAAAGAGCTGCTGAAGGCAGTACGCTATTTATACTTTGGAAGCGTTTGCATTTATCTACGAATATAGATATTGCCAATACATGATTAAATTATTTCCCTAGTTTTCCTAGGGGACTGGCATGTTTATTGCTTTTTGTAAAACATCCATGCAGCTTTCTGAATCCCTTTCTCTTTCTTGCATGAATTCACACGTATTAAAATGCAAGTGTCTAGCTTGTCTGATAAGTTATTTGCATTATTTGAAACCCTGAAGCCCCCAACTTTCTTGGTATGTATACAATTCAAGAACTAAAATATTTAGTAACAATTTTTCAAGGATAAGGTAATGTTTCATGAAATTTATATATTATGAAAAGTTCACAAGCTATCCTTTCAATTTCCCTGTTGAGTTTAAGAAGTCAACTTGGAGAAAACATTTACTGTTGACTGAAGCACATGACTCTAAATTACCATTCACAGCCTGGAAGCATTCCTTTGTATTCACTGAGCTCATAGCAGATTTTATAAACATTATGGCAGTATTTTCCCTAGGAAGTTATATGTTAAAGAGCAAAAATAAGCAAACTAAACACATTAGTTCAAAGATACATATGTAAGGATGGAGCATTTGGAACAAAGTTCGCCAAAGTGTGTATTTGTGTGTGTGTGCTAACATATATGTATATGTACATATATAAATTATGTAAATATACACACTTTGTTAGAAACTAAATATATACACAGTGTGTATATGTATTTATATATGTATATACATTTCTATTTATGTATATATATATACATACATGTGTATACATATATACATGTGTACCTATATGTATGATATATATGTATATACACATGCATACATACATACATATGCTCATTAACAATAATGATAAAGGTAGTGGGAAAATTCACCATGCTTTGTCAATTTGGCACTACTATAAAGCCATACCATGAAGTTAAGGAGAGACTCTGTATTGATACCTCAGCACTCTAGGGTGTGGAACTAGGCATCAAATGCGTGAGGAAAGTATCTGCTGTTCAGAAGTTATCTAAGGAAGACTGAGAAGACCCTGGAATTGGTGAAGATGGAAACTCATTAGAGAGGATGCATGGACTCTGTCAGAGGGACTTTCAAAGTGGTTTGGGCACTGAAGGAAAATTCTGGATGGAGACTCGAAGGTAGACTTCAAGGTAGGTACTTCATCATTCAAGGAAGTAGCACATTTGTGGATTCAGAAATAATGAGAAATATTGGCACTATGCAGAAGTACAAATATGTCAGCATGGTGAATCACAGCCTTATGGTAATTGCAGAGAACAGCAAAAACTGGGACAAAATCATCCAGGCCACTGAGTATCACTGTAAAGACTGTATTGGACTCCTGCTTTTTCTTCAATATCTGAATCAATGGCCACTTGGCCCACTCCATCTTCCCTAAGCAGAACAGTGAGAAATCATGTGAGTATGGTGCTAGGAACCCAACTCCATTCCTTCAAGTAACATGAGCTGTCTCTCCAGCCCCTCCTTATGAGACTGTCTATAAAATGGCTTTTGTGTATGTGTGGGGCAATATTTCTCAAATTTCTTTGTGGCTGTGGGGGATGGAGTAAAGGTTAGGAAACTAGGATTCAGGAAGCAAGATACCTATTTCTGGATTTGAAGCTTAGTTTACTGCTGTTGAGAAGAGCTGTTAAGTCTATCTTTCTCTTCATCATAATAGATACATATGCTATGTGCTCACTTTTGGCCAGAAAGTACAGGATAACCAAGCTACAATCCATAGATCCAAAGAAACTAAGTAACAAGGAGGACCCAAGGGAAGGTTCTTGAATCTCACCCAGAACAGGAAATAAAATAGACATTGGAAGTGGACAGAAAGAGGGAACTGGGCAGGGGGGTTAGGGAGGAGAACTAGGGTGGGGATCGTGAATGGGGAAAGCAGGGGTGGGGGTAAGAGGTCTGGTGGAGAGAAGGGAAATCAATGTGTGGGGGGTGGGTATCTCTGGAACAAGCCAGAGACCTGGGCCATGGGTCCCTGGAAGGATATGGAGGTGACCCTAGTTGAGACTCCTAGTAGGGGGAATATGGAGCCTCAAGTGCCACATCTTATAGCCAATGAGGATTTCCAGTGAAGAGAGAGGGACATCAACTCACACATAACACCTTTAACACAAAATTTGCCCTGTCCACAATAAATGAAGGGATAAAATTGGAGCAGAGATTGAGGGATTGGCCAATCAATGACTCACCCAACTTGATACTCATTCCCTAGGCGAGAGCCCACCCCTGACACTATTAATGATATACTCTGCTATGCTGGTAGATGCCTAAGATAACTGTCCTCTGAGAGGCTTCATCCAGCAGCTGATGAAAACAGATGCAGAGATCAACAAACAAGGGGAAGCTCAGGGAGTCTTGTGGAAAAGCCAGGGAAAGAATTGACGGGGGCCAGAGGGGTCAAGGATACCACAAGAAAAACTACAAAGCCAACTAACCTGGGCTTATTGGGGTTCAGATAGACTGGATCTAGGTCTCCTACACATATGTAGCAAATGAACAGCTTGGTCTTCTTGGAGGGTCCCTCAACAACTGGAATGAGGGCTGTGTTTGACTTGGACTCTGTTGCCTGCCTTTGGATCCCTTTTCCCTAGCTGGGTGACCATATCTGGCCTCAGTTGGGGAGGATGTGCTTACTACTGATGAGACTTAGTATACCAGGGCAAGTTTTTATCTGGAGTAGGGGGTGAGAGGTGAGGGTGGGACTCCCATTTTCTGTGGAGAAAAGCAGGGTGGAATGAGAGAAGGAGGGTGGGAGGGTGAGATTAGAAAGAGAGGGGGAAGAGGTTGGGAATCCAGACAAAAAGTAAAAAAATAAATGAAAAAATTCACTATGAACCATGGTGAATATGGGAAGATAGCATCAGAAATTTCAGTTGTTACAAGAGTTCTCTGATTATGTGATCCTACAAGATTGTACACATCTTAAAAGGAAAAAAATTGATTTGGCTTTGAGGAACAATAGTAGTATGCTTTAGGCCAAGAATGGCATCTGAAAGCATGGGATTTGAAAACATGGCCATAGGGCAATGTCCAGAAGTGGGGTCTTTGGAAGGTGGTTACATTGCAATGACTCTAACCTCATTCACTGACAAACTCATAACTGTAGGAGATAACTGAGAAGTGAAGGAAACATTCAAAGCAGTTCAAGGATGGTGGTAGGTACCTGGGAGTGTGACCAGGTAGGATGCTCTCACCCCAGGACTCCTGCACCCTTCTGCACCCCTCCTCTGACTTTTTGGCTGCTAGAGGGTAATTAGTTTGTTCCACCACATTCACACCCTGCATTATTCTTTTAACTCATCATGGTCCCATGTCATGTTACCATGGACTGATATATCTAAAACTAGCAGCCAAATAAATCCTTCTGTCTTCAAGTGTTTTACTAGAGTATTTTTATCACAGTGGCAGGAAGCTGACTAATCCATGTGAATAGTACTTAGTCAAATATTTCTAGGCCTGAAACCTTGAATAAAGATTAATGGCGACAGATGCTTCTTTTATCAAGCCTTTTCTTCATCCCTGTCCATGAGGAGCTTGCCTCTTCTCAGCACAGACATGGGAGTGGCTGCCACAGTGAACTTGCCATTTTAACCTCTCTCCCTCTGCTTTCCTCCATGGATCTTCCAGGTTTTCTTCTTTCTTCATCTTTTATTTATTGAGACACATTTTCATTTTGATGCCATGAAGGGGAACTCACTAATTCACTATCTATCCCAGGCTAGCCATATAGCAGTCTTCCTGCCTCATGTCCTGAATGAGATTATAAATTTGAGCCATGGTGCCTGGTTCTTCCTTATTTTCTTCATCAGAAAATGTGGAAATTGTTCTTGGACCTTTTCTTTCTCTGAGTTTCAAGTTCATCTCCACATGCTTCCTGACTTTGATGTACCTTGCTAATAGTAGGAATGAACAAAGTCTGATTTCAACTTTTCCTTTCTCAGCTTCAACCTCCAAAATTCAATTTCTATACTCTCTCCTTTGATGATCCGACATCTGAAGTCCAAGAACGTCCCCAAATGAATTTTTGAGCATCATTTATTTTTCTTCCAGACAGCTGCTCTTGCAGTTACTAGAAATGTCACCATCATTCATACAGATGTTTGGCCTGTTGATAGAGTCACCTATACCTTCCCTTCCTCTCTTTTTGCGTATATGCTCAGCCCACTATGGCTTTCACAGTGGCCTACTGTACCATCCTGTCTTGCTTAGATTCCCATTGTATCATGTATATATCATTAGGTTACTGCTCCAACTTCACTGTCAATCACTTTGCTTCATACCTACCCTGCTTTATTTTACAGATGCTTAGTCCTGGTCCTAAGAATACTGCCATCCTGAGCTCCTTCAAACACTGACAGTACTGTTTATGTGTTTAGTGTGTGATCACCTTGTTTGCTTTATGTGACTAACTCTGACTAATGTGCCATGGAAGTTTGCTATCATTTATTTCATGACTCAATCTGTTCAAAAATACAAAGATACAAAAGATGCTCTTTGATTGCGGCCTAGCATTTTCCTTTTCTGGAAGAGTTATCTCCTCTGCAGACATGTTATGCCTTTCAGAGATGACAGGTATTTGGCATACTCAAGGGCTTCAGTACAGTCAAAAGGTAGCTGGGAAGTCCAAAGTGACTGGTTAGTTGCAAGGCAATTTCCCAATGCTCCAGTTCTTGAAGGTTATACTTTGTAAGTTATGTGACTGCCTCATTATTCTACCACAATTCAGGATATGACAAGAACATGAGTGGATGGAGAACAAAAAAGTCCAACTGTTGTTGACAAGCTGCCAACCCATGACTAAGGTGCAGTAATGAAATGGTTTCTGGTGGTCTCACATCAGGAAGCCAAGGATGAACACTTCAACTTTGCTAAAAGACCAAATGGTATTACTGACCCCAGACAGCTTTCCTGCCATCATTCTCCTCTGAGAGAAATGAGGAGAAATCTAAAATGGTGAATTCCAATAGTACAGGGGTTTTTCTTCAGTTAGGCAGGTTACTGTTAATTTATCAGTTTTTATTGTGTATAGATTTATATACATATTGACACATGTACACTCACTTAAGTGTAGACAGAAACTTTAACTTACAAGTAGTAATAACTTATTTTTAAACATGAAAGAGACAATAGATAAAAAGTATCAAAGTTCATACACAAAAAATTTACAAATGATTATTTTTATTTTACTTTTTATTTTCCTTGCATGTCTTTTTCTGCATGATTGTTTTGAGACAGGGTTTCTCTGCTTTGTTCTGGTTAATGTGGAACTCTGTAGACCAGGCTGGCCTCAAGGGATCTACCCATCTCTGCCTCTGGAATGTAGGGATTAATTTTGCTTTTTAATTAGGATCCAAAGTAATGGCTTTCACGTGTCTTGAATCCTCTACCCCTCACCAACCTAATCCAGAAGACAACAAATAAATGTAAAGAAAAGAAAGTAAAGGCATGAAAACTGGTAGAATATGAAAGATGATATATAAAATATGATTAAGGATACCCAGCGCTTCGAAACCATCTTTGCATTCCTGGAATAATCTTTTGTGGTCATTATGCTTGTCTCTTCAAACATATTATTCAATTTAATTTCCCAGGATTAAAAATATATTAGATTCACAAATGAAATTTCTCTGAACATTCTATGTGGTCCTTTGGAAAAACATGTCATTTAAATTTAGCATGTCAGCTTCATGATCACTTCCCAGTATAGTAATATTTTGGAACTGTTTGTACAGCACAAAGACAAAAAGATTTATCTTCATTCTTACTAAACTCTGAAGGAGATACTCTTCTTTTCTTTATACAAATAAAACCCAGCAGACTGAAAGCCATGAAAGTTTATGGGACTCAACATTCATGTCAATATTTTGATCACCATGTTGTTTCCCATTACACTCCTAAATACAACTCTCCAATTGTACTACAGAGCCATCACCCTCAAGGCAAGTCCTTGATTGGGAATATTTATCCACTGACTGAGTACTTGCTCTGAGCCAGTCATGATCTAGATGCAGGATGCACATCAGAAAGACTATAAATGAGGGTATTATGGAGTATAGGTCCTCCTTTATAGTTTCACTACTTCTTATAGAAATTAACTTCAAATTCTTCAAAAGCCCTTTGGGACAAAGTATAGTTTATAAGTATCTAAGTGAAGAACACCATTTTTTTTTTTAAGGATTATTTTGACAAATCATGGTGGCATACATCTGTAATCTCAACACCTAGAAGCCTAAGACAGGAGGATCACTGCAAGCTTGAGGTTAGCTTTGGCTACATAGTGAGTTCTAGGTCAGACCTTTACACATAGTTAGACTCTGTTTAAAAAAAAAAAAAAAGAAAGAATAAGAAACAACAACAAAACCCAGCATTTTATCTTAGCTAAATATTTTAAACGTTTGAGCCCCAATTTTTTCTTTTTCTTTTTTTTTCCTTTTTTTTTAAAATCATATCGTATTTTTACTTATTCACACAGGGGTTATAGACACAAAAAGGCAGAACGTGGGAAAGGGATGACACTGGAGCGTGCGTGTTCAGGGGAAGTACAGATATCTTTTAGAACATGAGCCCGAATTTTTGTTAGATTTTTTATTGGTTGTTCTTTGTTAAGCTAATATAAGGGTAAAATTTTATCGGTATTCATGGGTTGTCTTTTATGACTATTTTTGGAATAGATACACAATTTTGAATTCCAATTTTCAAAAATTATTTAGGATCCAATGTATAATCAGTTTTTAAAAGATTAACACTTGCACTAAGGTCTTCTGATTTTTGAATTGATTAATTTAATTCATCCACTTTCTTATTTCAGCTTGAGAATCACCTGGAGGGCTTGTTAAAAACAGACTACTGGTCCCACAGCCCAGAGTTTCTGATTCAGTTTTTCTGGAGTTGGCCCTGAAATTCTGTGCTTCTAATAAGTTCCCAGGTGGTGCTAGCAGATAGTCCAGAAACTATAATTTGAAAATCATCATTGTAATTCATTGCTTGGTTGTTGTGTGTATGTGTGTCCTAAACACACACACACACACACACACACACACACACACACACGCATGCACGTGAGTATGCACACACACACGCACATGTGCACACTCACACACGCACACACATTTACAGTCTTTAGTAGTGTTTTAAAGAAGAGTATGCTGTATTTTTTTTCTGAGCCATTGTATATCTGAGAATTTTCGTTCTGCCATGCAATAAAGTTTTGGACTTAGGAGTATTTTTTCTTATAACATCTGCACCTCTCCACTTTCTTCTGTTATTTCATTCTATGACACTCTGACTAGGTACAGAACAGCTCCAGAAAAACAAACCCCAGATGCTCCATCTTCTATCACACACAGAGACACTTCTATTGGACCTGTTTCTTCTGACCTATCCTCAGATGGCTCCACAGACCCTGGACAGCAGGAAAAAGCCAACTCTCCTAAGACTGGAGAAACATCCCTCATACTCATTCTTCTAGATTCCCTAAAGACACATTGCCTCCAATGCCAGCAGGTAGTAGCCAGATATCACCACGACCCTATTCCTGCTTCACTATCACCTCTTTCTAATTTTTCTTGTTTAATTTAACCAAAATGGGGAAATGAGCATCCTGTCTAAACTCCACTCCACAGTTACATGGCAACAGCCAGGTAGGCTTGGTCTACTATAAAAGGGGTTGCTTGCCCCTCCCCTCTCTCTTGTTCCCCTGCTCCCTTGCCTTCTTGCTCCTCCTATGTCCCCTTACCCATTCCCATCCCCCTCTCTCCATGTGCTCATTGCTGGCCTCTACTTCTCTCTCTCTCTCTCTCTCTCTCTCTCTCTCTCTCTCTCTCTCTCTCTCTTTCTGCTTCTACTACCCTCTTAACTCCCCTCCCCATGCCCTGAATAAACTCTATTCTATACTATACCATGATATGGTTGGTCCCTCAGGGGGAAGGGATGCCTCAGCATGGACCCACTGAGACATCCCCTTCCCCCATACCTCACCTCACATCCATAGAACATATTCTACTTCTCTTTATCTTTTTATAAACACAGTTGGTGCCATGTCATTGAATGATCTATCTTCTAATGGAAAGCATTTTCAGGAGTGTGATGAGGTAGAATATTCTTTGTATGGATTTTTTCTGAATAACAAGTGGCTTCTAAATTCTAGCTATATGATTGTTAAGTTACTGTCGCTGTAAAAAAAAAGTTAAAATTTTCATCTATGCTTTTATGTTTGAATTGATATTTAATTCTGTATTTCATGAATTAAAACATGGAAAGAGCTTAGAAGAGAAGATACATGGAAGTTTTCAGAAGATGGCCACTGCAATGTATGGATGCTCAGCAGTTGCATGGTATTCTTGTCTTTAAATTACTTCCTTGTTTACTTTCTTTCTCATGAATCCACATTCTTTGTCAATGACCTTCTTTGTTGATTTTAATCTTTTTCTCTGTTGTCTTCCTTCTTTTCTTCCAGAGATGTCTGTATTTCGCAACACAGCTCCTGCATTGTCACACAACAATGTGGACTCTGCTTCTATCTTGGTATTTTGCTTCTTTGGTTGAATTACCATATTTCCCCATTTATTTTGTAGGTTGTCATCTTTGTTGACAATAGTCCCTATTTTATTTTGTTTTATTTGTTAGGCAAAAATCTCCTCTTCGAGAGTGGATATAGAAACAACATTGATGCTCACCACTCAAAAACAATTTTACATAATCTCATAGACTTCTATAGGAATCTAAGAGATTAAGCATAAATAGTTGTAACTGCCACCCTTACCTTGATCTCTGATACTATATATAGAGGGCGTATATGTAAATCTGCAAATTCCCAGGAAACATATTATAAAACTCCTAAACTATATGACTCTTCTTCAAGATCTTGGCCTCTGAAGACTACTACCCTTAAATATCAAAAGCCACCACTAGGACACTTTTCGTTCACAGAGGTCGAGACCTTTAATGTCATGGCCATCCTACCAAAATGAAACCAATTCTACTTTCCTTAATGTAAGCATAGAAATATTGAATGCTTACATTTCTCCTGGATTAGAGACAGGAAACCTGTAAAAACCACAGCCAGACAAGAGAACACTCACATAATGATGTCCCTTCTACACATGTATTTCTAGACACAGTCTCAGAAATACTGTGTCATGATTTAGTTGGTTAAAGATATTTTTACTGATGTATCTCATCATTAAAAATTTATTACCTATAAGTAAAATTTACTAAAGAGAATTTCTGAAAATTTCACAACCATTTTAACAAATGGGCTAAAGTCAAGCCAAGATGTTGTCATTCTTTAGAACTGTCATTCTCTATGTCATTAGATATTTCTATCAGACTTTCAAGGAGTTTACTTCAGTTAGGTTTACTCAACCAAAATTTAAATTGCTGTGCTTAGATTACTGGTGTTACAACAATATTTGATTAAACTTAATCAACCAGAGAAAATAATTTCATTTGATTTTATCCTGTGAAAGAAACATCTCAAACTGTATTACATAATATTACATGAAGATAGTATGCCTCACATTATATTTCCTTGATTTTTTCTTCCAAATAGAGGATTGAAAGACACAAGTAGCAGTCTCCTCTAAAATACTTGTTGACATATGGAACAAACAGTTCTCTAAGACAAATTTGCATATTTATAAAGATTGTCAGGTGACTGTCATCACTCTGGAAACTCTAACAATGTCTACTTAAATATTTGTAGGAAGGTAAAATTGATACTCTTTGGGTATGATTTAGAAAAACACAGAAAAACAGACATGTACATATGCATGACATATATGTCCATACACATATATCCACAAGAATCATTCTATCCTTATAACTACAATTTGGGGAACTCAAGAGGACTAGTTAAACCATTCAAATCATTTTTTGATCCAATTTATTTATATTTAGATTTTATACTAGAAATCTATAATTTCCCTTTAATATGAGAAAAGTAAAATATCAAGTGTTTTAACTAAGAAATAAAAATCTAACATAGTAATAATCTGATCCATTAAACTTTGGACATCTCCCTTAAAATATTTCTTTGTGTTATTTCTCAGCATATTAATATGAGAGGTGTGTAAAGGTCAGAGGTTAATAGGGATGCTGAGGGTTTTACTAGATCAATTATGGCATATTTGTAATATCCATCATCTGATACTTTTTAAATACTTCCTAATATTAGTACCATTTTTATAGATTATTTTCTATAATTTTGCTAACAAGGTAAGAAATCATTCCTCAATGTTTTCACCCTATATGTTAAGAGCCTCTTAGGTGCATACTAGAATAAATTAATCTAGAACAAGCTTCTCAACCTGCGGGTTACAACCCTTTTGGGGTCAAACAACCCATTCACTTGAGTGGTCTAAAACCACTGAAAAACACAGATATTTACTTTATGATTCATAACAACAGCAAAACTACTGTTACAAAGTAGCAATTAAAACAATTTTATTTTATTAAAGGGTCACAGCATTAGGAAGGTTCAGGACCAATGATCTAGAAAAGCATCAGAGACAAGTATGGAACAGCCATGGCCCTAGCTTGTAAAAGGTATATAATTTGTTATGACATTTTCCTACATGTATGTACAATTAATATATGCTAATATAAAGACTATCATAATTCATACACATCAGTCATCGGTGATAAAACAGAGTAGCTTCAGAATGTAACATGGACTCTGCTTCTAATCCACACACTTATTCCTAAATTAATTAATTAATTAATGCTAATTAAAATATCTCATGATATATCATACTAGATGTGTACTAAAAGTCTCACCATGTTTACTCTACTGATTTAATTCATATTCTGTCCTCTTTTGATAGGGGGAGTGAAGAATAGTGGAGATCCCTTTTTTTTTTCCTTTTTGAGTGCTTAACACTTCCCAACAGGCTTTTTAATTTTAACATGACCTCTCATCTCACTGTCTTCAAAATATCTTTTTCTTTCTCTCCACCTGATGAGATGGAAGTGTATCTGAATTGCTTCCTAGTGCTTTTTGCAAGCTCAGTTGAATTTATAAAGGAGAGGTCGCTGCTGCTGGTGAGAAAGATGGATCTATGGCAAAAGACAGCAAGACAGCCCCAAGAACATGGAGATTTGTAACTGACTGAGGATTGCAAAAAGGGAATGAAGAATGGCATCCAAAGTTTGTTTCAACAGCATGGTTGGACCAAGCATTCCATAGTTCATTCAAGTCAGTAAGAAATAAAGTTATTTATTGCTCTATTGATGAATGTTTCATTTCAAGAAAACCTCACATACTTATACTTCAAGAAAAATGACTGGATGCTGCCTCTATCTTTGCTTCTTGGGATGAAATGTCTGGATTGTCACTCTTTCATACAGTGGGCTCAGTTTTCCCATAGATAGATGAAATGATATAGGGATCAAGGGTTTAGAAGGATATACTCATAAGGTTTTAAACCTAGATTGAATATATTTATCTCTTAATGACACCATTAGCCTATTATATTTCAACTGGCATACTATATTTAGATCAAAAAATAACCATAGAAGATGCCAGAAGACATTGATTAAAACGATAACCTATCAGCTTATCTTTGGAGATAGACCTGAGTTTGAACTTAGTTTATGACAACTTTTGTTTACACAGACTCTGTTGACTTACTTAATTAACTATCTGGAGTTTTTTGGTATGTAAACTGGACCTAGTAATATCCACTTCATAGGGTCATTTAAATATTATGGCATAGAAATTATTCAATAATATGTTACACAAATAAAAATCATGTTAAACATCTTTATGTTTCTGTACAGCTGGTACTAGTGCCCTTTGATTAAGTAGTTGGTCCTAGTGCTGACCACATTTCTAATAACAGAAGTCTATCAATACAAATTTTCAAACACTACCAACAGCACATAGTAAAATATATCCTGAGATTTATAAATCCGGAAAGAGTTATTTTCTGAAAAATAAAGGTATATTACTTTAAAAGACATTTGAATTTATGTATAAGGGTTTGGTTATCAGAGAGTTGAATACAAATTAAACTAATAAACTGTAATTGTTGTTCTTATAATATGATCATTGTTACTCTCTCAGAGAATGATATGCACATATACACATCCCACAAATAGACCAAATATAAAGAAATAATTATCTAGGTAATTGAGAATGGCATAGTCATTTGAAATCCCAAAGCCCACCCATTCACACTCCAGTGAGCCACCTCCTACAAGGCCACAGCTCCTAATTCTTCTCAAATAATTCCATTCCACCAAGAGGAGAAAAGTGAGGTTTTGGGGTCATATTATTCAAACCACCACACTGGGTTGAGTTAAGTATTGAACTCTTTAACCAGGGAGAGAGAAGCTGGTGTAACTATATTCCTTCCTGTCCTCTCCACTGAGCCTACTCTTTCCGTAACTTCTGCTCCATCTTGGTAGTCTCCTACATTTTTATGACATTGAGAAAGTACATAATTTTACTTGTAAGTACTTATTCTGAGAGAAACACTATTTAGTGTATTAGTGTTTCCACAAAGAAAACATTGTATTTCACTGATCTGAGTTTATTTTTGCTTGTGTGCTTCTCATATCTGCTTGCTTTTCAAAGGACTACTGATATTCATAAGTTATCTTCCCAGGAACACGGACTGGATTCTCTTTGCATAAGCAAGTGTTGGCTTTCAACATGTAACTTTTAGTGCTGTAGCATAAGCTTTTCTCTTCTGAGGCTCCCAACTCTCCATTCTATTGATTTTGAAGATTTAGCTCTGATTCTATTTATGATTATTTGCTTCAGATACTTGACCATGGGCAAAGACTATTTATTTATCAAGTATCATAATTCTCTAACTTTAACACTGAGAATAGATTTTAAATTTATTTTGGAACTTAGATGTTCAAAATAATGTGCCCAATAACACTGGTTTGTCTCCTTCTTCTCTTCCAAAATGCTTTCCCAGTGCAGCACCAAAGACATCACACTTCCAACCCCTCCCCAACTCCCCATACAAAAGGACCAAAGCCTTACCTAAGTAAGGGAGCCACTAATGGTACTCTAAAAAGCCTTCTAGCTTCCAATGTACGTTCAAATCCATTTACTGTACACTTGAGTCACCCTGTGAATACTCATAAGCAAAATGTGACTGCACTTATGTAATAAAAGTGTATTTCTCTATATCAATAGCGAGTGAATTCTGTATATATATAAAAAATCAGCAATATAAATTTTAAATCCAAAGAACTAAAGATTAATTTATAATTTTCTTTTGTCATCAAGCATTTGCTTCCTGTAGGTTTAAAGATTCTCAGATGAAGAGAGGCAAGAGTGTTTTGATAGTCCTTTAGTTGGGAAAGAGTAAATGTGCCTGCTTCATGAAGTAGAGCTGGGGAGTCCATCAGTTCCCCAATGCCCAGGGATTTTAGATGCAGCATGGGTAAAGATGGTGAGGAATCTTATTCAAGTCATGCTTTCCTTTTTCTAACTTCCTGTCTCACTATTTGGTCTTCTTCTTCCTCATTTCCTTGGGGAACAGAGTGATTGATAGCCTAATCCAATGACTGTATTACAGCTGCCTCAGCCAGGACTCTTTTCCTTATCATTAGCAGTTAGCCTATGGTTAAATTCACAGCTCACTGCTTGGGACTGCCCCTGAGATTTCAGGGTCTGGCCTTTAGAAAATATTTAACATAAAACTGAAATCTTGACACACTGAGAACTCAGTTCTCTGCAAGAATTCATTAATTAATCCTATGTACTGCACGGTGTTCAGTATGAGGCTGTGACATGGTGAACCATTTTGGAGGCTTACAGAGATGTGTAGTTCTAAATTAAACAGCCGCTGACGTGTACCTACACTGATATTTTAGTGCAGTAGATATGCATGAAGCTTTGAATATTTAAATTCAAGCTCTGACATTGACACAATACTCTCTAGCTTCACTTTCATAATAGAACCTTTTTTGATTAATTTCAGGCTTGACATATTCTTTATGATAAAAACATACACATGCAAGGAAAGAAATTTAATAATTTATCACCATTGCTGCAAAGTTAAGTTTTCATAATATGCTTGTCAGTGTCTTTTAGTTTACAAAGTCAATCAAATATTGTAGGAATTGATGCAGATATTAATCTATTTTCCTAATTTTACACATATACACACATACAGAAATTATCAGAGGATGTGTGATTTTGTTGGCCCTTATATACTATTTAATCATTCATCTGCAGGACAATGGCTACTTTCAAATACCGAAAGAGAGGCTATAGACCTTGATCTGTGCTGTAAGCCTTCACCCTTGCCCTGGTCTGTCGATGAGCTGAGAGCATCTATAGATATGGCAGCTGAGTCCTAGAAGAAAAATTATGCATCTCATAACTGCTACTCAGCTGGAATGTCAAGCCAAGGCAAGGCTGTGCCTCAAACTCAACACTTGACATTTTCCCTCTCTCTGCTTTGTTGCCATGACGCAAACATGAACAGTGAGGATTTGTGTAGGACAGGTAGCAGGCACGCTCACTGTCAAAAAATCTATTATTAGGGCTCTGATCTCCAGCACAGACCAGTGACAGATAAACAGTGAGGCATGTGAGCCTCAGCAACAGGAGTACAATGAAAGGGGGACTCCTTGTCAATCAGTACATGAGTATTTTCAAGTAAGCATTATTCAAATGAGCAGATCTCTACTGGTGAGCTTCTCTGGACCAAAGTGATTATTTATAATGAACATTCGTAATTCAGCAGCTTTATTTGATGTGCCTACTTTGAACTGTTCTGTAAATACACCTCATGTATATTTACATAACAGGATCTTTGTAATTTGATCTGTTAAACTTTCAATAATATAATACAGTTTTATATAAGGAAATGACAAAATTTAATTTTTATATTTATTTTAGTATATACATGAAACAGGGGTGGGGATAAAAGTGAGAATATAATGGGATGCTCTCCTTTAAATGATTGCTTGTGCATGATTTATCAACACATTGTTTCCTAAATTTTATCATTACCTATTAAATTATTTTAAACATTTCAGTATTAAAATTTTAGCTCTTATTGATGAAGATGGTTACAATAGATAGTTTAAATTTCATGACAGGGAGTAGGCATGTTTTTCTAAGGTTTTTATGCTTCAGTAATCACGTGATTGATACATTGTAAAAAGCCAACCCTTTAATGACTACTTTCTAATAAAAATACCAACACTGTATTTTATGATGTAATTGTGCTGTGTAATATAAGGCCTTACAGTGATCTGCCAAAATCAGTAGTATCTTGCATGTCTGAAAATAGTTACTTAAAGAAAGGTATAACTAAAACCTTTGAGTTTCCAACATATTGTATGTTTTACTGTCTTTCCAGATTTACACAGATAGTTACTGGCATGCCATCACAATGGATTATATTGTATTTGTATTTATGAAGTATTTAGTGACAGCACAGGCTCTACTAAGTTATATCAACCCAATAGTTTGGACTCAGTAACTATCTTTAAAACCAGTTTTATATTCAAAGGAAAGTTAATATTCAAAGTCTTGGGCTGATGAAATGGCTCAGAGTATGGAAAGACACGTGCCACTTAGCTTGGGCGCTTGAATACAATCTCTGAGATGTATACAGTGAGAGAGAAGTTGTTCTCTAAATTTCATGTATGTATGATAGCATGATTGTTCCTGTTCTCTCTCTCTCTCTCTCTCTCTCTCTCTCTCTCTCTCTCTCTCTCT
>NW_021620706.1:1437006-1438735 GCF_004785775.1 Grammomys surdaster | reverse complement strand
TCTCTCTCTCTCTCTCTCTCTCTCTCTCTCTCTCTCTCTCTCTCTCTCTCTTCACACACATATACATGAATGTGAACACATGCATGTGAACACACACACACATGTATGTGCAGGCATGTGAACACACACATGCAAACACACACACATACACACACAAACAAACACACACACAAACACACACTCCTAGCTCCTTGTGTGGTAATATATGAACTAACAATGTCATATAGCAAGACTTCTGCCTATAACCTAGAATTAAAATCATTATTTGATAACAAGTTAAGAGTATTTTCTATACTGTCCTGAGAAATGTAAAGAATTAGTGTTTACAATCAATTATTTCTTTTTACACTTATTTATTTATGGTGCATATAGGGACAGGGCTTGAATGCTACTGCATACATGCATGGGATCTCTGTTCTACAATGTGTGTTCTGAGGAAATGTCTTTTTCTCTATGAGCCTTGTCACTCACTTATGTCAATGATTTAAACAGAAACACTTGTAAGTCACAGAACTTAATCAGTTATCCTAGTTTCAAGAGACAAAACTTCTTATTCATATTAAAGATGACTTCTTCTGATTCTGACCTACCATTTAATCACTTGATCTACAGTCCAGTCTTTAATATACTCCTCCTACAAACATGAGTCTTGTTGAGTGCTTCTTTTATGAGTGACTTTCTGTTTATTAAGTCATTCCTTTATGAGTTTAGATCATGTCCTGGAGCCCAACTATGTTCTGATTCCATTTATCTACAGGTAAGTTTGGAAAACATGCAGGTCTTAAAATAGCAGGGCTGAGGACAGGCCCTCAGAATGGAGTACAAAATCCTTTTCCTAATGTATTTTAAACTGCAACAAGTAGACATTATCTAAATTACAGGCCTCCTGATTTTTTTTGCTTAAGAAATGTACTTTTGTCTGAACATTATAACTTCAAAGGAATTTGACATGAGCTACAGTGAAACAAATTTCATAGCATAATATATACATGCTTATCATACATGCACAATTAAGAAAGAAATAAACCAAATAACACTTATTACAGATCTATGCAAAACATTGCAGAATTTGCCCAATTTTTAATATGTCAGTTGCAAGGGTCAGAGAGACCAAGAGCACATATTGCTCTTGTAGAGGACCCTGGTTCAGTTCCCAGCACCCATGTCAGGTGGTTCACAAATGTCTGCAATTACAGCTTCAAGGGATCTTAGATCTTCAACAGCTCTATAGACACTACACTTAGGTATGCAGTCTCATGCACCTACACATAATTAAATATAAAATGTTAAGCTATGGTGGTTAACATCATTAAATGTAATTCTATAGCATATACATGATTGGAAAACAATATTTGAAAAATAGTGCTTTAGAATCCAGAATAACCATATGAGTAACAACTCAATTTGATTGACAATCCTTAGCTGAGTTTATCTTCCCAATGGGCATTACTGCCCTTTATTCCTTAAATGGAACATTCTACAGCGCCTAATCCGAGGACTCAGGGATCACTGAAGAGAAGGTTTAAGAGCCAGAGACAGTAATTAGCAACTACAAGAAAACAGTCTTCTTGACATAGCAAAACAGCTGCATATATGAATCTGCAGTGGTTACAGAAGCAAATGAAAAACCTATGCAAGCCCAAGCCTGAGCCAGACCAAATTCCAGCATGAAAAGTCTATGTGGGCAAGAAACCTAGCCCCTGTCCAGGAGCTGGGAGAGAGAGAAGGA
>NW_021620706.1:1416214-1436906 GCF_004785775.1 Grammomys surdaster | reverse complement strand
GAGAGGAGGAGGGAGGGAGGGAGGGAGGGAGGGAGGGAGGGAGGGAGGGAGGGAGGGAGAGAGGGAGGGAGAGAGGGAGGGAGGGAGAGAAATTTTCTCTAAGAGTAGAGACCCTGGTAAGTGGACCATAATCCAGAATACTTTCAAGAATTTTTTGATCTATTGTTGGGCACAGGTGGGAGAGGAGGTCCTTGGTCACATGAAGGCTGGATGCCCCAGTGTGAGGAAATTCAGGTGGGAGTGGATGGGTGAGTGGGGGCACACTTTCACAGAAGCAGAAGGGATGGGATAGGGGGTTTCTTGGGGGATGATATGAGGGAAAGAGATGACATCTGAAATGTAAATAAATAAAATATCCAATAAAAAAGAATTGTTGGTCTAGATAGGCTAAATCTAGATAGAGTTTTTAAAAAGATTTATTTATTTATTTCATGTATGTGGATATACTATCATTATCTTCAGACACACCACGAGAGGGCATTGGATTTCTATTACACCATGTGGTTGCTGAAAATTGAACTCAGGAACTCTGGAAGAGCAGTCAGTGCTCATAACCACTGAGCTATCTCTCCAGCCCTAGATTGTTTTTTAAAAAAAAGACAAAAGCTTGGGTGGATTGGGGGTGTGTGTGGAGAGTACATGAATATGATCAAAACACTTTGTACAAAATTCTCAAAACAATAAAAATTTTTTAAAAAGAATACTTATCTATGGCCTAGAAAGATGGCTAACAATACCTATATTTCTCTTGTAGAGGACCTGAGTTGTTCCCAGCACCCTATCTGGAGGCTCCCAACCACGGTAACTCCACTTCTGTAATCTCTTCAGGCAACTGCACTAGCTTGAATAAATCCACACTTAGACACACATCCACATAATAAATAAAATATTAAAAAATTAAAGAAGAAATTGAAGTATACCAGCCATATATCTTTTCTCTTCATAATAATATTTTTGGCAACACATAACTTCCATCTCCAATTCTAGAAATAATATTCAGAACAAAATATAAAGCTCGACTAGTGAAATGGGTAATATATTGAAAGCCCTCGTCTCTGGCAGTATAGGCATATGCTGTGAGATAGCCACTTCAAACTATTTATTAGTCAGCTGTTCTTGGTAAAACTACAGGTCAAATGGCTGTAAAAACTGACACTTTGGTGTCCTGAGGAAACGTCTGGGGAGATACTAGCCACGTGTGGCACCATTGTTTTCAATCTTGTAAAAAAATAAAATCCAGCATATTTTGTGTGGTTTTCTCCATTGGATCAGACTTTGAATCTTTGACAACCATATCTAACAGAGCAGCAAAAGAATTTCTTTGGAACTTGAAAGCAGTATTTTTAAGCAGTTTTACAGGGCTAGGTTTTATATGGTGTGAGCTGAAGACACTTTGTTATAGCACTTGCTTCTGCCCTATAATATCTTATCATTACCAGTGTAAGCTGCTTTTCTGGTCCTATTTCTTTTAAACTATAGCAAGCATTTCTTTAACGGAGAAAGACTGTATTTGTTTTGTTCATATAGCTATTTTCAAAACGGATTGTGTAGTGTGGATGAATTTAATATAGAATCTATTAGAAATGAGGGACAGCCCTTTAAAAATGTGAGGGACATTTTGTTGTTTAAAATGAGAGTTCCAACCCCAGCTTAGCTGAGCTTATAGCCCAAGTGAATATTTATATACGTATTTATAAATCTCAGAAATGGAGTTTCCTGAAAATGCTAACAGGCCCTGAGGTACAGCTTGTGTTCAGTGTATGTATGCTTAAAGACTGAAACATGAAAGACTCTTTCTAATGCTGTAATTTCATAGTTTTATTAGACTGAGTTATAGCAGGGGAAAGTATTCAGAAATTGCAGCTTAAATGAGAAAACGTGAATGGTGTTACTTATATAAAATACTACCTCAATAGTTCTTTTATTAATTTTTAATGCTCAGCACCCTCTGTGACCTCCTTTATTCTCTTGCTGTCAACATGACAGGCTGGAAGAAAAATTGAAATGAGCTGACAGAAAATGTAGCATACGTTAAAGCCCAACTCCAGAGTCTCTTGACTCTTTCTAGGGCCCTTGCTAACACAGTCTGTGCTATTCCACATTACTATAATAGTTTAGGCTCTGTTTGATAGTACAGGGGCTAAGCTGGAGCTGCTTGTCAGTCTTCTCCCTTCAGATATTGTGGCTCAAGTACTCAATTAAAAGCATAATATATCTGATGTCCTTGTAATTTTACCTTGGCTCGTGGATATGGTTTAACCTTGCAGCAGACTTCTTACAGCACAGGAAAGCTTCGGATGCCCATCCTGCCTCTTCTGAAAGTCCATTTTGGTGTGATTCAGCAATGCCTTTCTTGAACAGTGGGGCATCATTATTTTATGTATATTTACCAATTTCTCTATCACCAAGGAAACTAATCCCCATATCAGTACAGTCAAGAACCTTACTGCATTGTCTCTGCAAGGCCGAGTTCATGTTGTCACAGCAACAGAGTGTGGAGGGCAACAAGACCAGAAGGGACCTTGGAAGAAAAGTTCTCTCTCTTTTTTCAAATTCAAGTGGAAGAGGATGAGAAAAAAAATAGATGCAGACGTGTGAGGTCAGCCCACTGTCTCATCAACTGAAGCTAAATACTGTGCTTTAATGGTTTGTTCTGAGTTATGAAATCACGGCATTTTAAATACAACAGATAATATTAAGCGTCTAGGAAGGATAAAAAGTGATTTAAGATTATCAAAAGGGTATTATATTTGAGGAACTTCTTTTCCTCTCAAGACGGTGGTGTTAGCTTTTAATAATAAGGGGCAATGTAGCCATGCTATCGAGAAACTCTGAAGAAAGCAGAGATCAGAGGAGAAGGAAGGAGGCATGGTCCTTTGCCGGTACTCTCTCATCTCATCCAGTAGTGACTAGAGCTTCATAGTTAATTTGTCCTATGATATTAGTTAGGAATAGTTATCAGTTATGAGTTATGTAAAAATCTAAGATCATAAACCAGATGACACTCTTTACTGATCCTAATGTCTTGAGTTCTAGCAATGTCCGAGGAAGTAGAATGTAAAGAAAGAGCCAAACCCACCTGATATCCCTCCATATGTAGTCCTCTTTCCTATGCCCACGGCAGGCCAGGGTGTGCTGTCAGCTTTCAGTCCCATCAGGCCTGAGACCGTGTTGGTGGCTGTAACGCCATCTGCTCCACCTATGAAAAACATGTGAATATTGTCTTTAAATCTTCAGGAAAGAATAGTTGAAACCCATTCAGGCTCATGCAACCCAGAATTTCGTACCCTCAAATGTCTGCATTCATTTCACTATTACAGTTATGCTTGAGTGTTAGATTTTTTTTAAAGTTTTAATTACCATAGCTTCAATCTCTTAGCAATTAGATGGGCGATTTGATGTAAAGGTTTTGCAACCAGTGTGAGTTTCTGAGTAATTTACAATGTCTTTGCAAGTCAGAGTGTCATTATCATGAATGAAGTTACATCCAATTGGTAAAGCTTTCTATTAACTATATGATCTATGCATTCAACAGATGTTTATTGTGAAAATGTATAAAACATTGATTAGGCTTCGTTCTAATAAATGAAAGGGTAACATAAATAATTTCATTGTGGATGTAGCTGTAATTTTTCAACCTTATGACAGATGCAGATGCTGTTAGTTGTTACATACTGACCTCCTTAACTTTTGAGGACTCTGCTGGGACTGTAGATTTGTTTCATATTTCACGTGTGTTAAGATGTGTAAAATATGATTCTGTATTTATATCAAAACTAGATATATGGCTTATACATTTATGAAATCAAGTAATACATTCTTATATTTCCTAAAAGATCAATATGAGCATACGTATGTGTATGTGGAAAGGGTCTCCTTCAGCGTGGCTACACCCTTGGGGCAGCATTGGTAACTTGGAACTGATAACACTCTCAGCTCTTACCTTCCTTCGCTGCTCTTGCGATGCTTACAATATCAGTGACATTTGGGGTCAACTTGGCAAAAAACGGAACCCGAACAGCTTGCCTAACCCAACGACAGATGTTCCTCACCAGCTCTGGATCCTGTTCAAATAGGTCAGTTAAAAATAGAACCTAATTAATGAATTGTGATCAAAATGTGTCCCGAAACAATATCAAAGCTGGACATGTGCAAGACAAGTAGAGTTGACCAGAAATTGTCTGATACACTTCACAGATTCCTCTTTAAAGTCTCATTCACTACAGGGAAGTCCAAATCCATTCTGGAAAGGTCAAATTTCTCAATTGAGTCTTTGGAAAATAAAATTATGAAGAAGCAAATGGGGGGAAAGGCATCTCATTTTCAGTTAAATAATATCAAGAACACAATATAAATGTGTAGTTGTAAGTTAAGGAAACATGATAAAATTTTTAGTATCTTCCTTGGCGCAAAGCAAAAAAAAAAAAAAAAAAAAAAATTGAACTGGTGAATGGTATCCAGTGTGAAGTCTGTTATTTTCACTAGAGAAGACTGACTCTTGTTGAAGTATATTCAAATGAAACTCTGCAACTTAATCATCCACTTGAATGCAATTTATACATACGCTAAACTGGATTATCAGCCTTGGCTTGCACCTGAGCTGCTCAATGATATTAGCTTACTTTTCTAAGTGTTACCAAGATAAGAGAAAGTTTTCAACACTCTTCTCTTTGAAAGAATTGATGAAAATGACAAAAATGAAAGAGAATATTAAAATGCTCCTTTTATAAAGTCAAGAAATAGACATTTTCCTATACCTATTTTCTACAGTTTTTCAAGCTTTTCTTTTCTCCTGGGACAAATATTATTTAGAAGTGTACACCCACCCTCCCTATTGAAATAACTTTTGGTAGTAATTTCTTTGATTTCAATGCACACAATAGTTTTTTATTTTTATTATTCATTATGTTGAAATCAAAATTTATTCTGACAGGTGCTGATAACGTGCTTAGATAAATTTCCTTAAAATATGCAACAGTAATTCACTATTGAACTTGGTAATGTTATCTTAGCAAGTTACATTTTTTTTTTGGATACAAAAGAAACCAGAAAATACAGACATATATTTCAGCTATAAAGTAGTCAGCAAGTACCTCATTTGTAATTAATATTTTTATGTGTTTTAAAAGGAAGTTGCTTTTGGTATTTTAACATTTTGAGATTGTCTAAAATGAAATTTTTAATGTTATAACCTTTAAAGGAACCTGTTCACTTGGTTTTAGAAAGCTTTGATTTGTCACTCCACATTGCTCTAAAAGGTATGTGTTTATATGCTGAGATACCGTCAGCAAGGTCATTTCTGTTGATTGTTATTTCAGTTGAACCAAACTCAATACTTTCAACAAGAAATCTTTGGCATAGCTTGTTCCCTTTTCAGAACAGTAATTTCTTCATTAAACATAAATATTAAAAAGCACTATATGGAACGCTCTGTGGGGCACACTGTGCATTATGAATAGTAAAATCAGGAGACTTAGCTGTACAAATTCTAACTCATGAAAATGGAGATCTGCCCTGGCCCATGCAATGTTCATGAAATATGTATGACCACTGCATCGGTATTGTGATGGCAGTTGCATCCCTGCGACTTTCATTTCTAAGTTTTGAATTTCCATGGGACTTAGCCTAGAAATGACAGTAACTCCAGAGGATATGAATTGCATGTATTCTGAGACAGTGCTCTTTAAGGCAGAATTGGACAATAATTTAAAGATCACTTGAATAGCCTAATATACAGAAGGTAGCCTGGTATGAATTACAAAAACATATTTTAAATCTTATTTGGTTCCAATAGAATAAACACTAATAACCTGGTAGAGCTTCTACATAGCTTTCAATACTATTGACCACCATGTATTAATAATTTACTTTGAATATTTGTCAGAGATTTTTTTTTTCAGTTTGATTTCTTCAGGTAGACTCCTTTAAGCAAGTGTCTGGTACCTATCACTTAGAAATTTGAAATTTGTTCAAGTTTCTTTAGTTTCTTTAAAACATACAGTTCTCTTATAGGTGTGATTGCATTCAATCACCTCCCTCTATTTTGAGGTACCATAATTTCACCTTCTTAAAGTGCTATGACATTTATGTATTCACATACATTTGTCTTTTAATCTTTAACTTAACCCAAACCAGCTAGCAGAAATCACTATAGCTAGCGAAAATCTTAATTAAATCCTTGAGAAATTTTAAGACATTTTCTGTGCAATATTATTGTGTAAATATCCTAATACAAAAACCAAAAATCCCAAGATTAATAATGTCATCAATAATTTTATTTATTTTGTGGACTTAAGAGTAGACTATAACTGTTCATAATTTCCTCATTTTCTCACACTTTTGACATGAAATTTGGCTCTAAATTAAATACTGTCTTTTTCTGTGCCTCAACCTTCTCATTTTTCTGATAGCTTTTGGTAGCTTTGACTTTCCCAATGGACCAGGTTTTCAAGTCTTATTTACATATTTTCTAATAATTCCTCCTCCCACCTCCAAAATAGGGATAGGTACTAGTCTATGTTAGAAAGAACTGAATAGCTAATAATATCAAAACCAACAGAAATAAAACAAAAAGAAGACCTTCAGTTTCCTAGAAACTAAAACACATGTGTTATGGCAATGAAAGAAGAATTAACTAAAACTTTTGTATAGTACATATTAACAAAATTGTTTTAGGTTGTGTTATGCCCACCAGTAGTCATGTACCTTAACTATTGCATTCAACCTAACATACTACAGTGGTCTAAACCTCTCCCTAAGCTGGGAAGGCCTCTAGCCTCAATAGACCCCAAAGCTAAGAATACTGTAAGATAACATCTGAAAACCACAGCACAAGATCCCTCCTTTGCAACAGCTCACCTAACGACCACTTCCATGGATTTGTTGGATATATAGATTTTGACTTTGTCCTTTGGCTATAAAAGGTCATGTTTCCTCTTTTAATATGAACCATGGTATCTAGACTTTAGTAACATCTATTTGCCTTGAGATAAACAGATCCTTGTTTTCTAAAAACAGAAACTTGGTGTATTTTTAATTTGCTTCTTTTTATAGCCATTAAAATTTGGGCTTCGGTCAGAAGATGTTGGGAGCCGACTCTTAGCCGAAAGTGGCTATCATCTTTACAGCCATCTTGAGCCATATACCCTGACAAGAGACTTGTTTCAACAGCCTGCAATAGCTGAGCGCACTCTGATAAACATCTTGTTACACTGTTTAGTGCCCCCAGCTGCCAGGTGCTCCTGGTATCCATGGCTACAAGGCACGTGACGTAGTGGCTTCAGTTGAGATTGTCCACGAGGGCAAGTCACGTGGTAAAGGGTATAAATACCCAGATTTCCTTTCTATTGAAGAGTGGAGAATAGAAAGTAGAAAGTAAGAGGAGGTAGTGAGAAAGTGAGAGGTGTCAGGAGACTGAAGGAGTGAGAATATAGTAAGAAGAGAGGAAAATAAAGAAGAGACTTGAAGAGACGCCACCGGACTCTGTCTTGTATCTATCTTTTGCGTCTCTCGCCCCTTTTTTCCCCTTCCTCCGTCCCCACTCTCTCTCTTGCTAGACCCTGGCCTGCCGACCGGAGCAGCAGAACCGGCCGGCCTTTACAAAGTAGCAGAACCCGACGGCCGTTACAAAAGAAACGGCCGTTACAAAGTGGCGCCCAGACGTGCGGCAGCAAGAACCAGAGACCCAGTGAGGGACGTTACTGGAAGGAGGATCGACTGAAAATTCAGAGGTGAAACAGAGGTGATTGCCACAGAAAACTGCCGTGTGGAGACCAGTAAGTCATAGTAATAATGGGGCAAGAAATAAGTCAGCCTGAACTCAACTCTCTGGTTTTGTTCTGTTGCTTGCTGTTTATGTGTATCAATTGTCTGCTTTTGTTTCGCTGTTTAAATGTTGCCTTTCATGCCCAAAAGAAAAAGAAACACATAGAATCCAAAATAGGACCAAAGGTTGAAGTAATCAATTTGTCAGAGCCAGATTGTGCTGACCTAGAGGAAGAGGCAGCCAAATATTTTGATCCTGAATGGCCTTCTTCCCGAAGGCCCCCTCCCTGTGCTCCTCCACCTCCAGATGCTCCTGCTATGGAGATGGTGGTCGAAGATCACAGAAAGGAGTTGCAGGACAAAATTTCTTTTCTTAAACAACAAATTTCTCTCCTTAAACAACAAATAGAGTTAGAGGAAGAGTATCAGGACTTAATTAATCAGATACAAAAATTAAAGACAGGGAAGAGGTCTCGAGAGGGCAAGGAAAATTCCTCAGGTCCTCGAGTTCCTCAACCTGGAGTCCAAAGGCAGCCCCTGTCCTCTGGTTTTAGTTCAGCCACAGATCAGCCAGAGGAGAGAGAGGTTAAGGTTTTCCCTGTATCAGAGACTAGAGATGCTCAAGGAGTTGTGTGGAGACATCACACAGGATTTAACTTTCAAATTATTAAAGAATTAAAAAATTCAGTGTCACAATATGGTGCCACTGCTCCCTTTACTCTTGCAATCTTAGAATCTGTTGCAGAGGAGTGGCTGACTCCTGGTGATTGGGATACTCTAGTGAGAGCAGTTCTTAGTGGTGGTGACCATCTTATTTGGAAATCAGAGTATCATGAGAATTGTAAAGAGACAGCTAGGAGAAACATTCAGGCAGGTAATGGTTGGTCCTTTGATGCCTTAGTAGGAGAAGGGCAATTTGCTTCTAGTGATAACCAGATGCAATATGACCCAGGCTTATTCGCTCAAATTCAAAATGCGGCCATGAAGGCTTGGCACAAACTCCCAGTAAAGGGAGACCCTGGTGCATCTTTGACCTCAGTTAGACAAGGGCCTGACGAAAGATTTTCTGATTTTGTTCATCGATTAATGACAACAGCAGGGAGGATTTTTGGTAATGCAGAGGCAGGTGTAGATTATGTGAAACAACTTGCATATGAAAATGCCAATTCTGCCTGCCAAGCAGCCATTAGACCCTATAGGAAAAAGACAGATCTTACTGGGTATATCAGACTCTGTTCTGATATAGGGCCCTCCTACCAACAGGGCTTAGCTATGGCACCCGCCATGCAAGGACAATCAGTAAGAGACTTTTTGGCAAGTAGAGACAAAAAGGCCTGTTTTAAATGTGGCAAGCCTGGACACTTTGCAAAATATTGCAAAGCAGAAAATGAGTTAACCCACAGACATCCCAGAAAACAGCCTGGGCTATGCCCACGTTGCAAACGTGGAAGGCATTGGGCTAGTGAATGTAGGTCCAAGATTGATGCACAAAGAAACACCCTTTCCCATAATCAGGGAAACGGGAACAGGGGCCAGCCCCAGGCCCCAAACCAATACAAGCCAAAACAGGCTTACGGGGCAGTCAGTTTCATACCGACAAACAACAACCCCTTTCAGAACTTAGTCGAGCAACACCAGGAAGTGCAGGACTGGACCTCAGTTCTGCCACCCACACAGTATTAACCCCAGAAATGGGACCTCAGGCCTTACCCACTGGAGTGTTTGGACCACTCTATCCAAATGTGTTTGGCCTGATAGTGGGGAGAAGCAGTGCTACTATACAAGGACTACAAATTTTTCCTGGAGTTATAGACAATGATTATCAAGGTGAGATTAAGGTAATGGCCAAGGCAATACAGAATATAGTCACCATTCCTACAGGAAGGAAGATAGCTCAACTATTGTTACTTCCATTGATCCCTACTAATCACAAATCTTTGGATTCTGAAGGAAAATCTGCTGCAGATAGATTCTGGCATCCTAATACTAAAAAGAATTTTGCAACAGTCCTCTGGAAAGACCCATTAACTGGAACCTGGAATGGGCCAGATCCAGTGCTTATCTGGGGAAGAGGATCTGTCTGCATATATTCCCAAATGGCAGATGCCGCACGATGGCTGCCAGAGAGACTGATCAAACAAATAGACAATAATAACAAATCCAGGGAGGAGAAACCCCCTGAGAAGTGTATTTTTCCTTTACAGGAAACATGAAGATGCTTCACTGGAGCGAATCAACCAGTATACCTGACTTCGGAAGTTCTCAGTGCGGAAGAAGACATGACCACCCGCACCTCCAGGGTGGCTCTTCTCAGTGCGGAAGAAGACATCACCACCCACGCCTCCAGGGTGGCTCTATTAGACTCTTGGTTCCCTGATTTATGATTTAGTGGTACATTGTTTAAACCCTAGAGAAAACCCATTACCATAGTTACTATAGTTGTGTTTTAGGTTTGAGATTGATTGGGGCAGGAATAGAGATTTTCTTACTTGTTTTGTTAAGATCAAAGCTATGATCAGTTCTGTACTTATATAGATTAGATTTAGAAAATAGTGTTACAGAATAGAAGAGGCTTATACTTTTTACTCCTCCAACAGAAGAAGTTATGTACTACCCTTAAAAAGAGTGTTGCATTTGCGCTAACCATTCAGGCATTGTTAAGTCTCTTGTCTCTCGGGATCATGCTGCTCAACAAACTGATGGCTTTTGTACTACAACAGATAGACGTTACACAAATGAAACCCATACAGGTCCATTATTACAGGCTGGAAGTAGGGGACTAAAACCTCTGTCATCAAGACTGACAAGGATTAACCCTTAACTTACGCGCTAAGCTGGATAGTCAATGACGGGTAAGAGAACACCTCAAGACCCTTGCCCCTAACTGGGAGGCCTCACCATCCTAAGACAGGAGCTCAACCAATGGCTGTTGAGTATCCAGAGACGGGAAAGGGAGGCTGGGGTCTTTTGTTCCAACCTAAGGCAGGCACGGTTTCCGTAAGTTTTCCCAGCCTTCCCTTTTAAAAACAAATTTAAAAAGGGGGACCTGTTGGGAGCCGACTCTTAGCCGAAAGTGGCTATCATCTTTACAGCCATCTTGAGCCATATACCCTGACAAGAGACTTGTTTCAACAGCCTGCAATAGCTGAGCGCACTCTGATAAACATCTTGTTACACTGTTTAGTGCCCCCAGCTGCCAGGTGCTCCTGGTATCCATGGCTACAAGGCACGTGACGTAGTGGCTTCAGTTGAGATTGTCCACGAGGGCAAGTCACGTGGTAAAGGGTATAAATACCCGGATTTCCTTTCTATTGAAGAGTGGAGAATAGAAAGTAGAAAGTAAGAGGAGGTAGTGAGAAAGTGAGAGGTGTCAGGAGACTGAAGGAGTGAGAATATAGTAAGAAGAGAGGAAAATAAAGAAGAGACTTGAAGAGACGCCACCGGACTCTGTCTTGTATCTATCTTTTGCGTCTCTCGCCCCTTTTTTCCCCTTCCTCCGTCCCCACTCTCTCTCTTGCTAGACCCTGGCCTGCCGACCGGAGCAGCAGAACCGGCCGGCCTTTACAAAGTAGCAGAACCCGACGGCCGTTACAAAAGAAACGGCAGTTACAAGAAGAGATGACTCATTCATTGAAAGAATTTGCTACACTTGCAGACTTCTATACTTCAGTTTCCAGTTTCAACACTAGGCAGCTCATCACTACGTTTAACTCTAGCTCCAGATGATCAAACAAACAACCTGTTCAGGCATACCTATACATATACAATAACATGCACACACACACACACACACACACACACACACACACACCACAATAAAACTAATATTAAATAAAACTCGGCTTTCTTGATTCAAGAACAGCTTGGTATATTTTATGTCAGATACTATTATAGAAGCATGGAGATAAAATTAAAACAATATTGTTTTATGAATCAGAAATTATTCTGAAGAAAATGGACAATTACATTTTCAAAAAAATAGTTTGATATTTCATTCACCAAATCTAATAAACATAAAACCTTGTAGGATTAGGAAATATCTTTTTTTCCTGTGGATAGTAACAATACCAATCCCTGATACTAAATTTTAAGCTCAGTTTCAGGAGTACATGGTATTTCTGTGTACACATACATACATACATACATACATACTTATATATACATACATACATGCATACATACATACATACAAACATACATAAATATATGTGTATATATAATATATTTTAATACTTGTTAAATCTTTTATTATTCACATGCACAGCTGAAAACGCATCAAGCAACATCATATCATCATGCTTTTTTATGGCATACATAAAGTGACATCATCACCAGAAAGGCACTGATGTCCTTAAAGGCTTAGTAGCAGGCCTGGGGAGCAAATGATGCTTTTAAGGGTACCACATGAACCAAAAACAGGGCACAGTTTTGAAGTACTTCAAAGAGGATAAGCACAGCCTAGAGACACACTTGGACCATTTGACAACTTTCATGGAAGCCAGGGATGGCAATGCATGCATTAAATTGCAGCACTTGAGAGTCTTGAGGCAGTAGGACTGCTGTGAGTTTAGGGTCACCTTTGGCTGTTTAGTGTGTATCAGGCCCACTGACGGCTACATAGACTTTGACTCTATGGAAAGACGGAAGGCAGCAAGAGAAGGAAGGAGGGAAGTATTCATAGAAAAGAGCCTACTTTTGCTCATAGTGTATGTTCTGTTGGAGAATTTTCTACAAATCTCACAGAACCACCAAGTACAGACTAGAAAATCTAATGCTGCACTTGCACCTTGCATAGTTTTCACTGTGTAACAATAATTGTAAACTTTCCTCTCTAAATTAAACCATAAAGTTCTAATTCTAGTAACTCCAGGATCTCTATCTCTCTGCACATAGAACCTACCCTTGAGATGCCATCGGTGCTCCTTGGAAATCATTGGTTGCAGATCTCAATGGTGAGAACTCCCTGCACCCCTTTCAAAGAAAAGCACTCCAGAGTGAGGCTATGTGCACTTCTCAAGAAGCTAAAATACAAGTGAAGTTTTTGACTTGAAGAAACATTTCTCTCCAATTTACCCGGTAATTTTCAGACTGTACAATTCTTTTTCGAAATGGATTTCTTAGAAGATGGCATTTCAATGAATTCACTGAAAAATGTTACCAGTTATAAAATGTTTTCCACTAAGAAACTCCTAAGTCTTAATTCACATGACATGACAAGAGCTGGATAGCATTTTTATTATGTCTCTTTCTCTGATGGAGAGAACTGGGGCCCCGAAGATCAATCTGAGTGCTTATTTCATCGTCTTAATTTTCTTTCCCATTATCATGTTCTAAACCATCATCTCCTTTAGCAAAATTGCTCCCTAAAGTGAAATTCAGCAATCACTTGTAAACCAGAACTATAAAAGGATCCAGCTTCATTTATACCTGTGAGACTAGATGTAAGTGTAAGGTAATAGGAAAAGGAGACAAATTTATCTTTCTGTGTCAATAAACTAAGGCAGAGTTCACTGTTTGAGGTAAAAGGACTAGTGAGTGCAAAGACTTTGTGTCATCAGGGAGACAGTTTGAATGAACTTATGTCTTGTCATGTGTGTTTCCCTAATTGTCTTTCTTACTTAAGTATTACCATAGTGGTACAAGTATTCTTGTGAACTACATCTTCATTGTTTCTTATAGTTATCATATGCTTAGTAACTATCCAGAAATTCCAATCAATTATATATTCAACAGGTAGAATGACTTCATCCCAAACAAATATTTTTACATGAATGATGCTAGAAACTGTTTCAAAAATTTTCCACATTAAAGATGAACCCAATATTGTTCTATTCATATGTGACTAAATAAATGTATGTGAATATCATCTAATAAGAGTAAACAGAGACAAAAAGAAACAAACCAGGGAATCAAATCACAATAGCATCAATTAAAATATTTATACAGAGGGAAGGAAGTGAAGGAGACCACATGCTACACATGAGCTCATTTATATACATTTCTATAAAAATAAAACTATTACAGTGGGAAGCAGAGCATTTAGTGTTGGGTCAAGACTAGTTCCAGGGGAAGAATAACTGGGGAATGGAATAGAGCAATTTTTGAGAGTACTAGAAACATTCTTTGGAGTGATGTATATATTGGCCAAAATATATAAAGCTCTATGGTTTAATGTGTTCATTGGATATACTGTGTTATCATAATGTCCTCTAAACCTTATAATAGTTAAGGGGATGAAAAAGCAAAGAGGGAGGGGCTTCTGGGCAATGAGGATTCTATTCTAGCAAATATTTGTTGACCATGTGTCATTGCTGTTGGCCTGTGCTGAACACAAAAGGAATAAAGCCAGAAAGTGATAGCAGATTCAGAAACACAATCCAAGTGATAAAGTACATGATGAATGTAAAATGTCACTAAAGGATATAAGCATAGTACTTCGTCATTTCAGATTGTTTCAGAATATGTAGTCCAGCATCTGGTACCCAGTAGGCATTTGTGAAATGGTGTGGAATTGATAGAACTTACACTGATAAAATCGACAGACACTTTTTCCTATTTAATTTGAAGAAAATAGTATAATCAAATTATTTAGTTCGGGACAACTGAATTACTATTTGAAATGCCACACATCTGAGTTTGACCAAAGAGATTTAGAGATATATAAAATATAAACCATATACTTTACAGCTTGATAGTTTTTGTAAGATTCACATAATAAACACACACAGTGAGTATAAACTATCACATATAAACAAGCAAGAATTTCATGTATATATGTGTACATATGTATATATTTTAGGCTAGTGGTCGAACCCAGAACTTTGCACCTATTGTGCAATGGCTTTACTACAGAGTCACACCTCCATCCAGTTATTTGTATGTTTGTCATAGGATCCTTGTGCCTAAAGCAGTACAAAATCGAACAAACACAGTAGTTTGGTCCTCCTCTCAAGATAGTAGCCCTGTGCTTATTATACACATATTATATATATCTCCCTTCCCCTCCACATCCCCCTCTCTTTCTCCTCCCTTCTCTCTCCCCCATCTGTCTCCCCTTTCTTCCATTCCTCTCCCTCCTTCTCTACCACTCCCCCACACTACACCTCTCCAAAATGTCCTTTTTTGTGTGATTAGTTAACACATTCCATGCAAGGAGCAAGGACACATGGAGTACCAAGTGTCCCATCCTCCTCAGGCCAGAATTGATTAGTGAATGACTGTCTGTCCTAAATAGTTTGTCTGTCCTAAATAGTATGTCTATCCTAAATAGTATGTCTGTCCCAAATAGTATATATGCGTCCTAAATGCATTTGTCAGCATGGTTAAAACTACCTTTTATATCACCTCTTCCTCTAGTATGCTTTTAGGGTCATGTGTTTCTTTTCTAATCTCTAAATACAGAGCCTGAGACACTATGAATTTCCTTAGATATTGTGTTCAGTAACAAAACTGAAGGCTTCCTAATTGCAAATCAGTATTACATTCCACGTTCCAAAAAACAGTGGCTTTTGATGTTCCATGGAACCAAGACAAGCTATAGGAACAAAGCAGAAATATGGCTTTTTATCTACAACCAGTAGATTCAGCCAAAAGGCTTTGGTTGCTATCCATCAGCATGTAAAACTATGTGGAGATCTCTTGACTTTATGAAGGCTAGAAACTCAGTGATGCCCTACAGAACAGCTAAGGCTGCTGGTGGCCTCTTATGTCTGAATCTTTATGGTACTGAGTCATCAGTCTTCAACCTTGACCCTACTTCAACTCTTGGATCTCAGTACCTGGAGGCCTGCTGGAGAAGGCAGAGACTATTTATGGTCTCTCAAACTGAAGGAAGGATTCTTTTATTTTATTTTTTTCAAATACAGTCCCTGTGACTATGACTAATTTCCATTTTTCTTGATATCCCTGGTATAGCACCGCTCTGGCATCCTTGGTGTGGACACTTTCCATTACTACTCTGTCTCTGAGGCTTGCAATTGTCCTCATAGGGGAAGAGTCAGCAAGCACACTATGTCTCTGTCTCTGACTCCTGATTGCCTGGGGTTCTTTGTTTGCTCCTTTCATTCTCTGTTGTGACCATCAGGTCCTCCTACTCACTTTCCACCAGCTCATTTCCTCTGTACTCCCATGTGACAGTGCTGATGGTTATGAAGCTGGAGAGGGTGTACCTGTTCATGACACGTACCTCTGAACATCTGTGGCTCACAGTCCAGTGCACTAGTCTTTGGGGGGATGACATTTATGATGTTATTTCGATCACTATTTATCTGTGCAATGCTTTGACTATTGCAAGAACCCCCTTTATGAATCAAAGAAACAAGCTGAGATAAGACTCTGGACGTTAGATGGGACATGTCAACTGCAAGATCCGTTGTTTTAATTATTATCAGTCATCTAACTTGGTGATGCTAAGTTACAAACTAGGATATAAAAAGGCTTTAGAAAGTTCTCGCATTACAGGCACCATAGTTACAAATCTCATCCTCCCCCAAGAATAGACTGCTCCTGGTCTATGCATGTATGAAAAGATGGTCTCTCAAGGCTCACTCCTCCTCCACCTCAATTTGGCTTTGGAACTGAGGTCAGGTTCCTCTAAGGGAGATCCCAGCTGATAGCAGTACAATCACTCTACAAATGACTGCCATTTCTGTCCAACAGCCAACTCTTCTAGTAGGATATCCATGGCCTAATGCTTACTCTGTTTTGGGGCAGCAAAGGAGTCTGTCAACTCTGTAACCTCAGATGATGTTCTACATACCTGACACATAAATAATTCTGTTTCTTCTTCTGTGTTTTCACTAGGATTAGTTCCCAACACACCTTTTACCACCCTTATTCCAACTTGGGACCAATTTCTGGAGGACTCAATTGCCAGTGTTGCCTATCATACTATTATTTAGAGGCTACATATTAGCAAGGCGGCCCATTGTAATCTAGGGAAAACAATATATGGAGAAACAGGCAATGCTCAGTGTGCTGACAGCACCAGTAGGTGTTCAAAATTGTGGACCAGCTGAGCTCAAGTGAATCCCCAGCAAGTATCCTAATCACTGCTTAGAACATACTAAAAAATTGTCAGTAGGGAATAATGTACAAGCAGCTGCTTGCACTACTATGTATGGATTCATTTTAGATAAAGGCAAGTGAGTATTTACATGCATGAAAAGGAGGTTTTATTCTGCGTTGACCTCAGGCAGTTTGAAATTTGTTTCCTTAATGCAAAGCACCAATGTAAACAGTATAACAATTGACATTTTACACATCTGTTGGTCTATTCACTCAGCTTATGTTTTCCTAGGCTAGAGTTAGAAAACAACCACAGGCATAAAGCTTCAGTATTTTTATAATTCCATATTGGTGTGAATGATTAACTAGCCAAGGGAAGATGCTGCTTTAACATGAAATACGGTGCCCTGGAGCACCCACTGTGCTGATAGACGAATTTAGGATGAAGACAGTCTAGGGAAGTCATGCTTCTGTCCTGGGAACTTGATGAAATTCAAGCAAGAAGGAATTACTACTGAGGCAATTTGAAACAACATAGCTGAGCAAACTTCAATCCCTGGACAATGGATGGTTTCAGCTAAGGAGAACTCACCCATAACAAGTTGATGCAGTTCCTCAAGGAATTTCTTCCCACTGTTGCATTAAGAGCAGAGAGGAACGATCTATATCGCTTTGGTTTGTTTGTTTTGCCAGCTCTTCAGACTGATTTCTCTCGCTGAGTTGCAATGAGATGCCAGAAATGAAATGGTCATGTTAAGAAGATTCGAGTGAAATATGGGGCAGGGAGAGTTTTATAAGTGTGACATTTATAAACTCTTGGCATAAAACTTGTAGACACTAGATTTTACTCAAAATCGTGAGCAGTCCTGAGTCCATAAGTTTATTTATGTACCGTGGATTAGCGGACTTTAAGAGTATATGCCTTAAGGTCTGTGTTTTAGTGTCATCTCCATTGCAGTGATAAAATACCCTAACCAAAAAGAAAAATTTAGGTGAGCAAGGGTTTATCTTATCTCACAATTTCAAGTTGCACTCCATCATAGCAGAGCAGTTAAGGTGGCAGAGACTTAAGTGTCACATCCATAATCAAGAACTTAGAGAAATAAATGTATGCTTAGTAGTCAGTTAGCTTTCTCTAGTCTTACAGAGTCCAAGACTCTCTACAGGAAATGGGTTGATTGTCACACTTCAACTAACCAGGTTAAGAAAAATTCTTCATAATCATACTCACAGGCCAACATGATCTAGACAATCCCTCATTGAGATTCTCTTCTCAGATGTTTCTAGATTTGGCAAGATGACAATTCAAAGTAGCCATTACAGTACACGTTACAATGTGTTTGTGTGTGTGTGTGTGTGTGTGGGTGTGTGTGTGTCTGTCTGTCTGTCTGTCTGTCTGTCTTCTGTCTCTCTGTCTGTCTCGCAGGTGGGTACTATAGATAAAAGCTGTTTGCTTGAGGGTAAAGTCTTCCAGATGTCAAGGAAAGAAAATGTGACCAGATCAACCCATGATGAATTTATTACAGACATGTAGAGAGATAGATGAAAGTGACAGAAAGATTTTCAGCAAGAAAGAAGCAGTGGTCTGTCCATCATCTTAAAGGACACACAGCTGCTCTGGAGTCTTGTAATTTGTTTCCGTTTTCCTTTAAGATGGATGTCTATTACTCTAAGGATGAGTAACCATGATCCTCTGGCTAAAGAAATGGCTCAGTGGAAAAGAATGCTTATTGTACCAGTGAGAACACCTGATACCAAGTGCCAGGACCTATGTAAAAAAAGACAAATGTGATCACATCTATCAATAATACCAGTACTGTAGGATAAGAGGTCAGAGGCTCACTGGGGCAAGCCTACCTCCTGGTTCCATGAAAGATTACAAAGAACAGAGTATGCCTGTTGGCTTATGTAACCCCAGAACATCTGGAGACAGGGACAGAAATATAGATAGCTGAAATTTGCTAGCTTCCAGTCCAGATCCAATTTATTGAGATGCCTCATCTTAAAGAAATAAGGTGGAGTATAGTAGTCAGAATACCCCATGTCTTCTTCAACAGGTTTACAGAGTTGGAGATTAAACCTAGACGATGACACATGTGAGGCTACTACTTAATCACTGGTCTTTATTCTCATTCTCTTTGTAAAGCTCTCCATTTGAGATAGATAATTGACCTTGGTTTTGCAATCCTTATACATCAGCTTCCTAAAGAAGAAGGGACTACAACTCTAGAACTCTAGACCCAGCTAAAGATGCTGTCTTCTCTACTCTCTAACACCTGAAAAATAAATACTCGAACTAACCTTACTCATACCCAGTACACCATACTCAGCCAAAGCATTTATCCTGCCACCAGAAAAGTGGTAAGCATTCATGTGGTGGCGTGCGCTGCAGTGCATACAAAGGCATCTAGAGCGACCCAGGGTTTGACAGAAGTCTGCAATTAGCAAGGAGTGTGTGTGTGTGTGTGTCTTGGTGTGTTTCTCTAAACTTCAATGATTTCTGCATTCTCCACTCCTATAAGACAACTTGTGGCCTGAGTCTGGTCTTGTGATTAGGAGTTGGTATAGGCACTTAGCTACTATCTAGTATGGAAGGGTATGGATTATTGTTTCATGTTCCATTAAAAACCTGTTGACTTCTTTTGATATAATCTCTAGCTGCCTGAGTTTAACTTGAGATATCTGGTCCAATGAATAGTGACCAAGCTAATAAGGACACATGTTTTCTGTGTCAGTTTGTATGCCAGATATACCTCTCACCACTTTTTCTTAGAAAGTAGCAACAGGCCTGGAAGACATCAGAGTCAAGCATCAACTTTGTCTTAAAACAACGATCCCCTAGAACTGAAGCATAATTTCACTTATGGCAGTGAAAATTTACTACAATCAGTATAATATCTAAATGGCCTTTGGGATTTCAATGTGTCTTTATTCCTCTGCAAGTACTTTAGCATCTGAGCATGTTAAAATGAACAAGCCCTCATGCAATTCAAAAGACCTTTGCAAAAGAAAGGATGTATACTGCAGATCCAGGAAAGCTTGATTTAAAATGTATTAAGAGTGGCTATGATTTCTTATAAGATAGATACATAGACAGAGGATGGTAATATAGCCCATAAGGGAAAATATCTTGAGGCACCGAAATTAAATGAAAATACGATCCCCTCTTCGCTTTGAATACCTGAGTGATTACCAATTCGACAAGGATCTTTCATTTATCGCAACTCAACTTTACGCAAGTGCCTGAAGCCTGCATTGTTGATAAGACACTTGATGAAGCTTGCATAGGGGAAAACCATCTTCATGCTGCTTGATACACAGAATTGTATTAGTACTAAAACAGATGGGTATTTACTTGTGCCGTATTCAAGTACCCAGAGACGGCTAAATTCAGCTTAAAACTTTGCTTTTTTTATATTTAAAAAGGAGAATTGTAGTTAACTTTCCTCAGTTACAAATTAACAGCTGGATGTGGTGGGAGCTAATTAGATATCGGGATAATATAGATCAAGGATAGACCAAAGACTTGCAATACACATAGCATGCTGACTCATACCTTTCTGTCTGTTAATAGTTATGGCTCTTAACTATGTAGCTGTAATAATAAATCAATTTACATTCTCCTTATTTTAATCCATTTTTGATAAGCAAAGGAATTATGGGAAGCCAGAAAGTGATCAAATCTGGACTAGTTCTTAACTGTGCACTTGTCACTACCCAGAAGGTAAACACGCAATCTGTCTTTCTCGCTCTTTTTGTTTTCTCTCTCTGTCTGTCTGTCTATCTCTCTCTCTGTCTTTGTGTGTTTCTGTCTGTCTCTCACCCTCCATCCCTTCTTCCCTCCTTCCCACTCTTCCCCTCCCTCCCTTTCTTTCTTTCTTTCTTTCTTTCTTTCTTTCTTTCTTTCTTTCTTTCTTTCTTT
>NW_021620706.1:1341612-1416204 GCF_004785775.1 Grammomys surdaster | reverse complement strand
TTTCTTTCTTTCTTTCTTTCTTTCTTTCTTTCTTTCTTTCTTTCTTTTTTTCTAAAAAGTTCATGATTCAGCTTTGAGTATCATGAACTCACAAGGTAGACCAGACTGGTCTCAAAGTCACAGAGATTGACTTGCCTCTGTCAATGGAGTGCTGGGATTAAAGACATGTGTGACCATCTCTGACCTTAAGCATGCAGTGATTTAATTCTGATGTTTTAATATATGAAATATATCTAAAAAAAAACCAAAATAATTTGCTTCATTTGTAGTATGTACAGAATGGTAGAATCTAGTTTATCAGTTAGATCGTGGGATCTAGTCATGGGAATGTTTATTCTAGGCTGCTGAATGCTTGCAATAGAGAGACATAGAGATGAGGTATGGGAAGGAGAGGGAGAGGGAGGGAAAGAGAGGGAGAAAGGAACGGAGATGGAAAATAACGAATTAGTTCTGTGTTCTCTGATACTGTTGTAGTAAATTCAAACAGAATGAGAAGTAAAATGTAGGCAATAGGTAATGCTCTAAGAGGCACTGACAATTGAAGAGCTGTGATCTGAGACAGAAGGTACATGGGCTAGGCACATTTGTGAACATGCAGAATCAAAGACAGTCAGCAGTAAAGTTAACCTGGGCTAGCAAACCTTATACTTGACATAAAAATGTAGATAAATTTATGCATTAATTGTGTTACACTTCACAATTAGAACTAAGGGGACAGTGAAAGTTATCACTTGCTATGTTGGGAAGTATTGCAGTAATATGAATGGAACAAGCACCTGTAATGTAAGGTTTCCAGCTGTGATTTACTCAGCTCTGAATCCTACAATGTGAAGTGAGTGGCAGTTGGAGACCCAAAGAATGAAGTATGATAAGTAAATATATAACTGGTATTGCAGACTGAGATAGGACCTGAACAAGTGATTGAAATTATTTCCAGGGAATGTAAATATGTTTACTATATGTTTATTAAAGAAAAAAATAATATAAACTTACCACTGTTAATGATTTACCAAATGGTATCACATATATTCACCTTATTGTATAAAAATGCCCCTAGCTTATTGCCTTCTTCAAATTATCTCCAGTGAGATATATATTGTGTACTGCTTCTTACAATATTTAGGATAATCAATTTCATGTAAATGTTTTTCTCATCTTGTTACAGGTTAAAGTACCATCATTTGCCTGACTTAGGATAAGAGTGAGAAAGAAGCTTGTTTATCATAATTTATACAACTCTTCTGCATAAATCTTTCCTCAGGAATTATGTAAAATTTAAAATAAAATTATTACTTAATTACAAATGTATTGTATAATGTTTGTGGAAGAAAATTAAGGTAAAATGAAGAATAAAAGAGCTTAACAAGATAACTAAGCAAAAGCAATAATTCAAAGAAATATCTTTATCCATTTCATCTGAGGTAGACATTAAACATTCCTGAAATCTTTTATGTTTATCACTTCAGTTATATAACCTTCACTGTGCTTGCGTGTGTGTGTGTGTGTGTGTGTGTGTGTATTTGAACATGTGTGCCAGTTCATGTATACTTATGTGCTGGCCAGAGTTGAAACTTCACTGTCATTTCTAGGGTGTCACTAATCTTGTTTTGTGAGGAAAAGTCTCTCACCAGACTGGAACTCACCATTTAGGCTAGGCTAGACAGTGAGCCCAGGGTTTACCTTTCTCTGCCTCTCCAGCACTGGGATTATAAGTATATACCATCAACCTCAATTTTATGTATGTGGATTTGGGGGATTAGATACAGACTTTCAGGATTGTATTCAGTACTTAACTAAGTGAACTATTTCCCCAGTCATACACTTTCTTTTATCATGTCCAGTGTTTTGTCCTTATTTTTCTTCAGCATATTCTTTGAAAATTCATATTGCACTCATATAATACTTGATATAATGATATAATACATGTTTTTTAGTTGGGGAAGCTTTGAAATTGTTTGCCTGTTTGCCTATGAATAATATTGGAGTTTCTATTTCCACTTTAAGAACCTGCTTAGAATTAAGTCTTGGTAGAGGTTTATTGGTAACTATTGGTGGGCCCTGAGGGACATAAGTATTGTCTGGCCAGACATCTCCCTCAGAGGAAGTCACTGCTGGTTTAGCAGACAATGAAGGATTAACTTCCTTAATCACAGGCAATAAAGCCAATATTTCAGAGGTTGGGGTGGGAGAACATGTATGGAAGGTGGAGAGACAACTTCCTCAGGTGAGATGAATCCTTGAGAATCTGGGAGCTCAAAGTTCTCAGCTTCAATAGGGTCTTCACACACAGTCTCATCCCAAGTCATTCTTTACCAATTAATGCTCTTACTTTAGCTGCTGACATCAGCTGAATTTGAATTGTTGCTGTAAGTCAGACAACTTTATATAAAGAGATTTTAGTTTGATTTTCTGCAACTTGAGCTCTTTGCCTGCGAGAGGGAAGATCCTTTCCCAGGCTACAGATAGAAACCTTTAGGATGCTTATGTATATTTGGAGCAGGTCAGTTTTATCAAAGTTCATTATCTTTCTTGGTACGCAGAGATGCTAGGAGTTGGTTAATTTCATGACAGAGCTCATTCTTTCTCTCTGTTAGTTTGTCATGGTATGCTAGAAGCAACTGACTGGCAGCACTATTTGCCTCAGTTCTCCAAAAACTGTCAAGGGTTTTACATACAAAGTCACCAAAGCCTCTCACAGTTGGTGGATCATGCCAAATATATTTGTCTTCCTGGTTTGTAGAACAGTTCCCACAATAAGCTTTCAGCATTCTTGAAACTTCTAGGCAAGGCTTTAGCAACTGTAGGTGTTGATAAATTGAAAAGCCCTTGCGTTTTGCAGAACACCAGTGATCTTTTTCATAAGAACGGCTTGAGGTTGGAGGGATAGGTGTGTGGGGAGCACCATCTTAGAGGCAAAGGGAGGGGCATGGGATGGAGTTTTTGTGGAGGGGAGACAGAGAAGGGAAACAACATTTGAAATGTAAATAAAATAATCAATTAATAATAATAATAATAGTAGTAGTAGCAGCAGTAGTAATAGAATGAATTCTGTTGACTGAGAACAAAGTTAAGGATAAGGGGCTAGGGAGGAAGTTTGTAACAAGCACAGTAGCAAATTGTTTTTGCAGAGTCCATGAGACTTTCTTCCTGAGAGTCAGTAGTATTTACTGCTCAGCAGTCTGGGGGATTTGGGTGAAGGTTAGCTCCACAGAATAGCAAAATATCACCATATGATTGACAACATCACCAAGATATCAAACAACATCTATTCCACTCTTCCTGGTGAAAAGGAGATGAATAAGTGTTTAACAACTCTAGTCCTTCTGGTGCTATCTCTGAGATTCATGCCTTCAATGCTAACATAATCTCCATATTACTTGGAAATCAGACAATTTACATATTTGCTTTTAAACTTGATGTTAAATTTACTTCATATTTACTAAATTTTATTATGATTATGGTTTAATTTTCTCTATTTCATATTTGGCTAAGGCTGTGTTTTAACTACAGCAGCTTACAGAAAGTACTTTCCTGATTGATAAGAAGCATTTACACATTATTCCCTAGACTTTGTAACAGTTTGGTATCATGGACAAAAGCCTACGACAGCCATGAAAGAGGGATGAGAAAATGGAAGTAAAAATTTGAGACTTGTTTAACATTTCATGAGAAGACTTGAGCACTAGATAAATTATATTTTATGCTATAATACAGTCACCAGTTTGAATGTCTCACAAACTCATTTTATGTTGATTCCATCAGCTTTAAATTATCCATGCTAGAACAGAAACAACCATTAATATAGTAAATGCATTAAAATGATGTAGATTTATCTTGGGAATCTGATCAGTTACCAGGATGTACTTCTCATGTAATTCCCAATATTTACTCTTAAGAGAAAGTGGTACCAATACACACACACACACACACACACACACACACACACACACACATTCAGCACCAGAGGCAAAGTATAAGATGTAACTCTGACATATCCATCAAAGATGGCAACCTGGTCAATGCTAAAACTATACTTTAAGCACAAATTCAAGTACAAAAGAATGGCAGTAGGTCATTTTACCTCATTCAAGTGCTCTTTTTAAAATAATAAAAACTACAATTTAAAAAGAATAGAAATATTTTGATGGACCAATGAGATGGCTTAGTATCTAAAAGTGTTTGCCTGAGTTCAAACACAGGAACCACAGATAGAAGTGGAAATAGAAAAATAGGTCTGTCAGCTGTCCAACAACCTCTACCTATGGACCATGGCACAGATGCCTCCACAATCATGTGCACATGGAATAAATATTTAAAGGAAAATAAATATTTTGATAACTAATTTCTAAAACATTTCTCATCAACACTGTGCTACCAGTTAGATATGGCATAACTGATTTCAAGAGCAGCCATTAGGAGCAAACTTTCTAATAGTATTTGAGTTTGTTACATCATAAAATGTTAGATGTGTTGGATTCCCCTAAAGCTGGAGGTACAGGTTGTTGTGAGTTCTCAATTGTAGGTGTTGAGAATTGAATGTGTGTCCTCTAGAAGAACAGTGTAAGCTCTTAATAAATGAATCTTCTCTCTAGTCCAATATGCTCCCTCTAAATTTCCTTTAAATTTTTGTTTTATTTTATGTATATATGTGTGTGTTGAGTGCTTATATGTGTATACACATACACACGCACATGCACACATACACACAAACACATATCTATCTCTATCTCTAACTGTATATCTATCTATCATCTATCTATCTATCTATCTATCTATCTATCTATCTATCATCTATCTATCTATCTATCTATCTATCTATCTATCTAAGTATCTATGCAATTGTCCTAGGATATCAGAGGATTCAGAAGATAGTATGAAGTTTCCTACAACTGGAGTTATAAGTAGTTGTGAGCCATCGAATGTAACCACCAAAACCAGCTACCTAGGTCCTCTTCAAAAGCAGTGAATGTTCTTAAACATTGAGCCATTTCTCTATCACCAATACCTTCTTAATTATAAAATGTGAAAGTGTAAATATTCTCTATTTTATCCTCATGTAATGTAAGTGGAAACCAGATAAAGAAAGATTAAATTCCTTGGTTATAAAAGTTGCTATGGGAAAATCCCTTTGCAATTTGCAGAACTTCTTAAAATTATAATCATGACCAAACAGTTCTCTTTTGTATCATTTTCTCATTGTGATCCATTGTCATGGTTTTTGTTTAATCGATACAAGAGATCATAGTATAACCAAAATACGTGCATGGTAAACATCCCAGCATCTTAAACTATATTTATCTTGTTTACATAGTAGCATTTGCAACTCATATCCATATTGCATGATAAGTCTTAATAATGACTGTTACTAAGTGATTAGGTTATATTAATTAATTCATCAACAAATATTTATAGAGCTATGTTCAGAGGCTAGATAGCAAATAAACAAACTGTTTTTTTTCCTACACCATTTTCATTTTAGCAGAGAATAGAACAAGGACAAGTGAGTGCTGGGTTACTTTGAGTTAGTGTCAGTTGTACAGCATGGTGGGAGCATAATGAGAGACAGAGACTGGGTGGAAAGTAGGTTAGCTCTTGGTAGAAGCTGTACATTTCTCAGCCTAAGACCTAGCTCATCAATGTGCTTTTATGATTGCCTTAAATTATAAGTTTACATGATTAATTTTTTCATTGGTCAAAGCATTTGAGTTCTTCTACTGTAGATAGCATTTTGGTTTTCATTTGCAGTCTTACCCATGGGTCAGTGATAACATTGGCACTCAACGAAGCAAGGAAGATCTATTGACCACAAGGCCATTGTCTTTAAGACAACTGCATTAAAAGGAAATACTATGTCTCAGCTAAAGTTATGCTAAGGTATTTTATCTGATCACTGCCTGTTTTCATGTACCAGTTTTATATGTAACATGATAATAGAAAACTGTGTTGCATTTTTTTAGGAAGCTTTTTTTAAAGTTAGGTTAATTCCTAGTCATATGATAACTGCAGAATGGCCTTGCTGTATGAATCTAATGTTTGTAACGCTATAAGATATTATGATTCATATGAAATATTTTAATAGGAGATAAGCTTGCAAGATGTGAGCTGACATATGAACTATGAAGAAAATATAAGGAAAGAAAAGGATAAAGACTTGACATAAGGAACTGAATCAACTCCTCGAAAGCACAGTGGTTTGACATTGTTATGTTTGTAGAGATGACGCCATTGGGTAGTACTCTTTCCGGAGTTTTTGTTTGCTTATTTTTTGTTTTGTTTTGTTTTGGTTTGGTTTTGTTAGACAGATATAGATTTATGGCAATATTAAATTAATTGAACACTTGTTCTTCAAAAGAAAATGTTTATCAAATTTCTATTTGTACACCATAGAATGTTTAGCTTAGGGTGGGAGCTGAGAATCAAGCAATTCTAGATTCCTAGTGGGCTATTTCTGTCACTATTTTACCTATAACTGGGACCTTTCATCTTAGAAGACAGGACTTGTCATCTGACAGGTCTTCACACCTTCTTTGTCACTTCTGTTGATTTCACCCAAGATGGGAGCAGAATGAGCATTGTTGGTTATCTTCTGCTTTCATTCCCAACAGCATTGAACACTCATTTGATACTCCTAGGCTTAGATTTATGGTCTGCACCCACACAGCCACTTTTCAACTCTGCTACTTACAACTCTCACTTCTACTTATTTCTTTTTAAAATGATGATGCATAGTTTGAATGCATTAAACTAACTCACCTCCTTCTGTTTAGCCACTTCATTAATTATTGAGGTCAGAGAGCTTTTGAACAATTTGAAACAGTGAAACAAAATATACACAGGTAAAGTAGAGTTATTTAAACTTCCTCACATAGGCAAGGGGTCATTTTTAAAAAGATACACAAATAATATGTTCGTTCACAAGTATACACATCTTTGTCTATCACATGCATGAATGTATTATAAATGTAACAAAGGTAACTGTAAGACAGTGGTTGAACTAAAGCCTTTGAGAATATTTCACAGGAAAAGTTTTTGACTTGTTCGAATATACATGCTGTACTTCTAAGTAAAACACAAAACTATTAGGAAGGAAGCAGCATTGCTTCTTTCCTGATGCAGCAATGCTTTAATATAGTTCATGTGGGGTGTCCCTTAGATATGAAATTATTTCATTGCGATTGCCTAACTATAATTTCCTACTTGAAACTGATACGCAGAATATCTAATATGTGACCCTCAAGGGGTCATAACCTATAGGTTGAGAACCAGTGAAACTATACTTATGAGCTTGAAATGCAATTGAGATTGTCTGCCTCAATAAATAAGGTAGAAAACAATTGATGGGACTCCATATGACAACCTGTGGCTTCCACACTTTGTATCAAAACTCTTCATATAGATAAGCTTGAGTTTAACAAATACACACAATATACATATGCAAAAAGAAGAGCAACTAAATAAACCACACTGTCATGGAGAATGTCTTCCATTGTTCTAGATTCATTAGCATTTGCAGTCACTTAAATCATATTGTCAGGGAAATAAATTGTAAAAGGTTGTGTAAATTATTGGGAAACATACTAAAGCATGAAAGAAGAATGAGTTAAAGAGAATTAGTACACAGAGTGATCTTGTGATAGTCAGACAAAAACCTTGCTGTTTCAGCTATTTGTGAATAAGTCCAGGGAACCCACATTTATAAGGATGCTGAAGGAAACGAACAATGGGCCAGTATAAACAAGTCTGGGGAATGAGAACTGGCCACACTACACTGTCAACTGTTCTTCCTGTCAGCACTCATACTGTAGTATGGCCTTGACACTTCCGTATTTTACTTACAAGCAAAATATGTGTATTTGAATTAGTCAAACCATTCATGTGACATGACTCTCAAAGATATTAGCCCCAAAACTCACACTATCTAAGATACAATTCACTGACCACATGAAGCTCATGAACAAGGAAGATCAAAGTGTGGGTGCTTTGGTCCTTCTTAGAAGGAGTAACAAAATACTTATGGGAGCAAATATGGAGACAAAGCATGAGACAGAAACTGAAGGAGGGGCAGTTTGGAGACTACTCCACCTGGATATCCATCCCTTGTGCAGTCACTGAAGATAGATGCTGATGTGGATACCAGAGAGTGCATGCTGACAGGAGCCTGATATAGTTGTCTCCTTAGAGGTCTGCCAGAGCCTGAAATATACAGAGGCAGATGCTCACAGGTAGCCATTGAACTGATCATGGGGTTCCCAATGGAGGAATGAAAGAGAAGACTGAAGGAACTGAAAGGGTTTGCGGTCCCATGGGGAGAGCAACAATACCAACCAACCAGAGCTCCCAGGGTCTAAACCACCAGATAGGAACACATGGGGAGGGACTCATGACACCAGCTGTATATGTAGGGGAGGGTGGCATTGTTGGGCATAGGTGTAAGAGGAAGTCCTTGGTCCAGTGGAGGCTGGTGCCCCAGTGTGGGGGAATACAGGGGTAGGAAGGTGGGAATGGTAGGGTGGGTAGGGCACATCCTCATAGAAGCAGGAGGGAGGATGAGATAGGGGAATTCCTGGATGGGGGGCTAGTGGGGAAAGAGGATCACATCTGAAATGTAAATAAAATATCCAATAAAAAAGGGGAAAATAGAAATATCAGTGAAGAAAAAAGAAAGTCACTTGCTACTTCTGGTGCTGGGAATTCAGGAAAACCAAAATAGTTATTAAAAGTTGATGGGTCCTGGCGAGAAAACAAAATTTGGAATAAATTAGTGCTGACATGTCAAAAATGAGCACACCATATGTTCTATATGGGAACAAGAAAAAGGGATGTTTGAAAATGCTTCAGCCAGCTCTAAATTCAAATTTATGATAATAGCATTATAAGTGACTACAGTTCCGTTTCTATAGAATCATTAGGGGTCTACAGGGATAGCTTAAATGTTTCAGTTATACTTTACTGCATTTTATGAGGAAAATTATATGTTATAGTGCTACTTGGGGACTCAGAAAGGTCTTGAGATATTTCCCATTGAATAGCTGAGCCTCACTTTCCCTATGCTGAAAACCAAAACCAAATCAGCCTTTAGCTATTAGTTTCAAATATGTATAGTCATCAAATTTTGTAGTCATCAAAATTGTGACTAGTAAGCAACTCTAACAATGCATTCTTATATATATTTAAGATTAAAATTCATATTTCTAGTAGGTATTTGGATGAAGAAAGGGTATTTTTTACCCATCTTGCCATATTCAATTATGCTCATGTAACTGCTTCTATAGATGCTGGTTTTTAAAATCCAAATAACCTCAACGTTTCATGGTGCTTGTGTTTGAGGAAACTTACAGATGTCTCCGACATTATAACTTGGTCTTTAGATGTCAAGGCTTACACATACTCCCAACAATAACTGTAACCTCATGTACTGTTTAGGATATTCTTTCCTTTATCACCAAACACCCTGCTCTTATCTTTTCCTATTCTAGCCTCGTGATTCTAGACACTTTCCTTAATCTTTCATAATGGAGATAAAAATAAGTGCAAATATTTGAAGGGTTTGAACGTTATATTCTGAGATGGCTATTAACCATTAGGACCCAGGAACAGAATGTCATGATTTGAATAAAATATATCTACATGTGGCGTAAAAAAAAAATAATTCTTTGAGAGATGTCAGTATTTGACTCCTTGGCTCATTATGAAACTCGATTTTGTTTTTGAAAACATACACTTTAATTTTAAATTTGTCTATAAAATGCTAAAACTTGACTAAAGGTGACTGAAGAACTGCAAGTTGGCTTCTCATTTAATGTGTGTGTGTGTGTGTGTGTGTGTGTGTGTGTATACAAGATGTGTGTGACAGAGTACATATGTGGAGGCCTAAGGATTACCTTGGGTGTTGGTCCTTACCTTCCACTACACCTGAGTCAGTGTCTCTCATCCTGTTTGCCACTGCATGTCTCATGAGTTTCTGGAGATTCTTCTGCCTCTACCCCCCAACTCTCCACAAAACTGCTGTAACATCTACAGCTTTCCCATTTAACACTGTCTGGGGAGCTGGCACTCCTGACCTGTTCTTTTGTGACTAAAGTCACATTACAAGAAAGTTAAAGGAAAACATTCTGCCTACTTCATGGGTTTCGCTAATTTTGGGAGAGGAAGGGTCAGAACTGGAAGGTACTATGAACAACCTGCTAAAGAACAAGACAGAGAAGCAGGATAGTTTAAGTCTAAGGAGTGTTCTCCAGGACGCACAGTTTGAAAATAAGAATGTAAATGAAGTGGACTGGTATTAGCATTTTTCACGGTTCTAAATTCAATTCGAAGGTGAGAGAGTAGACACTCAAGAGCAGAATTAGTGTTTTGAATGAATGCATAAAAGGAAAAACTATGAAAACTGGTCAAAAACAATAGTATCTGAGGAAGATCCAGGTGACATATGATGCAAAGAAAAGGAACTCCACATCTGGAGATATAGAGAATAGTGTATAAATGGTAGCAAAGGAATAATAGAATAAAAAATTCCACCAGTGGCAGAACGATGTGTGCTTTGGACTGAATGGCCTCACTAAGACTCAATGTGATTAGTTTTGCAAAAGAGCCACACACCTAGACATAATCAGGAGAAATGTCTGACCTCCAATGCTGATGAAAAGCTCTTTTGCTAGCCAGAACAAAAAAAAATAGTTTTCTTACAAAAGAAAGATTAACTGACTATGCTATTTAAAAAAAAATAAAAAACTTTGTCCCCAAATCTTTCTTTCACCACAGTGCTCAAATGTTACAGAAAAAGCACAATCATTTCCAGCATTCAAATATTCACAATAATGTGCCACCCATGTACTGCCATCTGAGGAGAAAACACAAGGAAATCCTCCTGAGGATCACCCAGAAGCACATGCTTTCCTTAAAAGTGAAGGAGAAGCTGCCCAGCAGCTTCCTCAGATTTACATGAGGATAATTCTGTGACTGAGATTTAAAACAGAAACTACCACAGAGTTCTAGAAATTCATATATTGGTGCACTTAGTGACAACAATTCCAACTATTACAGAACACTTAGGAATTGTGAGGAGAAATCTGAAAGAGGAGGGAAGAGCTAAATCTACATCTCCTAGAGTCAGATGTAAGAAAGATTAAGGGGTAAATTGGGGATTGTAGTTGGTCCTTTCCTGATCATTATCATTGCTGAACTTTATATTAATCGAAAAATATTAACTTACATGTGATTATGAATAAAAGAATAATGAAAGTTTCAAATTAAAACAAATAAAATAAGGAAAGGGGTGGGGAAAACATACAAAGAAAACATAAATAAACACAATTTTAATATGAAATAGTAAGTCAGAGATGAGTTATCAAAGATGAACTATCAAAGAAAAAATCGAATTGTACAAAAATTTTTATTAGAATAAAAGAGAAACGTTATTCAAAGAATGAGAATGTGAGCCAAGAGCACCTTTAAAAATAAAGATTTATATAGTCATACAAGTGTGATTTCCAAAAGTACATATGTGATCTATGAATCAAACAGAGTTAAACATGCAACTGAAACCCCAATGCTTATGACACAGCATAAGATTTGTCATTAGAAAGATAGGAGATTATACAAAAACACAGCAATAATGGAGATTTAAGTATATCCCTTATGTTTTCTTTCTGTGTTCACCTCCACCCCTTTCCCTATTTTTCACTCATCAGCTCAAGTAAAAACAAACACAGAATTTTCATAACTTGAGTGCTATAATTAACAATTTTGGTTTAATTCTTAACTGTGGACTCATGTGGAAATGTATGTACAACACATCCAAATAGATGGGACATGAATTAGCTACAAGAATACAACTAAGATATTTTTTAATGTCTGTATGTGGGGAGGTATGCTATAAGACTGTGTGGATATACACAGTATAAGATGGCCATTTACAAGGGTCAATTATTTCCTTACATGATTTGGGTTCTGGAGATCAATCTGAGGTCATCAGGGTTGGTAGAGAACCTTTATCCACTGCACCATCTAATCACTAACTTCTTTGACTTGAAACTAATAGGTAGATGATCAATATAGATACATTTATACATTATAGATAGATTCTTTTAGACATCTATTAGATTCTTATAGTCTTGTATAGTGGATTTTTATAGGTATATATTGGGTTTCAGTGGGTGTCTACTCAATTATGATAGGTATATGCTAGATTTGTATATTTTATTCCTATAGATTTATATTAGATATCTATACATATATATTAGATTTCAGAGGTGTATATTGAATTTCAATAGTTTAATATTTGATTGCTATAAATTTATATTGGTTTCTAAAAGGTGTATATTGGATTTCAAAACTGGATTTCTAAAGATATACACTGGATTTTTATAACTGATTACAAAATTCACTTTCTGCCCCACTATGTTGAAGTGTAAAGCATATTCACCCAGATTAATATCTTAATGTACTGCATTTGATGAGGTGGTGTTTCCCGATGAAGCCCATTTTCTCTAGAATGATGTAACTTGGGAAGAGGACCCAGAGAAGCAAGAGCCATATAAGAACCACGGAGTTTCCTTATGCCTAAATTCTCTAGCATTGAACACAGGCGTTCTTTAACATGTTAAAATATAAAATCTCCCTTAAAGGTATCTTGGTTTTTCCTACAAAGTCCATGGCTCATATGTCCTTTCTCTCAAATCACTCATGTATAGTTTGTGGTTAGAAAGCTAGATTCTGGACTGGTCATGGCACAACTCTGTTCTTTTCTTTGGGAAGCTCTGCACGTCCTTTTGTGCTGTGAGTGTTCTGGTTATGCTGGGAGCAACTAAGGAAGTCTCTTTGCTGGGTTCAACCAGCAGCTCCAGAGTTAGATAGGAGCCTATCACATGCTCAAGGATATCAGGTTAGTGACTTGAAATAGGCTATCTTTGGAGTACTTTGCCCACACAAACAGTTCATGCTAAAAGGCTTGACCAATATCCTATCACTTGTGCTACTTCTGGGTGGCACATTTAACAAAGGCTAGACTCCCTCCTCAAGTGGGAACAGAAAATCTAAAGAAAAAGATCCATTAGAGGCGGGTAATGGTTCTCTTCAGTCAATGAATTTATTTCAAAGTGTAATATATTTTAAAAGTCATGAAGTCCTTAAACTAATAATTTTGGGAAGATGTTAAGTGAGGGAATTCATCTTACAAAATCATACACTGAGAAGAAAAATAGTCCTTTAGCTTAAGGCAAGCCAAAAACATGATCTTGCCCATTTTCCCTTTTTTAATCTTCTGGGTTCTGGTAGTATTGAATCATTCTCATTTCTCATTTCAAGAACAACTAATTTAATTTTTCAAAGGATGGTTGGAATGGCATTTTGGTGAATGAGGATATTTTATATTTTTACACCTTAATAAAACTTGAAAACCTGCTAGCATTATATGAAAAAAATTGCCAATGCTTTTTCTTCTTGATGAAGAATTGTACCATTGTTATTACTTCACAAAACTTAGTAGTGCAAAATCCGGGTGCATTCTGAGAGTATTAATCTGTGTCCAGCCAGTTATAACCAGATTTAGGCACAGAGATAACAAATACGAGCCTCACCATTACCTAAGGGAACCAGAAACCAGTCTCTTCATCCCCATGTCTAAAGTGTCCTAGAAAAACAGAAAAGGAAAGACAAGCCCCAAAGCAAACACAGAAAAGTTAGAGCCAAGCAGATGTGCAGGAGAATAACAGATGTGTTTGTACTGGGAATCTAGTGTTTAGTAAGAGGCTGTATCCAGGGCTCTGGCCTTAAGCATTTCAAGTTGTTAGAGAGTGGCCTCTGCAATTTCTGCCCTTGACAGTTCACAGAGTAACTTATCATCAACCTCCCACCGTTTACTATCCTCATTACTCTGAGAAGGACAATTCAATTTATTTTTATGACAGAGCCCAGTCTTTGAGTTGTGTATGAGGCCTGCTACATCACTTGTATGGACTTGACTTACAACTTCAGATACTTTTGTAAAACACACTGTTAAAAAAAAAAAAAAAACACCACCACCACCAACAACAAAACCAGCCCTCTCACACTCCCTCCCAAATAATACTTTAAAAAATACACCCAGTTTAAAAAAATACTGTTATCTAACCAAGCCCTTAATTCTATGAAGGTCTCTAAAGAGCCTTGTGTGTGTTTAATTGTCTCAGCTATCTTCTACGATTTGAGAAAGGCCTTCTTTTGTTTGAATGTGACAGAACAGTTAGAACTGTGGCAACTACCATTTACAGCTATTGATTTCAATGTGACATTAAAGTCCCCAAATTCAACCATTATTCTCTTCAATTGTCACAAACAAAGGTTAATAAAATGGTTGAGTTTGGACTGAAGGAATCAAGGAAAGATTGCCAGCTGAAATTAGCATGTCATTTCTCTCTGAGACACAAGTCAGTCAGGGAACCAACTCCCTAGGCTTCTCGCAGGTTTTCAGCATTTAAAATAATGTGTCTCATATATAATACAGGAAATTAAAATGTAGGGTCATAAGAAATCATAGCACTTAGTGTAATACATAATTTTAAAATGTACTCTTCATCACAATGTGTAACAACATTTTGTTTTGCTGCTTCTATAGCAGCAAAAATAATAATCCCCATAACTGTGAAGAGTGGTATGGAACATGATTAAACAATATTTCAACCCTTTAGTTCGTGCAGAGGTTACCTGCTAGAGGGGAGAAAGGTTTGATTAGGTTCAAATCTTCTAGGAGAAATCGTAAAGGAAAGCTGTCAGCGTTCTTATGTGTGAATGTTGAAGGTACAAATGGCTAGCTTTCACACTCAGGTATGAAGGGCCAAAGTCCCTTTACAATCATAAATAGGTAGAAGGTAGTTGGCGAGATACTATAAATCTTTACCAAAGCAATGTCACGTTACAAAGTCTGTTATGTCTTTACAATTTCAACATGTTTACATTTATATGATGATTTATTATCTATTTTCCCCAATGGTAAATAGTGACTAAGGTGTTTTGCTCTCAAAGTTTTTTAGGGCACTTATTTTTTTGTTAATTACTCCAAAAATTTTAATTGTTGTTACCAATACATCACCATTCAATGTTTATAGAGTGTTATAAAAAATGATAATTCTCATGAGATGATATTTACTTATGGATTTAATTGCTGTTGTTGGATTTCTCTCCGATCCTCTAGCTCAAGTTGGCCTGAAACTCACAGCAATTCTCCAGCCTCAGGCTCTAAAGCATAAACATTACAGAGATGTCCACACACAGCTTCATATTTTAAAATGTCATATTAGAGAATCCTACATTATGAATTTGATTAACACATGACCTAACCATTATTTTTAAAAGGAATGAGATTCTTAGCAAACTCTGGCCTTTCCCCATCAGGAGCAATTTTAAGGAAAATTTCCAAGTAAACATGATCCACACCTTTAGAAGACAGGGCAATCTCTAGGGCAGAATTAACTGTAGTAATCCATCTTCACCCTTAAAGTAACAATAGTGGCACTGAAATTATTTTGACTATGGAATAACATCTTTGTACTAAAACAATCTAGCAATTATTTTCAGCCTGTCTAACCAAGACTAACTACCTGTGTGTACCCTGTATTGCTAGGGCTTGGACAGAGGGTATGGTACAGGATAGGCAAATGCTATGCTACCTAGATAGAAACCCTACATTAGTTATACTGTAAAACATACAAGCTACTTGTATGTGGACACCTGCTTCTAGGTACTCCAATGGCAAGAGTATCATGAATTTGAGGCCAGAAATGGTTGCATAGCAACTTCAAGACCATCCTAGGCTACACAATTAGTTTAAATTTTTTTAGAAATTAAGTAAAATACCCAGTAAATTAGAATAGTTCATATGTAGAGAAACTATACAAAGAATATAATTTTCAGGGCAAGAGAGATGGTACAGTGGTCTAATTCACATACTCGTGCAGAAGACTTATGTTCTGTTCCCAGCACCTGCATCAGGTGGCTCACAAACAACTGTAAGTCCAATTCCATGGGATATGACACCTTCTGCTGGCTTCTGCAGACACCTCCACACACTTGATGCACATAAACTCATGAAGGCACAGATATATATATATATATGCAAAAATAAACACTAAAGAAATAAGAAATGTTTTAGGAGATAAAATCTCTTCATTCATAATCCAAGAGATCCTAAATTTTGATATCAATACTTTCTACTGCCCTACATATGTTTATGTAGATAAAGGATAAATACTATATATATATATGTTTACTGTCATTGTTGTTGAATACCTCAGTCAATATTTCATATTGATAGATATGAAACTTTGTCCCCTGTAAAGAACATTTCTATTCCATGCCCACCCCCCCTTTTCTTAAACCTGGAAGTGCCCCATTTGATGGGCAGCCCATAATTTGACAGCCCTTAAAAAATTTCTAGGGTGATTTTCAGTTTTTTGAGTTATTACAAAAAGTTCTGTGCTGACTGACCTCAAATATGCTTGTGTGCTTCCTTTAATTTCAACAGGACAGATTCCTAGAAATAAATTATTGAGCTGAGAAATACTCACACTCGTATTTACTTAGATGCTGCCAAATATTCTCCCAAAGGCTGCCACTGTTGTTTCCTTTCCCTTTGATAAAACATGAAAGTGCCCGCTGCTTCCTACCCTCCACAGCACCCAGCCATCATTCTTTGCCAATTCAGTTGCTGAATTATTTCAAATATGTGTTGGCTTAATTTGCATTTCCATGCTGACCAGCTGGGGTGAATACCTTTTCATGTTTACTGGCTATTTGTAATTCTGTTTCTTTGAATTGTCTATCCTTTTCTTTAAGCTAGGTTGCATGCGGTTCTTATTAATTGGCTAAAAATAGTTTATTTCTGAAAGCTCCCCCCCACACACAATTTTACATGAATCATGTGAACTCATCTTGAAAACTCATATGTGTAAAATGAAGATGAACGATGCTCATAGTTCCATGCTCTAAAGGAAAATACATTGGGCATACAGCCTGTTTCCAAATCAGTAGTCACCCAGAATCCTGATGTCCACTGGTGTTTGATACCTTTTTCTTCACACTGCCTCAAAATGTTTCTCCACTTATAAGCTTATCCACAAACATGGTTTTCAAATCTCCATTCAAACAAAACAAACAGAAAAACACAACTCCTGAGAGGAAGCAAAATTTCAAAATCCTAACATAAGGGGAGTTGCTCCAGCAAATTAGAATAGCATCCTACACCAATGATAGCTGAGAGTGTGGGACACACCCACTAAAGGGAAATAGCTGGCAGCTTAGGAGGGGGATTTGTTGCAGGTGTGTATACAAACATGTTCCTTTTTTTCAAGTAACAGTCATCTGCTCAAATCTCCAGTACAGGTGAATTCTACAGTCATCTCCTTGTATGGAAGAGAAGTGAGAGGTAAGTCACTTGTGTTATGCTAGGAAGAATATTTTAATTGTCTTCCCTTCCTCTCTTTATAAGGACCTATGTGCTGGGGAGCGAATGTATCTGTGCAATTCCAGAATACCTGTTTCCAGCCACTACGGAAGCTCCTTACAAAATACAAGAGAAGCAGTGACCTCAAGTGCTCTTATGCTCTGTATTCTGTGAGTCATTTCCCCCTGAAGATTAATCACCAAACACGATATTGCAACATTTTTCTTAAAGTGAAGTGAATAGACATTAATATTGGTGGTATCTAAATGCATAATTTGTAAATTTGGATATCATTAATTTGCCATTTTAAAAGCTTTGTGATATATGTTTCTGTCCATGGTGAATACCTAGCTTGGCATCCAATTCCTCTATAATATATGTGCATGCACAATACACATTCATGGCTATTGCTTATTCTTCAAACTACTGTTCATCTAGGTATCATGCCCTAAAGATTTAGTTATGGTTTTGCTGTATATCATTTTAATACTCATTTAATGTTTCATGTTTATGTTTTCTTAATTTTTCTATTATAAATTGGCATTTGATTCATATTCATTTTAATATTGCTATTCTCTTTTCTGAATGGACAGTTTAATCCTTTTGGTCATTTTCAAAACAAGTATTTTTTATTTAACTTGAAGAGAAGCATGTATTGTAATAATATTCTACTGCAGGTTTTTGTAGAAAAATAATTTTTATTATTCCCCTTTTCCTCATGCTATTGTTTCAAGTTTTTAAAATTTTGAGCGTGTGGGGAGTGTGCGGGTGCCATTAAGTACAATGAAAATCAGAGGGCAAATTTCTGAATTGGTTCTCTTTTTCTACTAGGTAGTTCCTGCAAATTAAACTCAAGACCTCGGGTATGGCAAGAGGTGACTTTAACTATCAAGCAATATTGCTGGCCCCTGCTCATGGCATCTATTGGTTAAGAGGTTATCAAAGTTTATATTATAATTTGTGGGTTTTCTCCTCTCTCTCTCTCTCTCTCTCTCTCTCTCTCTCTCTCTCTCTCTCTCTCTCTCTCTTTCTCTCTCTCTCTCCCTCCCTCCCTCCCTCCCTCCCTCCCTCCCTCCCTCTGTAGCCTTTTAAAATGAATTGTTGTAGAGACAATAAGACATTTTCAACATTGTTTTCTAAAGATTTTTATTAATACCTCTCAAAGTTATGTCAAACTACTTGAAGTCAGTTTTTGTACATAGGCAGGTTCTCCCACCGTTTGCATAATAGTTCAACAATCTCCACTGTATACACATAATTCAGTATATTTTACCTTGCTTTTAATCAGTAGACATTTGAATCATATTATTTTTTGAGACTACATTTTTTTTTTAATTTTTTTATTGGATGTTTTATTTACATTTCATATGTTGTCCCCTTACCCCATCCCCCACCCACCCAGGAACCCCCAATCCCCTCACACCTCCTCCTTCTTCTTTGTGGATGTAACCTCTATCTACCCCCCCACTCCCACCTCCCCACCCTCAAAACTCCCACCCCCTGGGGCGTCCAGCCTTCATGAGGTCAAGGATCTCATCTTCCACCTGTGCCCAGCAGGGCCCTCCACTCTTATATATTCAGCTAAGGCCCTGGATCCCTCCATAAGTGCTCCCAGGCTGGTGGTTTAGACCCTGGGAGCTGTGGTTGGTTGGTATTGTTGCTCTCCTCATGGGGCCACAAATCCTTTCAGCTCCTTCAGTCTTCACTCTAACTCCTCCATTGAGAACCCCATGATCACTTCAATGGCTAGTTGTGAGCATCTGCCTCTGAATATGTCAGACTCTTGAAGACCTCTGAGGAGACATCCATATCAGGCTCTTATCAGCATGCACTTCCTGACTTCCACATCAGCATCTACCTTTGGTGACTGCACATGGGATGGATACTCAGGTGGAAAGGTCTTCAGACGGCCCCTCCTTCAGTTTTTGTCCCTCGCTTTGAGACTACATTTTTTAATATGTGTGTTTTATTGACAACTTAAGTTTAGTTTCACTCCACTATGCCTATCACAAAGTAGAATGGATGAGCTTTTAGCAGATAAGGAACACATTTATGATCTGGATGAAGGACTTACCATACTTCATTCCCTTCAGACATAGCTTGATGTGCAGTAGAGACATGTTGCAAATGTCTGACCATTTAAGAAAGTTCCTTCCAATTGACATCTTCCTCACAGTATTGTTTTAATTTTTATGCATGCCACCACATAAGAGAGGAATCTAATTCCTACCTTTGCAAGAATTGGTTCTTTTGGTCTACAGTGTGGATTCCTGAGATGGATGGAACTCAGGTAGTATAGCTTGTAGGCAAGTGCCCTTAACCTCAGAGCCATTCCAGTGGCTTTTTGAATTATGAAGTGAAAAAAAAAAACACTTTTGTACTTTAATATCTGTTGAGATGATCATATGATATTTCTTTTTTTAACCTGTTAATGGGATAACTTACATGAATTGATTTTGAAAAGCCAACCCAACCTTGTTTAATAGCAGTATGTCTCATGTGACTATGCCACACCTACCTTCCTTCGGTGCACTGCTGCTTGTCTTGTTAATGCTGTGTTTGATATTTTGCATCTGTGATCATGACTGCAATTGGGATTTAATTGTTCTTGTCAACATCACCATTATGTTGGCTTTGTAAAATAAGAAGGACATTTTAAATGCCCTCCCTTCTGTCCTTGGCCACAAGTCCTGCTTCTGTTTCTCCCTTCCTCATCCCATTTCCTCTCCTGCTTCCTCTTCTCTGCCCACCCTCTTCCTCTCAGTCTGGAATAACTGCAAATCATCCAGTAATGCTGACTTTCCTAGCTGTGTGGAAAAGCAAGGTTGTGTACACTAAAGTGCCATTTGACTGGAATGCTGGTCAGTCATGCTACAGTTAAAATGGAAATTACTCATCTTTTTGACTAATTAGGTTACAAACCGCTCTGGCTTATACAATATATTCATGGATGTTAAGAAGGCATTGTAACAATTAAGGTTTTTCAGAAAATCCTTTCCAAGAGGATGTTTTCTATCAACAAACAGAGGCAAAATTAAATACCTGATTAACAAACATAATGTCCTCTTTAATAATTCCCGGGACTCTGGTAATTCTGTTCATAGCATGGTGCTATCTACAACTGTTGCCTTTTGTTTCACATTTTGAATAATTCAATTAAAAGTCTGACAAAACAATAACAAGGGATTAAATGCTGTTGGATTGTAATTTGAAATAAAGACATAAGCTCTTTAGTTATATTTATTAAAAATTCTGAGTTTGTTAGAGTCTGCAAATGAAATAACTACCTACTTGGCCAAGTCATCCTGTGTGTGTGTGTGTGTGTGTGCGCGCGCGCGTGCGTGCGCGTGCATGCTTAACTCCAACAGATGAGGAAAAACAAATGTGTAAGAAAATGAAGTGCTTGCAGAAAAGGCCACTTGCAAAGGACCTATGGCCTCTATGCACAGAAGGTGGTTTGAATGTGCACAACCCACAAAGGCTCATATATTTCAGTGTTTGTTCCACAGTTGGTTTGAGAAGGATTAGGAGGTGTGGTCTTGAGGAGATTTGTCATTGGGAGTAATCACTGAGACTTATAAGCCCATGCCATTACCAGTTAACCTCTCTTTCTGCCTCCATGTAGTTGTCTCAACATGTAAACTCTCAGGTGCCATACCTGCTTGCCTACTGCATATTTTCCAACATGATAGTCATGGATTCTATTAACCTCTTAGAACTGTGAGCTCCAAATATAGTGTTTATTTTTTTTAATAACCTGGTTTTGTTATGGTATTGTGTTACAGCAAAAGAAGAAGAACTATATAAGTACAATGTCTTGTCTTCCTTCCTCCAGTATCCAGGAGCCCAACAGGAACTGCATGAACATAAGGTAGCAGAATCACATGGGAGGCTCATCCATAGTCACTTTGGCATTTAATCTGGAAAAGTCTTAGTGTTATAATGAAACAGGAAGGACATGAAAACGAATGCCCCAGAGACCTGGCCCCTGGATAATCTTTACTCTAGCTACTTTACATACCTGTAACCCCAGATACTGGGGACATAGAAGCAGGAAGAAAAAAAAAACCCCAAGGTCATTTTGCAGAATTTAGGAAGGCTCTAACTCAAAAAAACTAATATTAATAAAAAGAAGATGTTCTGCTGATGGTGGTTGTGGGGAAGGGAGGAGGTGGCGATGGTGATGGTGTTGATACTAGTGCTGTAAACCACAGCTCAGCACCTGCCTAGAAGCCCAGGGACTCCAGGGAAAAAGGTTAGGCAAAAATTGCCTCCGCAAGTTGGTGGACAGAAAGAAACCAAGGCATTATAAACATTAACATGGCTCTACCTACATGGATTAGACTCTGTATCTGCCAAAATTAGTAAGGAAAATAAAGTGAAGCCATCTGTTTTATAACCAAATTGTGAGCAAATGGAGTTGAGAAGATGGATTAGTGGATAAGATTGCTTGGTATACAAGCTTGAGGATCTGAGTTAGAATCTCCAGTACCCACATGAAAAGCTGAGCATGACTGTGTGTGCCTATAACCTGCACAATGCGGGAAGAAGACAAGTAGATCCCCAGTGGCAAGCTTCCAGTTGAGTAACAGACCCTATCTTCAGATGCTTGGTAATGAGCCATAAAGAAAGATAACCACAATCATCCCCTGGCCTCTGCATACATGGACATGGACACATTCATTGCATGCTCATGTGTATATAGATATAAGAAAATAACGTAATCTTATGCCAGTTTTCAGAAGACCTGTGATTAGTAGGCAAGCCAGGTAAGCAAGCTAGCTAGCAGCCAGGGTCACTGTAGTTTGACATTTCCTGCCACATTATGTTTGGTTTTTTTTTGTTTGCTTTTTGTTTTTGTTTGTTTTGTTTTGTTTGCATCAGTGTCTTTGTAATATTATCACTACTATAGATGATCATTTCATATTTGAGTAATAGGATGTATCTCAAAGGTTAGTACATTTCCTAGCATGTAGTAAACCCTGAAAAAAAAAACAAGGATATTTCATTAACAATGAAAGCCAATCTGGTAAATCCTTACTTGAAAAGATGCCATGACAGTTCTACCAGAATCCAAAACATAAGGCTAGCTCTTAAAGAAAAATAGTACAGGGTTGGAGAGATGGCTCAGAGGCTAAGAGCACTGGCTGGTCTTCCAGAGGTCCTGAGTTCAATTCCCAGCAGCCACATGGTTGTGCATAACCACCTATAATGAGATCTGGTGCCATTTTCTGGCATTCAGGCATACATATAGACAGAATATTGAATATATCATAAATAAATAAAGCTTAAAACTAAAAAATAATAAAATACGGCTAAGGACAAAAAGAAAAATAACATGGCAGCTAGTGAGACGAAATGTACAATGAAGTAAATAAAAATAAATTAATCTGGAGTAAACTGATTCAATAATTCAGCTAGGAAAAAAAACCCACCTTGGAGCTGCAGAGCTCTTTCCTAGGAGTCTGGGAAAGACAGAGTTAAGAATGGATGAGTAGAGGAACAGTGAAAAAGGTAGGGAATCATGGAAAAAATTAAATTCTCCTCTAAACTGAATAAAAAGTTTATTATAATACAAACTGGGATGCATGTAGTAAGAATGAAGGAAAGAATTCTCAAACCATGATTTTAGTATAGAATATGTACTTCAATAGTTTCCTAACATGAAAGTTAATGTGCAATACAACTGAATTCTTAAACACAATCTGTATATTCACAATTATTTGTATTCTTTTTTACATACAAATGACACATGAATGCATATTGCTTTGAATATTTTAATATCTACTCTTGCACATATAACACTGGACAACTTTTGTAGTCAGTTTTACTCTTTGAAAAATTCCAGGTGAAATACAAGTTCAGGCTGCAGGTACCAATGAGATAAATGAACCGATAAATTAGTTAATTATTATCTGAGAGGTTGGATTTAAAAATGGCAGGTACAGTGTTAAAAATGACAAGAGGACAGAAAAATGGCTCAGCAGGTAATGACAGTTGCTCTCTAGTCCCCAGGATTCACTTAAAGGGAAAAGGAGAGACCCAATTCCCAAAACTGTCCTCTGACTCCACACACATGACACAGCACAAGCATGTACACATATCAAGCATATGAACAATAATAATAAATTCAAATATTTAAAAACAAAGAAAATTCGAATATGTAAGGAAAGATACAGCTGTAATAATTTCTATTACTGAGGCTTTAGGTCACAAAATGAAAGGAAAGAGGGATATGTGATGTGGTTGTTCAGGACAGTTGTATACACTGACTCAAAAGCTAGTCATTGTACCTTAGAGTGTACCTCACATAGGTCTATCTTCTCTGCCGGCTCACAGAAATCCAATAGAGGATTCAAAATACTCTCAAAATGTTCAGTTTAAGAATCAATGCACAGGACCTTAAAAGATGGCAAAATGGGTAAAGTCTTTCTGCACAGAGCTGAGGACATGAGTTCAATCTGCAAAACTCACATACAAAGTATGCATCTGTACCTCTTGTACTGGGATACTCAGAGACAGGTGGGTCCTGGAGGCTTGCTGGACAGTCACTCTAGCTGAGATAGTGAGGAATTCAGTAAGGAATCATTCCTCAATAAAGAAGATGAATCTAGATGAAGAGCTGCTAGCATTTGATACCCAGTGGGAGAGGAATACTGTTTTACCTAAGGCTGTTGGTCTTGGTACTAAACTGACCACACTCCATAAGAAGATTTGGGAAACATCAGTGGGATTCAATGCATTAAGGAAAGGAAGAAAGAGAGAGAGAGAGTGGTGGAGGGGAAGGGAGGGAAGGAGGAAGAGAGAGAGACAGAGATAGAAAGAAAGAAAGAAAGAAAGAAAGAAAGAAAGAAAGAAAGAAAGAAAGAAAGAGAGAGAGAAAGAAAGAGAGAGAGAGAGAAGGAGGAGGAGGAAGAAGAGGAGGAGAAGAAGGAGAAGAAAGGATAATAGAAAAGAAGAAGAAAAAGAAAATGAAAAAGAAAAGAAGACTGTTGCTGTTGGGGAGGTAAGGAGGTGAACATAGACCTGAGGAGGTGAGGGCAGTCCTGAGGAGGTGAGGGCAGTCCTGAGGAGGTGAAGGTAGACCCGAGGAAGTGAGGGTAGACCTGCCAGGGGTGGGGAAGGCTGGTGAAAATAATCAGAATAAAATTCTCAATAAACTACAAAATATTATTCAAGAGTAAGGAGAATAGCAATTAAGGATTCTTGAAGTCAATCTCTGGCCTCCACATATGCCTGCACAAGTGAACTGGTCTCCGTACTCCCCTACACACACAGATACACAGATAAACTCACTGCATACCCAAAAGGATTAGTGTCCAATGTCAAAAGAGGTGTGTAAAATAGAAATAATTTGCAAGTGCATGAGTGGAGCACTGTAGGGCTAACCTTATAGGAAACCAGCTGTGACCAGTGGAACCAGCTTTCTCTTTTAGGGGATCTGTTGAATCCACACTCTACTGTGCTACCATATGCATGTTTCCTGAAGCATACTTAAGAATGCCAATGCCCTAGCTATCACATTGGCTTATAATTTTCAATTGCCATGTCCTTTACTTTTCCAGACATCTTCATAGATCTTGATATTGGTTTTGCCCTCCCCTTTTTCTCCAAGTAGTTAGGAGCTGGAAGTGTGCTATCCATGAGAGGAAATGAGCATTTTACTGCATCTGGAAGCTGAGCCCATGATGAAAATGCTCTTGATCCCACATTTGAGAGTTTACTTTGAGTGGGATTGGCACAAATAAAATAAGATATGTCATTCACAAGGCAAGTGCAAAAATGCTATTAAAGAAACTCATGTTTGCCTGTATCCAAACTTAGATAACTGGAAAAAGTCAAGTCTCATGATTCGAAATCTCAAGCAATGCAAAGCAAAGCAAAACAAAACAACCCCAAATGTAAACAAACAAACACATTGATGAATGAAGGGAATATTACACAGAAATTTAGAGGCATTTAGGAGAGTTGTCAAAATAACAAGTCTAGTGAGTACAATGATAGCATGCTCATAAAAGAAGCTAAGAAACTCAGCCAGGCCTGGTGGCGTAGGCATGTGATCCCACAACTTGAAAGGCAGACCAAGGAGGATCAGAAGTTCAAGTCCTGTCTGGACTACAGAGGGAGTTCAAGCTCTGCTAGGTGATTTGTAGAGACCCTGTCTCCAAAAGTAAAGAAGGGTTGGAGATATAGCTCAATGGTAGGATGCTGACTTAGCATTCTGAAGGTATTGGACTCTATCCCTGGTCTTCACTTCCCCTTCCCCCAAAAAATAGCAAAAGAAGAGAAGGGAGGCTGGAGAAGTGACTTAGTGATTGATCACTTACTCTATCACAGAACAAGAATTCAAATTCCAGCACCCATAGCATGTAGCTTACAGATGCCAATAACTCCATATCCAAGGAATCCAACAGTCCCTTTTGCCTTCTGTAGGCTCTGTGTAAGCCTCAGTGTGCCCGCAAGTACACAGGGTTTGGCTACTCTATCTCCAGTTCTAGCATAGAGGGCAGTTATGACCTAAAACTGGTATGTACATGTATAACAATGTTACAGTGAGACTCATGTATTGGTGCAATTAATGTGAAGTAGTAATTATAACAGTAACAAAAAGTAGAGCAATAATTAGGAAAAACAGTGAGTTTTGAATATATTAGAAAACAGGTAAGGAGAAAAATCACAGAGAAACAGATCAAATTGATTCACATGAAAAGTGATTAGGAGAGACCACATTCACCAATGGAAGAGTTGAGTAAGTAAAATCAATCAATCAATCAATCAATAAATGGAACAATTGCAAAAGAAAGAGTACAGTTTATATTTCGATGAAACTTTCTAACATTTAGCAAATATGCTAATTCAGCATACACCAGCTGATATGAGGCCCCCAGCACATATACAGCAGAGGACTGTGGGGTTTGGGTTGAGTCAGAGAAGATCCACCTAACCCTCAAGAGACTGGAGACCCCAGGGAGTTTAGAGGTCTGGTTGGATGGGAGTAGGAGTGGGGACATCTTTGTGGAAACGGGGAACCGGGGTAGGGAGGAGGTATGGGATGGGTGGACAGTGGAGGGGAATAAAAACTGGAGTGTAAAAAAATGAATAAATAAATAAATGATTAAATAAAACTGTTAATTAAATTCAGTCAATTAAATTTAGATGCTTAAAGGTAGTGTTACGTTCTTCTGGTCACATCACATCAGAAGTTGCTGGTTGTGTTTATGAAAATATGTTTATAGCAATACAGAAATGGGGCTGGGAAATCTGACATAGCTCTTGGGTGTTTCACTTTCAAGGAGTTTTACAGCTTCCCATGCTAACACTGACTTCAAAGAGAAGAGTGCAAAGTTTGTCTTATAACACTAACTATAATGTAGGACTGTGTCCAAAGAGAGAGCATGGAGGAGGTGGGATACAGACTACCTACCTACCCTGTGATGAGTTTTCAGATGAGTGAAAGGAACAGGAAAGGGCAGAAATGATAAAGCAAAGAACATAAAAGGCGCTTAGTCAACTGAGAGACTTACCCAGGCCAGGATTCCCCAGCACCTCGGAGTGGGTTGTGATAGTTGCTTAATCTTCAAACAGGGAATGGCTGAGTCAGTAGCTACTCCATTGCACCTGCCTTTTCAGACGCTAGTCATGGACTGAAGGAGAAGGGTGGGATGAATAGGGGATTGGATCTGTGAGAACACAGGCTCTTTGGGTCTGTCCTATTCTCAGAAAAAAGTCGATGATTTTGAATGTTCTGAAATCAGTAGCATAAGCCCACAGACGCTGTAGGAGCAGATCTGTGGGGGCACAAATAGGTCTATGCTGTTTTCAATGAACGACTCTCCTGGTTGGTTTTGATTGTTTTCTGTTGTCACCAGTCCTGGCACTCCTCCGGACATGTGTTTGGAATTCTCCAGACTCGAATGAATAGCTCATACAGTGAGTGTGCCTATCCTGAAGGGAAAACGACAACTCCATAACACCGTGCAGAAGAATGCAGACAAAAAGAGAACTTGTTTGTCTGTATTATGTGAGACAATACGGCGGGGAGAGAGAAAGGAAAGTAAGGCAAACGCCTGACAGAGAAGGAAAAGGAGGCTGGAACACACAAGATCAAGAAGGGAGGGGGTGCGGGAAAAGGCAGAAACAAGGTAACAAAAAGGGACAAAAGCGGCCTTAGAAAAGAACTGTCAGACACAAACCCCTCAAAACAATGGATGGGGGAAGAGAAGGAGAGAGATGACAGAAGCGGAGCAGCATGGAATCTAGTAAGAAAAAGAAACAAAAATTTCAAATAATGGATTTTCAGCCACCCCTGCTGCTCCTCCAGCGCCTGGTGTCACAGTCTCACAGAGCTGTGCATAATTTATTATGGTCACTCACTGCCAGGCTGCTGGAAAGGGCAACAACTCTCTGAAAATACTCCCCACTGCCTGGATGGCTTAATGATCCACCCTTTGTAGAAGGGTGGGCTGGGGACTGGCAGGCAGGGCAGAAAGAGCTGGGCAGGACTCTACAGATGCAAAGCTTCCCACTGCGGACAAAAGCGGGCCTTCACTCTTAGGCAACCTCCATGGGCTTTTGTGGCCCAGGTTTCCAGGTTCTAAAGAATCAACCTCTGCCTGCCTGATGAAGTTTTCTAGGGTCCAAGATCCTCCTTTACGGGAGGTGTGGCTTCTGATGTAAAGAATATGATGATAGATTTTATAAAAAATAAAATCAGAACTTGGTCAGTCACACTCAGGGCTAGAAAAAAATAGGCTTCATTTTTTTTCAAGCGTAGATATATCTTAAACATTTGATATTATCTTTTCATAATTGTCATTTTCATTGTTATTAGTATGTGTGTGTAGACATGCACGAATGTGTATTCACATGTGTAGTAAGTAGGTTGCATTAGTATGGTTGCGTATTTTGTGACAAGCAGGTGGCATGTGGTTGTCAAGAGGAAACTTTCAGGAGTCAATTCTTTGTTTCCTCCCTGGGAGTCTGGGACTTAACTTTATCAGCCGACCAATCTCACTGGCTCAAAAGTCCACTTTGAATTTGGGTGGAGAAAATATTTAAAGTTAGAGTTTTTCTGTTTGTTCATTTGTTTTGGATTTGGTTGTTATTTATTTTGTTTTGTTTCAGAACTCCCATATTCTTACATTTTAAAAGCCTTATAATACCTTTGATCATTAGATTATTTATAGCCATTCAAGTATACAGAGAATGGAGAAACTTTGCACTGAGGCTTGTATCCACTTCTTGAGAATTTGGTGGCAGTCAACTGCAAGCCTCTATTTCTTATGGTTAGTTTTGAAGTAATGGATTTTGTTGTTCTTAGTGGTGGTGTTTTGTTTTTGTTTTTAAAAATAAAACCCAGGAAACTGGCTTTTGCAATCAATAGCAGCAGATAGAAAAGATTTTATTTTATTTTGCACTATTAGGGGTTAAGCTTGTAGCTACATCCATGGTAGACAAGCACCCTGCCCAGCAGCTACATTCCAAGCCCAGTTAATGAACTTCGATAATATCTTTAAGCACAGTAGCACTATTCTGGATGGTGAATGCATGTAGAATGTTTGTGCAGCAAGACTGGGAAAATGGCTGTCTGTGAAGTCCCTGTCACGTAAGCATGAACACTTGAGGATGAGAGTTCGACTCCCACCTACCACATCAAGAGCTGTACTGTAATGATTGTAATCCCAGTCCTGGGTAAGCAGAGACAGAAGACCTCTGGGGCAATTTTGGACAGCCAGTCTAATCTTGACATTGAGACTGGGATTCATGTGAGATGTCCTGTGTCAAAGGATAAGATGCGAAGCTCCCATGGGATGAAAGCCAAGATGTTAGTCGATGAGGCCAGCAATCACTTCTCTGGCATTTATTCCTACAGAGGGTCAGGAGCTCAGGCAATGAGCCCAGATAATAAAGGATCTGGGCTTCATGTGACCCTGCCATATTATACCTTCTCTTTGGCTCTGGAGTTTCCTATGTGTAAAAGGTTATAGTTTAACTTAATCACAAAGTTGCTAGGAAGAACAAATGTAGTAGCTCTTGGGTCAAAGCTTAGCCAGCAGTAAGACTTTGGCAGGTGAAAGCCACTGTACCATTACAGACATCATTAAACCAGAACAGCTCTTGCTACTGTGCCACCGACATGAGCACATCTGAAAACTCTACATGTTATTTGCCGCCTAGAGGCCAAGCATTGCAGTCCATTTTCTTTCTCTTTTAGGATAGGGTGAAGATCTTGTAGGATATAATATAGAGAGGCAATTACAGTTTTACATTTTGATGTCTCTTCTCCAAATTATGTGTGTACATGAGAGTGTGTGTATCTCTCTCTCTTTCTCTCTCTCTCTCTCTCTCTCTCTCTCTCTCTCATCTCTCTCTCTCATCTCTCTCTTGTCTCTCTCTATCATCTCTCTCTATCATCTCTCTCTCTCTCTCTCTCATCTCTATCTCTATCTTTATCTCTATCATCTCTATATCTCTATCTTGTCTCTGTCTCTATATATGTCAGATACATATGCATACATACATATATCCACTCTTGCTAAATAAAAAGATGTACTCTATGAGAAGGAGTACTCTCCTGTCAGGGGATGGGTCTTTTGGATTAATACATTTCAGTAGGGTTCCAGAAACACTGAAGAAATCACATGAGAACTAGTTGAAGGAGGAAACGGCCAATAGGATAAGAGAAAAAAAAAAAAACCAAGATACTAAAGTCATAGGTAAGAAAATAATTAGAAATGCTGAGTTCCCTCTTTAGAACAAAACAATAGAGCCAAACAATTCTAAATTCAGCCACACTAGTAGATGGCTTCGCATAGTATCTTCTCACTGATAAAGGCATGAAAATATCTACATCTTGTCTGATTCAATTAGTTATCCTTTTACTGGCTCAGTCAGTAGTCCCTCATCAGTCTGATCAAATACTATTGATAAACACCTACCACATGTCAAAATCAGTGGGAGACAAGCTACTGTAGCTTCAGTCTGTTTTTAAGGTACAATACTCTGTTTTACCTTAACTGAGGAGGAATTGTGATTGCAGGGACAGAAATACCTACCATGATGCCCAATACACACAGAAGCTAGCTGAATAAACTCAAGTTTTCTTCAACACAGACGCTCTGTATTAGTTTACCTTGAGAATGTGTACCACAAGGGCCTTGTTTGCTGTAAGTCATTCTTTACAAAGTATACTTCTTGATTTATTATCTGCTAGAAAGACTGGATTTCACTCTGCCCTGTATTCATCATCTTTATGAAATACAAAATGTAACAGGTTTCATATTTTTAAATTTTTATTATCTTTACTTTTTATTTGTTTCCAGAGAGTTCTCATGTAGCCTAGAGCCTTCTTCTTATATAGCTAAAGCAACCCTGTCCTCTAGCTCATCTACTCTTCTAAAATAATTGGAATTCATGACCAAGTATTCTTTTTTGCTGTTAATCATCATAACTTAATGATCTAGTTTTGTGCATTGTCCCCAACCTGTCTCATTATAGATCAGTCTGGTGTGACACTCTGGAACTACATGTCTTCATGGAATCATAAGCTAAGATCACACCCCTTCCCACATCTCCTGTGTCTATACTTTAGGCCAATGGTGTTTTTTAATTAATGTTTATAATTTGGTCAGATGCTATGATGAGAAAGTAGAGAAAGAGCCTGGCTCAGATTCCCTAATTCACTGTGATATTAACAACTACCACTTAATAGTAACATATAAAACCCTCTAATGTGCTTTTGCTATTCCTTTCTGAAATATAACAAATATATATTTAAAAACATAATATTTAAAACATACATGTAGTTTACTCTACAGTGTTTTATCAATAAATGTACCTATTACTAAATATAATGCTTCTTAGTGTCACATGATGGCCATAAAAATAAACAGTACTCATAGTCATTGAACTGATACTTTATATTGAAATGGCACCACTTTTGACTAAAAGTTTGTAATTTTTAAAGGAAGCATTCATTTGGATATCATTAACAAACATTAATAACTGCAATTAAAATCCTCATAGACTAGTAGCTTTAGGCAAATTATTGCCAGCTACATAAATGCTTCTTCACGATCTCCTGGCGTTATCTACTTACAGGGCACACCCATCTGTGCAAATAACAGAGAATTAAAATCAAATAACAAGTTAAGCAACATAATATAGCAAAAAGCAAATATTTCATTTTGACTCCTCATAAACAAGAGGATCATTGATCTGAAAGCCCTTCAAAATTCTCATACCACACGGAAAATAAAGGAGAACAGAGTAAACCCACTGTGTGAGGGCCATCAGAATCAGACCTCAGGCATTCTTTCAGACAATTATAGTGCACAGGTCTTCCTCATGTTTCTTGTGAAGTTGTATTAGTCCACCAAAGTTGTTACATAGGACTCTCCCGGGGCTATGTTCACTGAACACCAGCCTTAGACTACAGTTAACAGGTCAGCTCACAAAACTAAAAATACTACTCTCTAGTTCAGTGGCCATGCCAACTAGAACATGAGTAAACATCACAGGAAGCAGTTTGTTCTCTGTTTCTGACACTTGTCTGTCTGTCTATCTGTCTGTGTGTTTCATTTGCTACCAGACCAATGTCAAATGTCAAAAGCAAATGAACTCACTCAGGATGTGGACCCTGGACTGCATTTCCCAGTAGCTCTTACATTCAGCTCTCTAATTCCTTAGATTTCTCAACCTCTGGAGTTTCCAAGTTTCTACTTTCTGGAAAATTTAGGAAAGATTGAGACTTGTCAGGTTTTGGCATTAAAAGGAGCATCTTATATTGTCCCCTTCACAGATGCTTAATGAGGACCTTATTCAAACAGTGCTTTGGTCATAGCTCCCAGGACAGTGTGCCGTATGAAAAAGAGGGTCTGTTAACCCAGCTGCCGGAGGAAGGATTTATTTCCCAGGGGAGAGGCAAGCACATCTGGGGCATTGCAGTCCTCACTCTCAGTTTTGGACTCTTTTTCTAGTGACAGACATCTGCTCTCTGGCATGGGGGAGAATAATATTCTGTGGCTAATGTCTTATGGAAAAAACATTGGCAGACTGAAACAGAAACCGGGCCTTAATTTTCCTTGATTTTTCATTATTTCATACACATAAAGCTTTATGCAAATTAAGTTTGGACATAGAAAAAATCCTGGGGGAAGTGTCAAAGTGTCCTTCTGGGTGATTTTATCTGGAGTAATAAACATTTAAGATGCTGAACATTTTAAGATTCACAACTTGTAAACATTTTCCTGCTCGCTTTTACCGTCATGAAAACTTCACAATGTAAGTCTTCCTGATGACAAAATCAATGTTGAGAATGAGTCACAAATAGAGCCTGGAAATTATTTTAAGATTCATTTGTGCTGTGTGTGTGTGTGTGTGTGTGTGTGTGTGTGTGACAGAGAGAGAGAGAGAGAGAGAGAGAGAGAGAGAGAGAGAGAGAGGCATACAGGTGCTTGTACCTATACATACAAGCATAGAGGCCAGAGCAGGGCCTTGGCTGTCTTCCTCTATTATGGGTTGTATTCCCTCTAAGGTGGGGTCTCTCCCTAGGCCTTGGGCTTACATTTTCTCAACTTGGCAGCAAACAATAAACCTTTAGAGCTGGGATCAGAGGCATGTATGGGATGTGCAGCTTGTTGTATACATGCTGGGATCCAAACAGTGATCCTCATGATTGTAAAGCAAGCACTCTTGACTGCCAGGCCATCTCTCTAGGCATATGTTTGGAAATTCTGTATAGATGATCTGTGAACAGAGGGATGCATGGTACTGTGGGGTAGCATGATGGTGCAGCTGGTAAAGGACTTTATCAGCTTTGCTCAGCCCTTTGACCTGCCTGGGAAGCTTAACAGTGTTCCCTCCAATTACAACACCATGGTGAAACTTTCCTTCTAAATCTTCGCTGGAATACTTATGCAGTTTTAGCCAAGAACATCTAATGAAGATATTGAAAGCAACGGGGAGTGGAAAACCAACAAGGGCAATGGCCAAAGTATGCTGTAACCGGACGGTTAGAGAGGGGAAAACAAGATCATTGTCAGGGAACCAAAGACAATGTCATCACAGATTCAAGAAGAGAATTCTTATCCCCACCTCCATAGTTCTGCACACATAACTGTCTTCCATTTTCAGGGAACATTTGGCTGATTGATAAATTATATCAGTTCATAAATTAGATGTCATTTGGTCCAGCTATAAATGCTTAAAAGCTGATTTCCATGTGAATAACTTCAGCCAGAGGGGATGACTTCTGGACAGACAGAAGAGTAGTGGACAAAAGGAGACAGTGCAGGTAGTCTGGGTATTTTACTCGTTTTTTTCTCTGTTCACATATGGAATTGGATGCTCTGAAGTAACAATGTGAAATACTCGGCAAAGTACTCAAGAAGAGGCCAGCACGAAGGGAGCCAAAGCTTTGGGCCCTGATAGTTTGAGGGAAAACAGATCTGCCATCTCATGGTGACCAGTTTGATTCTGTACATAAAGGCTGACAAGGAACAACCTTTTAGGCACTCTTCAGTTCCATACACCCAAGTTTAATCACAACACAAGACATCACAGCTGAAGGGAAAAAATGATCAACTTAACAAACAACCACAAAGTAGTTCTTTATAAGGAAATATATTGATTTCCATGTGACTATGTCTGCATCACTGGGTTATATGACACAAGCCATCTCTTGCTTTTCTTAATATGGGCTGTAAAGTAGGAAGGCAAGACATTATATTCCATTTTCCATCACATCCTTGGACCCTTGTGAACAATTGTTCTTTCAGTGCTTGGTGGCATATCTGGGAAGTAAGCAACCCATGTAGTGCCTATGATGTCAGAAATCCAGAGAGTCACCAAAAATTCTGGAAAAAAATCTGATTTCTAATATTAAGAATCTGAGTTAGAAAGACATATAAGGGCTGGGTTGATGGTTCAATCAACAAAGTGCTTACCACACTAACAATAACCTGAATTCTGCCTCAAAAACTCACAATTAATTTAAAACGGGGCTGTGGGGGGTGGGCAGAGAAGGATTGAGCATGATGGCACCTCTTGTAATCCCAGTATCACAGTGCTTTGGAGACAGATGAATCCTTGAAGACCACTGGGTAGCCAGCAGTTACTACATGGAGATTTTCAGGGCAAAAGCAGACCCATTCTTCTCAATAAATTAAAAGTATAGACAAAAAAATAAACAAATAGACAAATAAATGGTCATATAAACAAGTAAATAAATGAATGATGGCATCAGAGGAACAATACTGGACGTGTACCTATGACCTCTACATATGTACACATACCTGTAAAACACACACACACACATACACCTCACACACACAGGCAAGGACATAAGCAGATGTACATACAAGGCAAGTTATAAGGAAAAAACTCCAGGTCGGAGTGAGACTTATCCCTGTCCATGTCGGCTGGTATTTCTGTCCGCAGACATAAAATCAGAAGGGACTAAAAGAGCCCTAGTTCCTGACATTGCCTATCTTTGAAAGACCCTCACCTCTGTATCATTACAAAAGACATAAGCACTAGGAAAGATTATTGGTTCAAATACTGGGTTGATAATGATCACAAAAACACTGAGAAGAACACGAATGACTTCTCACAGGCCTCCTTAAGCACCATTCTGACGTTTGGCAAGATGATTCAGCAAAATAAACATGAAAAGTCCAGTGTAATTTTAAAAGAATTTTAAAGAAAATGTTTTTTGTTTGTTTGCTAACTTGGTTTTTAAACACATGATGCTTAGAGCAAGGGGAGAAACTTCCAAAGGTGAAAATTGGACTGCTCTATATAAAGATTATAGTTCAATTAGATAAAAAAGTATAAAGTGTTATAGGAAATAGACTTATATGTATAACTGTATAACTTGTAGACATCTTTAAATCTGAAAGGTAAGACACAGACAGAGTCTCCCTCATACCCAGGAGAAGGAACTTGAAAGTTCAGGTTTGTGTGTGTGTGTGTGTGTGTGTGTGTGTGTGTTAAAGATTTATTTATTTTATTTATGGGTACACTGTAGTTGTTTTCAGAGACACCAGAAGAGGGCATCAGATCCAATTACAGATGGCTGTGGGCCACCATGTGGTTGCTGGGAATTGAACTCAGGACCTCTGGAAAAGCAGTCAATGCTCTTAATCTCTGAGCCATCTCTCTAGCCCCTCCTTGTGATTTTATAAATGGAGGAATGGGAAATAAGGAGGATTCAGAATTATGAAAGGAGTTAGAGTTAATTGGTCTTACAGTTAAATTATCAGTTACTAACTTTAATGCTGATATTGGAATACTTTCTCACTGGTAACTGTTTTCAGTGCCTTTCCTGCATTCTGGCCAGCTTGCCAATTAAGGCATGAACTTTGATACCCTTTGGCATCCTTTGAGATTTGGAACACATGTATAGGAGTGAACAACCTCCTTTGGAGGTTGCCAGCCACAGTAGAAATTTTTCTCACAGGTGCAGTGCAACTTTGATCTTTGAAGGACACACACAACAAAGTAAGGCAATGCTCTCAAGTTGCTTGAACAGCAACATTTAGCAGATACCATTTTAAAAAAATTAGAACCTTAGGCACTTATGCAAATGACCAAGGACTTTATTTCTCCATTTTGAGTACAAGATGGCTAACTAGTTGTGGCTTTAGTGAACGACCTTAGTTTTGATGACATTAGTTTGACTTTTCTATGCATTCACTTGGAGGATGGGAAGTGGTTGTACTCAGAGTGAGATTGGTTTCACAATATTATGACATCAGATACCCAAGTAGCCTAGATGACAGACTTGCATCACAAAGTCCATCTGACACAGTTATTATTTTGTTTTTGTGCTGGGGATTGAGAACAGGTCATGGTACATGCTAAACAACCATCTCACACCTTCACTGTTTTCATCATTCTTCATAAAGCAAATCAAATACAAAATATGAGAATAAGCAGTGCTTGATGGTATTAAAATAATAAAGACTCATTTCAGTCCAATATTTGCCAACAACCAAGCGGTGTTTCCCACGTGCGGTACCAGTTACCTACAATAAACCACAATCTAAAGCTATTAAGGAAAATCTACTGTTAACCGTTTCAGAAGCTTTAAATAATTTTCATAATACTACATTGGTGTTGTCATTCTTCACGATTGGTCATTGTTCCTCTGTTTATACATTATACTTCATCACAGGTGCATACATATAGAAATAAATATCATGCATGTATGCTGTGAAAATGCACCACAATTTCATCCTTCTACAGGGATTTTGAAGTGTCTATCCTACAAGACAGAGAGTAAGTATGAAATAATGAGTTTATGTAGAATGACGAAACGTGAAAGTTTTGTTGTTGTTGTTGTTGCTGTTTTGTTTAGCTTTTACAAACAATGTAATGACAACTCATTTGTTTCTTTAGTGGGTTTTCAAAAATCACTGATTAGCCTTCTACTTAAAATGTCCACACTCACAGAATGTTAGAACTTTACAGGATTCCAGAGATTATGCTATTCAAATCTCACAGTTTGGAGGTAGATACATCTGCCTCAGGAGGGCAAGTGGCTTGATGGCTAATGGAAAGAATACGGAGGGAGAGTGACTTCAACTCCTTAGTACAGCTGATGATTATAAGGGCTCATATATGCCAAGCCTCACCTGGCAGGAAACACACAAGTTAAATATCAAGGTCGGCTTTATATATATATATATATGTATATATATATATATATATATATATATATATATATATACACACACACACACACACAACCACACACACTTCATAAGTAAGATGCCTGTATTTAACAGAGATTATATTTTCCTCTGCTCATAAACTTCCTTATTTTTGGTCATTTGTATGTATATTTAGATTTTATATGTATATATTTATATGTATTGTATATTTATGCACATTTATGTATATTTAACTTACAATAATTACATAAGGCGACACTCTTAGAAAAATCATCACTGATTAAATATTTGTGAGAAAGCTGAGTTCAATGAGCAACAACAGGTATTATGAAAAGAAAATGTGCTATACAATAGACTTTTCTGTTAGATAAAATCCCATGTTAGACCAGTGTTGCCCTCCCTTTCGTGCAGGAAGCATTCAGAATGCTCGGACAGTGCAGACAGTCATGCACTAGGCTCTGAGCACTGTAAAGGGAATCCCTCTATAGCAGCTCTTCATTCCTCCACTGACCACACAATGAGTATACATTCCCTATCCTACTGATGAGGGCATATAGGGAGCTGAAAGACAGTGGAAGAAACAGTGGGAACCAGGGAGAGAGAAGGGGAAAGATGCTAGAGTTAAATTCAAATAAGGCCAGATGGTGCTCCTCTTAAAGGAGAGTTATAGAAAACCCTCTAATAAAAATAAGTCATATTCTTCCTTCTTCAAAAAGCTGAATATTCATATCTCCTAGGTCTATGCAAAATTCATTAAATTGACTTTATTTCCCATTTATTTAACTTATAACATAATAAAATTCTAAAGAAAATTGGTATGATTGGCTGATAAGAACTGGCTTCAGTTTTAGTAGCACCAAAAAGTGAAATAAAACATGCCCTTTCCTTGAGCCAACAAATCCAGATCTTTGAAAATCTTACTGATATCTCTGCCTACAAAGTTTTTAACATCTGGCATTCTCTTTTAGCTCAAGGCTGAGTAAAAGTTTCTGTGACTAAATAACTCCCTGGAGAGAATACACCCACAGGGAATCATAGCTGGGGACGTTTAGATGTATGCAAGGAACAAAGCCCATTCTGGAAGGAGAAACTCAGCTGGGAATTTGCAATATTTTCAAATAATTGTTATATTTGTGGCAAAATATAAAAACCAGAATGTACTCTTCCTTAAGAACTTAGTATGCTCCCCTTTTCCAAAGCTGACATTAGTCAAGGAATTCACTTTTTAAAATGTGGGGTTTGGGGTCTAGCCTGTGAAATAGGCAAAGGGGATAATCTCAATGGATGAGAGAAGAGTGGGCCCACTCAGTACCAACTCAAGCCCGGTTCTGCTGCCCTTGCCCTTTTGGCATCCTTCAGCATCTGCATTCTTACGCGGGGTTTTACATGTGTATGGATGGGGTAGTCAGAGGTCAAAAATGCCACTGCTTTTTTCAGACCCCATCTCTCAGTGAAACTCGAGTTGACTAACTAATCCCTTAGGCTAACTGGGTAGAACACTTTAGGGATTCTCCCATCTCTGCCTCTCCAGTACTGGATATTACAGGTTCCTGCGGCAGTGCCAGCTGTTTTATATGGATTCTGGGGTTCGCTCAGATACTCTGTTTTGAGTGCAAGTGGATTATGGACTCAGTCATCTCCACAGCACAGCCATCTCCTTATACACGCCACATCCCTGACACACTGTTAGACCACCATATGACTCAGAAATAATGCTATTTTCCCCTGACTTGATAGCACAAAATGGTGGATGTGTTTACCAGGCTTAATGGCCTTCTGGTAACCTGTGGTGAGAAGAGCCTGGATCCCAGTGAACGATGCCTGGCCAGCCCCTCCCCGCCTGCTGTTCATAAGAATGATTTCTTCCTGAGTTGCAAATCCATTCCCAAGGCCTATTAAATATTTACAATGTACTTAAAGAACCCCTCTCTGCATTTGAACATGAAAATAGAAACTCTTGTTCATTTAAGCATGTAAAAACTTTCCTCTCTGCAAATAAAGGGCTCTGGTTTAATTCATATAAATTCAGTGACTTGAGAAAAACAGGAGTGTGGGACAGTTGGTACCTCCTAAGAAAGAATCCCAAGTCACGAGTGGATACAGAAGTAAACTTTAAAGTTCTAGGAAACTGACAGTTCTAGGAAAATACCAACGTTTTGTATTTAATTCACAATATTTCCTCTGGGCTTAAGGGCGAAATGAGATTCGAAACACTTACCTTTTAAGCATTAAGCTTTTTTATCTCCCTTTAAACACACCACACTACATCTTGTTCCATAAAGATGTCGTATTTTCTATATATTAACATATTAGTTTGCATTTATTCATTAGGATTTTTTTGAATTTGCTTTAACATAGAGCTTCCATTTATTGTATCCGTAAATAAAAATACCATCAAAGTCTTTTTTGCAACTCCCCAAATACAGTTAGGGAATAATGAGCGTATGCTAAAAACTGTAAAACGCAATTTGTGCTGTGCCCCATTTACTACAAAATCACTAAGAACAATGCATTGTGTATACTGTATTGCCCCAGGGAAACTAGATCGGCCTCAGAAATGAATAAAGAACATTGCCTTGGATATCAGCTAACTCTGCTTCAGCGCTTTTAAAAACTATTTGTTATGATATTCCTTCCTGTCAAGCACATAATATGATTTCCTCAATAAAACCCAACCGTTGCCGTAATTCCAGTTTCCCTCATTTTCCACTTTTTAAGCACTAAATATTTAAACACCGCCAACCTGCTCTTTCCAGCCAGTCATCAGATCCACACACCTCCTCGCCCAAGGTACAGTCAGCATCCGTACAGGGGACCATTATGTGGTCCTGACAGCCACAGAGGCAGCTGCTGAGGGTGCTTACCTGCCCACAAGCCAGGCCCATTCCTCTCTCCCCCATGCCGTGTGGACACGATAGATTTAACTCCAGGGCATCTGCTCCAGAAGCCTATAAGGAAGGAGAAATGAGACAGAAGGCAGAACTTCATTCAGATACTGATGCTCTCTCCATCAGTTACAAAGACCACATCTCTTAGTTCTAAACACTGGATTCCACCACAGTTTTCTGTTCAAGTCCACTTGAGCTGTTGGGCACCACACTTTGTCCTTCCTACACAGCTTCTATTTCTGTAGAAACTACTCTTAATTAAGTCTGGTCCTCAAGTTAAAGTGCTGATAACAACAATAAAACATTGATTGAGAGCTTAAAAGTCACAACTTGTTGCTCAGTATACATTATATTTAATCTATATAATGTATGTGAACTTAATTTTTATTTAAAATTTAATTTATAGGATGTGTATGTATGTTAACTTGTATGTATGTAGGCAGTGTATTCATTTAGAAGTCAGAGGACAATACGCAGGAGTTCATTCTCGCCTTCCACTATATGGGCTGTGGAGATCAAATTCAGGTCCAGGGACTGGCGATAAGTACTCATACCAGTGGCCCAGCTCCCAGCTCCTGACTCTCAGAATCTTTGTGTCATCACAATTCCCATTCCAGAGACAAGAGACATGAACCAATTGATGTTAAATGACCGGTCTGGCTGTTAAATGAGATAATATAAAATTGATGTCAATCTATCAGGGACCACACTTTGTCTTTCCTATGCAGCTTCTACTTCTGTAGAAACTACTCTTAATAATTCTGGATAATTGATGATGGGAAGAGGCAAGCAAAGAAAAATGTGGTCAGATTCCTAGAGTGAAGGAGCAGAATGTAAAACATTTAAACTTAAAGCCAATTTCATCATATTTTAAAACAGCTTAGTGTAAGAAACACAAGCTATTGGTTATCTTATCAGACTTCAGTCACCAGGAATTCTTATAATTTAAATCAGTCATTCCTCCCTTAACACACAAGTAGATGTTTTCAAAATAAGAGAACAACTCAGAATACTTGGGGAATCTTCAAATTCTTGGAATGTCTATTTGGAAAAAAAATCTTTCAACTTTTTAGGGGCTGGGAGATGGCTCATTGGGTAACAATATTGTATAAGCATGTACTGTACAAGTATGAGAACCTGAGTTTTCTTATATTCAGCATACAATGTAATATTATATTCTGCATGTCTGGTAAGGCTTTATGTGCCTGTCATGCTAATATTGGGAGAGGTACAGAGAGGGGGGATTCTAGGAGGAACTTCCTGGCTAACTTCTCTTCTGTCTTCTGGACGAAAAACTGGCAAGGGTACTCAACTGCACACCACACACACACACACACACACACACACACACCCTATTTTAAACTTAATATAGTAACTCAAGAGATAGAGGACAAATATATCAAACTTGCCAAGCTTTATACTATGTTACCTACTTTTAGGAAGTAACAATGATTTATAAATAGTTAGAGGCGAGAGTAGGTTTCAATAATAATATCATATATGTATTACCTCATAGGAAAGCTTTTGTTTTCAAAGGAAGTCTACTATTTACTAAGCATACTATACTGTTCTTTAAGCCAAAAGCTGTTCCCCATTGTTTCTCTATTCTTCCTAGTTGTTTTTCCTCTATTTCACAAATTTTAAGTATGATCTTAACAAATTCATCTTTAGTTATTTCTCAGTTGATTTTCTCGCCCATCTTCAGTCATTAGCACACCTGCTTTTTCTGTACATCTGTGAAGGCCTATTTAATCATTTTTCATGTTTCCAAACATGGACACATTACGCTGCTCTGCTTCCATCACCCAGTTTGGAAACGCTTCATTTTACTTAACAATGACTAAGACTCATGCTGTTGTCTTTCTACAGGCTTTGTAGTGAGTATAGACAACACTCAGCCTACTGCCTGCAAAGGACCAGAGAGGCTTTGGGTGAGTCAGTTAACCTTCCTAGTCTGCAGCTGGGTAGACATAAACTGCAAGTAATGCGACTGATTTCAAATTCATGCCGTATGAGAACCATGTACTTTGTCTAGATTATGTATTGCGATTATATACGACAGTGTGCCTGTGCTTCTTTGGAGTTACTCAAGGTATTTTTAAAGACTTATTTATTTAGCAATTGATAGGAACTTGGTATCACTTTGGATTAGCAGATTTTTGGGAAGCACTTATACACATATTTGTATTATTCATATGTCATTGCAAACTGACAATTAAACAGCATGGTAAATAATGATAGCTAAAGCTAATTGGGTACATTCCATGTGCAAGGATATTTCACTAAGCCTTTTATTTTATCTTACTTCAGCTTTAAAAAAAAATCTCCAAAAGGTAAGCTATACCATCATGCCCATTGGCAGTTCATAAGTCATACATAAAAGATTCAAATTATCCATCTCACAAGATCTTAAACATGGGGGTCGTGGTTTACCCAGTGATTTAAATCAATGGGTAGATTATTGTTAAATCATTTGTCCCTTAAGTAAAGTCCAAATACCACATCTTTTCATTCATTTGTTGTTCCTAAACATTACCATTGCTATGTACACTCTGTGTGTGTGTGTGTGTGTGTGTGTGTGTGTGTGTGTGTGTGTGTGTGATTTGTAAGCAGAGGTGAAGGTTATGTGGAGGAGGGGGAAGGAGACTAACAGGATGAGGAAGCTAAGCAGGGAGAGGGATGGGAGATATGAGGGAAGCAAGGTCAGAGCACATTACAGATGTGTGTGGAATTCCCTTATCAATCTAGAATAGACTATGGCAGCTGAATATGCATCAATCAAAAGCCATTCAGAATACTCCCTGGTGATAGTGTGTGTCACCAATGAGGAAGTCATTGAGAGCATTTCTTGTGCTTCAAAGAGTATGTAGTGACAGAGTCAGAGCTTGAACTTCTCTCCATAGTCTGATGTTTTCCCATGCATTGATTCTGTTTCCATTCATATCTCAGTGTGTACAAACACAGCTTGCCAGTCACGGATGTGAGGTTATCTGGCAGACACACTTGGCGACACAAAGAGAAAGAAGACACTTGCTCCCCAGCTGGGACTGCCACACTGGATTAAGAAAACATAACCCTTCAGTGTACTTGTGGCTTCTCAACTGCTGTCCGAAACAAAATTCTTCAACATCTAGGAAATAGAGTCTTATCTTGGGAGAGTTATTTACATTTCTCAAATAGTACGTACCCACATGTACTGATGACCAAAATGAACCTGAGATGGTCCTCAAAATGCATATCCAGGACTTAAAAATTGGGACAAGGTTGCTCTGGATGACACCCTGGGCCTGGGAGACATTTATTTTGCCTCTGAATATTCCTGACACAGGGCTCACAGGGACTTCAGGGGTGGCTAACTTTTAATTCCAAGTAGCCATGACCATGCAAACAAGCCTTAGTAGTTAAATCAGCATGAGATGTTAAATAAATTCAACTGGACTAACATTCTGCCTCTTATTAGTCACAAGAATTTTAGTTACTTAGCCCAGAATGCATCGACCTTGCCCAATAAGGATTGTGAAAAAGGTAACGAAAAGGTGGAAGCAGGCAAAGGGATATTCATTGCCCAAGGAGTAGCTAAACCCCAGGTTAGACATGTGTTGGAACTGTTTTCCCCGGAGATTTAAGTCTGTTCCACAGGAGGAAATGCATACCTGGTGTTTCAAACCTAGCCCTAAACTCATGGCTCCCAAGGTCACAGCTTTAGTCACAAACCTACTAGTATTCAGTCAAATAAAGCTGCCTCTGACAATCTGGATTTCTCTACCCATAGTTTAATGCAGCTCTCAGATTTCACCAGGGAAGTGTGTGTGTGTGTGTGTGTGTGTGTGTGTGTGTGTGTGTGTACGTGCAAGCACAGAGGACCCTGGCTAACTCAGAAACTCAGTACTTGTCACAGTGGAAAGGATATGTGTCAGTGGTGTACTCAGTCACAAATGGGACATCTGTACTACAGACTAGTGGGTTCCTGGTGCAGTAGAAGACCCTGTCTCAAAAGATGGAAAACAACTAAGAAGGATTCTCTGTATCCACCTATGGCCTTCATATACACATACACATATATGAAACCACTTAAATATGTATATACACTTATATACACACGCAGGATTGGGGATTTTAAAAAGTTATTGAAAGTCTGAGACAATGATGTTTTACAGATAAACGTGGCTGAGAGATTATGGATACATTGCCCACATCCAGCAGGTACACTTTCTCACGTTTGATGGCTTTACTCACCTTCCAGACAACACTCTCCCACCCTCACCCCATATTACTGTCAGCATATTGACTGTGTTAGTTCTCATAGTCTTCCTCTATATGAGACCTAGGGCTAGCCACAGATGCAGATTACACAGCTTACACAAGCAAGATCCCCAAGGGACCAAGATCCACGTCTTATAAGGAGCTCTGGCTTTCTCTTCTAGTTCTGGTTTTGTATGAAGAATCACACTGCAGGCCATGGAGTGTATGACTGCCCAGAGTGATAGAGCGCACAGTCAATAGTGTTGTAGGATACTATGAAGAGAGACTGTGGGCAGGAAGGATCAGGCCATCCCTTACTCCTCTATTGCTTCTGTGTTAAGATGATCTTGTGGCACTCTTCCTGACCTCTATACCTGAGAAATCTTCTCTGTTTCCCTTGGAAGTCTCTGCATGGTCTCTCGTGCACCATTCTATGTTTCCTTTGTCTTTTATCCTAGCTCATCTTTTTCACACTTTTCCTGCTCAGAGATTGTGTCCTTCAATAAAGCCTTCTTCTCATTAAATATGACACAATCTCTATTTCCTAGGCTAATAGACATTGAGAAAGATATGGATTCCAGTTCTGTTCACATGAATTCAAGATTTTCCTAAGATCTAATACTGGCAGCTTTCAGTAATGACTCAATTTGACGAATATCTGACTACATACTTAACTGTGAGTACATCTGTGGGGCTGAGTTGATTTCTGTGCACCTCTGTTTGACTGCCCAGGAAATTTACACATAGTTCAAGCTTGTAATTTATAAATAAATACTCTTTTGAACTAAATGGGGGAAATTAATCAATGTCTCTATGAGCAAATCCCAAGCTACGATAAATGAACACTTACTACCAAGTTTACCAAACGTTTCACCATGTTATAAAAACCCTCATGAAACTGCTTCTTTTCCACGGTGTTTTAAAAAGCATGGCAACTTAAGCAAGAATGACAAAAATAAGGCATTGGAAGGCATTTCAAGTTTAAGTTCACTAAGGTTATAATTAAAAAGGGTCAGTTTAGGTTTTTTTTTTATTTACAAGAGAAAACAAATCATCTAGCAAATGAAGATGACAAATTAAGCAGTCTGGGCACACAATGTCCTTGAGATGGTTACATTTTGTTCAACTTAATATATTATTTAAATGTACCTAATTCTGTGACCCAATTTTGAGGGGAACATAGAGAAATATATCTGTGTCTACGCTTATTTTTAAAGCTATTTGTTGTGCTCTGTAAATAGTAACATAGCATATTAGGATCCCATGAAACAAAGAGAAGCAATGTCATCCTTATACTGGTTATATCTTCCCAATGCTGTGATCAAACACCTGAAAAGAAACAACTTAAGGAAACTAATGTTCTTTGAACCTTGTGAGTTAGGTGATGAAGCCATCTTGGCACAGAAAGTTTGGGGGCAGGATGAACTCCATGTTCTCAGGAAGCTGCTTGTTCACGCCTCCATGGACCTGTGAGAGGGTGGTATTGGTGCTGGTCCTCAGTTGGCTTTCTCCTTTCCCCCTTTTATTCACTCTTAGGTGTCACCAACACTCAGGGTGGGTCCTCAGATAATCATGTTTGCAAAGGCTCTCCCAGACATGTGTACAACTGTGCCTTACACAGGGCCTCTGGCATTCCCTAAACCACCTAGTTGATTTGGTTACCTCTCCTCCTTGCACAAAGTTAATCCCAGAGCTTCCATTCTTTACTACTGATCTTCTACAACTGCAGCTCTTTTGATGTGGTACATATGTCTTTTGTGATAGTAGAGGTGGTGAATAGAAGGCTGATGATAGATTTCTAATTTAAAAATCCAACCCACTGAAAGGAGAAACTTCATGAAAAGGTACACATGCAACATCTAGCTGCTTGCTAGCCCCAAAAGCATCAGCACAGTGGTGTGGTATATGATTCCTGGTACAACTCACAATAAATTGTCCATGTTAGACAGTATCCTAACTTTGGATGGAAAAAAAATTTAATTTATTTTAATGTGAATTTTTCCATTGGGAAAAAAATATATATACACATATATACATATATGTGTGTGTATGTATGTATGTTTTAAACAGTAGGTCCATATAAACAAAAGTAGTGAGTAGTTCTTTTTCCTTTTAATAGATTTATTTTGTATGTGGATATGAGCATGCATGAATATATATTTTGTTTGTGGGAATGATCATACATGAATACACCACAGTTTGTGTAGAGGAAGGTCAAATGATAAATTAAGAGAAAGTCAGTTCTGTCCTTGCACTATGTGGGTCACTGGGGCTGAACTCAAGTCATCAAGATTGTTGGCAATCACCTTTACTCATGAACTACCTCACAGACCCAAAACTACTCAAAAAAAAGAAAGAAAGAAAGAAAGAAAGAAAGAAAGAAAGAAAGAAAGAAAGAAAGAAAAAGATGACAAAGAAGAAGATGATGTGACACTGGGAGGGTGACCTAAGAGGGAGGTCAGGGAGGATCCGGAGACGACCAGTCGATATGGACAAAATACAGTTCATGAATGTAAAAAAAATTATCAAAGAGTAAGTCAAATGTTATATTTGAAATGTTATTGGATGTGTATAATGTACAGTGTGATGAAATCCTTTTGGCTGCTGCTGTTCTACCCCTACAGAGATGCAAAGGCCTAAGAGCCTTCTTCTAATGCCCTAAGTTAGCCTTGGCCTAACTTGTTGGTTTCATTGACAATTTGTCTGGCTTGTTCTTTTTGATATGTATATTGCTGCCTCATGGAGATATGGAGATTGTTCTGACTCTTTTCTCCAGTCTTTCTTATATAGTATTCAGGAAACCATAATAAATAAGAGTGAAATTAAAGAATAAAATGCAAAAAATATAAAATTGCTAATATACTTATAATTACAGCCTTATGACTTTTGTAAGTAAACTCTGCCACTTAAAAATTAATGTCCATTATTGAAGGAAATATTTTTCAAAGTATTTTATTCTCACAGAAAAGCAGAGAAGCACACAGCATGATAAAGCCATTTATCATAGTCAGCTTAAAATTGGCAAAGCTCATGCCAAGCACGGGCTCTGTGGAAGATTTCATGGTCAATTAGGTAAATACATGTATAAAGCAGACCCAGCACAGAAGATCACGAAGCCAATTACAGATCATGTTTAATTTCACCACCCTGAGTCCCAGTAGTAATTTTTCCCTTCACAGTTTTAAAAATATCCAAGTAAAATGTACAATCAACCATCTTTGCCTATCATAGAGAACATCATGGTATTTTGTAATGTCAGGTCAAGTCAAAAGTCTTACTAGGTTCATTCTTCAGGGTGGTTGAAAGCTTTGAAAGACCCCCAGCTAGGGCTGTCTCACATAAGTTGCCTGACCGAATGATTGACATAAGAGTATTTCTTAAGCATGTAATTTTATGTTTGAAATACAAATCTGAAGGCTTGTGGTTAGTTGTTTGCATTTGTGCAAATTGTAGTTTATATTGTGGCATATCCACTGATGGATGTGGCATGCCTGCTGACTAGTGTGGTATGCCCACTGGTGAGTGTGATGCCCCTGCTGACTAGTGTGCTATGCCTGCTGGTGAGTGTGGTACCCCTGCTGACTAGTGTGGCATGCCCGCTGACTAGTGTAGCATTCAGCCACAGCCTGTCCTAGCACTTTATACATGTTGGTATTCAAACTAGAACAGTATTAAATGAACCTTTTATATTTTAAATATTCAAGGCTTTTATATTCAGAATCCCTTCTCTTACTGTCAAACCAGTTTGCCTAAAGGCAAGGCAAGATCAAGTTAGACTCTCAAAGGTAGAATTAAATTTTATCATGGCATCCATCATATATACAGTTTGCTTAATATGCAAATGCAGAGTCTATGGATTCAGAGAATAAAGGGATTTTAGGTACTGTGTGAAATCCAGGGGGCTGCTTTTATAGAATATATTCCTTTTAAATTTACATTTCCATCATTTAAATGAAAACACATGGTAAACAAATTATAATAGAAATGCTTTAACTTACATTTTCAATTCAATTTTACTTCTCTTGTATTATTTTTTGTGGCAGCTCTTTACTTAAAACCAATAAAAATGAGAGAGGTGAACTAGAATAAATACCAACTAAAGAAATTTTTACCTCAGCCATTTTGGAGAGCTCCATCCAGTCATTTTTGTTGTAACTGCACATGATGCTCGCGATCAGGATCTTTACAGAGAAAAAGAGAACATGGGTTCAGGGTGGCCTCACAACTTTGTACAGATATTAATAACCGTAGAAATACATTTATAATGACAAGCTACATTATCAAAATTAGTTTTTTCAATCTGTTGAAAAAGAAATGTCACTAGAAAAGGTAGCATGTAACCATGAAGCACCAGAGAACAATTAGAGCTTTAGATATGTGTGATGACATTCTTAATTACTGTCATTGGACATTTGACCACTTACCTGAACATGTATGCGCATGTGCTCAAAGCTATGTGTGGGAAATAAATAAAACAATAAAGCTATTGTTTTATTACACATGTACATAGATATGTACATGTGTCTGTAGGTACGTGATTGTAGGGTTACTTGTAGAGGCCAGATTACCTTGTCTGGGTTTTTTAGTGGCCACTCCCTCATTTTTACCTTTCCCTTTTTGATATAACATCTTTTGCTAGAATCTGAGGCTCATTGATTTGCTAGACTGGCTCAACAGTGAGCACCTTGAATTCTCCTGAATGCTGGGATTACAAACTCTTTAGGTGAATTCTGGGGATTGAACTCCCATCCTCATGCTTGTATGGCAAACACTTCACTGACTGAACAATTTCCCCAGCTCCAAGTTTCTTAACTTCATTGAGTCTCAACTTTCTCACTTCTCAAATGTAGAGTATAATATTGACCTTGTCATCTCAGAAAATGGCAGTGGGAATTACACAAATTTGTGTGTAAATGTGGGCAACTGAAAGAGACATCTAATTTTCTATAATGCCGTTAAACCACATATTACTATAATTATTAGCACAGCATAAAGATTCCTTTCATGGGAAAGAAAATACAATGTTCCCTTCAATAATAACATATTTCAACATTGTTAATACAATTACATGTATTTCTTGAGAACTATAGTTTCAAATTATATTAAATAACTTTACATTGCTTTGGATTTCAGTAGGCTGATGACTTATATACAGCCTTACATTAATCCATCAATTGAGTATAGTATATATGATAGTAGTTACTAGTCTCTGCGCCAAAGCCAGAATGACTATGTTGAAATTCTGTTCTATCATCTTTAGGTCCTGTGCTGAGCAAGGAAGTAGATTTTCTAATTAGTAAAATATGGGTAACATTAGAGAGAGAAGCAAGAACAGCAGTGGCTAAGAATTATTGAACTTTAATGACACAGTGGACATTTTACAGGATTTTGATTTATAAACTTATTTAATAATTCTAACCTTTTTTTGTCCATTTTTTGCTCAATAAAGACCCAAGGGCATTGGGTTGTAAAGACCACACCACTACTGAAGGGAAGACCAGGATTCAGGGCCAGATGGTGCTACTCACAGACCATGATTTTAGTTGCTAGCCTTTGATAGTCTCATCTACTTACTCTGGGAATGCTAGGAATTGTTTTTTCTTTGTTACATGCTTCAGTGACTATGAGACTAAGGCACCAGGAATTTATGCTGTGCATGAAATCATGGAGTACAGAGATAGAATCTGCTAGAAGCCATTGAGCTCCTATCATACCCTTCTTATTTACATGTGTTTAATATCACAAGGATATGCTGCAAAAGCTAAATGAATGTTTTCATCATGGATAGAAATATGTAAAGTTGAGACCACATTGGAGAGAGTTCTTAACACCAGGGAGAAGCTGTCCTTAAAACTGGCTAACTTGAGTCTCTCTGTAGACCCTAAACACTTTGGGAACTGGGTTTTGGGGAACATATAAATCATTCACTTCCCTGATAGCCATACAGTCAGGGACAAAAACACAAAGTAGATAAATGTTCTCTCCCTTAAACATTTAAAATGGTGAACTTTGAGGTTCTTTGTTCAGCCCAATTTAAAAAAAAAAAGTCTAAGGAATTGTTTAGAACAGTGGATCTCAAAATGGATTGCAACCTCTTTTGTGACAATAGCAAAAGTACAGTTATGAAGTAGCAAGAAAATAATTTTAGGGTGTTGGGGAGGGTAGGGGAGGTCATCAAAATACAAGGAACTGTATTAAAGGTTTGAAGCATTAGGAAAGTTGAAAACCACTGGTTTAGAAGGACTGTCATGCCTCCTGCCTGAGTGTTTCTTAGCAGGAACAAATCTTATTTCAAGTAGTTTAATTACCCAGGTTAGCCCCAACCAGGCAAATTTGAGGAAGAAAGGGGTTTAGCCCAAGTATCACACCTATAAGAACCCAGACCTGCCATTTGGACTTAGATGCTCACTCCAGATACTCTCCCAACAGGAAGAGTTTCTCTGTGTGCTATGCTGTGTAGTATGTAGGCTTTTGAGGTGCCAAGGTTGGTACCCATGGGGGGCTCTCCTTTTCTGAAGAGAAGGGGAGGGGGAATGGGGCAAGTATATAAGAATGGGACAGAGATGAGAAGAGTTGGGCTAAAACTAGGACGTGAAATGAATAAATAAATTAATAAAAAGAAGAAGTAAAGACAGATGATGAATAGAGAGGAGGGACCGCCAGCATGCCTCTTCCGCATTGTGTAGGTTCAGCTTCTCTTTGATGAAACAGAGCCTCCATGAGAACATCTGTCCCATGATCTTTTCTGTAAGGACCTAAATTCCCTTTTCTAATGTTTATCTAGCAAAAAAGAGTCTCTATCCAGACTGAGTCTCCTAAGTGACAAATCTTCTTTCCACCTTTCCATGTAGTCTTGCTCAGAGATGCATGCTTACTGTCCTGCTAGAAAAAGGACCCAGGAAGAATACCAAAGGTAACAAAAAAAACCTTTATATCTCCTAATATCTCCTGGCATGGCTCTCCATTGTTGAGAAGGCTGAAGATAGAGGAGGAGGAAAAATAAAAGGAAGAGAGAGAAAGAAAAGATGAAGAGGGACAACAGGGGGAGATAAAAGTTGGAGAAGATGAAGAAGAAAGAAGTAAAAAGAAGGGGAAATGAACTTATAAGGAAACAGGGAAAGAAAGAGGAGAAATATGGGGAAAGGAAAGGATGGAGGAGGAAGAATGTGAAAGAGAAAGAAAAAGAGGAGGGACAGCCTGATTCTCAATTTGGAATCAGGTGACATTCCAATTGTCTTCTTCATTCCCAGAGCAGAAGTAAAGTAAACCACAAAGGAAAAGCCTGCCATTTAAGGGATCAAGGAACAGATAGATTCCCTAAGGCATGTTGCTAGAAGGCAAGAATAGAGTCCATAGTATCTGAGAGCCAAAAAGAGATTTCCATCAGTAAGATATCTCTGCTCTAAGAAAACTAGCAGGCAATCGACTTGGGTTTTTAGAAATTTTATATTTTTTTAAGTAAAGTAATACTCCCACATATGTGCAGAGGTGTTCCTTCATCACTGCAGTCACAGCAAGACACCCATCACCTTTCTCCATTCCCTCTCAGGATAGAGGATGGGACAGACAGGAAGGACAATCCTACAGACAGAATAGGGATGGGGGTTTCTCTCTGGAAAGTGGGTCAACTAGACAAACACATTGCGCTATCACTAAAGCTGTTCATGATAGATGTTCTTAACGGGGAACTTGTATGGTTTCTTTTCTCTATATGTCATGTTAAATTTTCATAAAGCTATATTTTCTTGAAATTTGTATTGATTTTGTCAGGATTCCTCAAAGTCATCTAGAGCCCTACAGGTTACTAGGATCAACTGGACCTATAATTGGGTTAGATGAAGACAAATAAATATTGTTCTAGAATTAATATGGTTACTGAGTGAGAAATCACCCTGCTTACTTAGAGATTGATAAAGGAAAAAAAATCTCTTTGATAGCATGCATCTGGTTCTGGCTAATGTCCAAAGAGAAGCAGGCCTCAAATAGCAGATTTTACTAACTTATGTATGCCTTATGCTTATACACGTGTCATACGCTGCAATTTTTAAGTATTTTGCAGGCCTAGACTCCAAGTTATACTTTCAACAATTTCAACAGTCAGGAGACTGGAAACCTGGCTACTTAGGCAAATAACTTACACAGCAAAGATATTGTCAGATTTTTTTTTTTTGTTTTTTAATTGCTTGTGTGTTTTTGTTTGTTTGTTTTGGAGGGTTGGTGTTTTTGAGGCATCTCTCTGGAGCATTGGCTGTCTTGGAACTCACACTGTAGATCAGGCTGTAGGAACTTATAAAGATGCACTTGCCTCTGCCTCCTAAGTGCTGAGCTTAAAGGCATGCAGACTGTGCCACCACTGCCTGGCTCAGAGTTATTTCTTATTTACAATAGTGTCATTCTTTTCAAATAGTTCTCACCCAGCATCATCTTGCCCACCTGCAGAATTATACTTTCCTTGATAACAGTGCAAGTGACTTAATGACAGACCTGGACTTAATGGTGACTGTGACAAACACTGACCCCCTTCATCTCTCTAGATGCCTGCTCTTTTAGGTGGAGATGCACCTTCTGGCTGCTTTAAGTCAAAGTTCTTTTGTTATGGAATAGAGCCTAATCTGAGGACAGTCTCAGTGAATAAACACTAATAGAAACTTTCTAAGCAACTGCGGACTTCAATTATGGTACAGAGCTTTCTTTCTCAATTTCTACAAAGTGTGGTCATCTCACTGAAGGGACTCTGGCCAGCATGATAGAGGTGAGCATGGCTCTGGCAGCACATGCCCTTCTCCCTGGTTCCCTCAGCTTTGCTAAAACCTTAGATTACAGTCCTAAAGCTAATTATCAATGTTCATTCTCATACTTAGCTAATTTCTCCTCCTGAAGCTGATTACCAAGGTCCAGCTTCAAAGTGTTGAACTCCAGCAATCAGATGCTCCTTTTGGCTCACCTAATTAACATCCCCAATTAAATTTAAACCCCTCATCCTAACACGGGGGTTTCTTCTTTTACCATTATAAACACCATTTTCATATGTGCCATGTCCATCTCCTCTCTATCCAGAAACAGTCCTTTGTCCCACTTCAGGATAAATATCCCTCTTTCCTTTCCCTTGCTACCTTTCTTTTCTCCCCCATCCTCCGTCTATGTTTTTCTTCTCTTGTTTGCTACCCTCTGTCCCTCTAGGGCAAAGAAATCTCCTTTGTGCTGAGAACTTGGTCTTGCAGGTCCTGGACCATACTGGTCCCTACATACACTACTTATTTTCTAGAAGCACTAGAGGTAGTCCTCTTTTAGCTAAATTCTGCTTTCTGTAACTTAATATTTCTTAAAACACTTTATTAGTAGATTCTTTTCAGTATCATTTTTTTTACTACTGGAAGTTTCTATTGCACCATTATCACCTAGAGTATTGCCCTGAACATGGAGACCCACAGTGCTATTGATTCGTGTGGATTCAAAAGTTGGATGTAGCCTATGTAAGCCTCTCCCTGGGGCAAGGGTGGCAGACTCTTAAGTAGAATCCATACATTCTTCTTTTTTGGGAAGGTTTTCATTTAGTCATCTGGATAGCCAAGCTGCACATTTTCTAAACAAGATCTACCTTCTTGCCCCCCAAAGATGGGAAAGAACACCAGGCTGGGATAATCAGTAATAGCTTGGTCACACTTGACATCAACACCCTACCATAAAAGTCAAAAGGTACTGTTACTATTCCCTAACCTAGACAGTACATGTTTTGAGAGTGACCACAGACCTCTCATTTATCCAACATCCTCCCTGTTCTGCTTTCAGTGACTTTACCAGGGTAAGCAGAGTGGACAGAGCAAAGTTGGAAAATGGACATAACCAAGAATGGAAGAGAGACCCATGGTGCAGACCCTGATAGAACAAGACCCGTGAATATGTCTACATGTAAGCACTTAGAAATACTGATTTTCGACTGAACTTCATCAATGATTTAAAAGCAGGATTATTAGGACTAGGCTATCTAGGTTAATAGGGTGCTAACTTAGCATGGGCAAAGCCCTGGATTCAGATTCATAAAGCACCATGATTAGTTTAAACATTCGAAATATCTATATTTGAAACCAAAAGATAGCTTATAAAAATATAGCAGTATGGTAGTTTACAGATATCACAGTGGCTGCAAAATTATCTTAACTTCCATTAAAACAGATCTGACGTTTTCCAGAATCAAGCTAAAAGGTATTCACTCTAAAAGGAGATGGAACATAATTAAATCTTTCTGTGATGATTAAAAAGTCCTTTAGTGTTTTGCTTGACTCAGTTTTTAATCAAGTAAAAGAGGACAGGCTATTTTGCTTCCTATGAGAAAAGTGAACTGATAGGTTTTGCTGGTGATGAAGTATCATGCCACCCTACCAGAAATGAATACTCACGGAGACATATTTCTAATCAAAGTTTCACTTAATTTAAGCCATTCCCAGGCTTCTCTTTTAATAGTTCGTATTTTAAAACATTATTGAATGAGATGATACATAACAGCCAAGCACTGTATAATATTTAAACTTTGGCTCTGCCCTGTATTTTATGACAAATACTATGATAAGAAGTTCTTACAACATGAAACAAGCTCCTAACACACAAATTCACCTCCCACTGTGGCAGCTGCTGCCTGAGACACAGAAGTTCAGAGAGTAAGATATTGGCCTTAAGTCTTTTTTCACTCAACATTCAGTCAATATTGCCCAAGCATATACTGTGTGCAACTAACTGTTCTGACTTGGAAGCGACACATGAAACAGGAAACAAAACTTATCACCCTAAGTAAGAAATAAATTCACTAGGCAACTGACAGGTCATAATTACTGTGTTAAAGGCAATATAGAGGAAAATATGGCAGAATCACTAGAGGTGAGGGGCACAGTCATAAGAGATGGACAGTTGGTCAAGGGCCCTCTGCATTGTGACCTGAGTGATGACCAGGTTCCTTACTCTGAAGAATGGAATGAGGAGGACATTTGTCCTTCTGGGAAGAGAAAAGCACATGCAAATTCTAAGAGGGGATAAGCTTGAGATGTTCAAAAAGCCAAAAGGATCCAAAAAGCTTCAAGACAAGACAAGAGTAATATGAATAAAACTGTGAGAAACAGCCAATAGCTGTCACTCTAGATGTTCTGTCCCCTGTGGGAGTTTGATGACCTGTGGGAGGTCATAAAAATATTGTGCATGCTGATAAGGTGGTCCAGCTTGCATCTTTCAAATATTTTTCTGAAATCTGCATAAGGAAACAAATATGGGCAATAGATATGAAAATAGGAATTTCAGTTTTGGTAAGAGCAAATGGTAGCCACAGAAATGCAGAGAAGCTAGATCCTAATTGGCTGGTGCATATTTAAATTCAAGGAGACAAAGATAATGTAACATTAAGGATGATTCCTAGACTACTAGGTTGAATTCTGAGTTTGAGAATGTAAATTATGCATGAACATGGAATAAAGCCTAACAGGAAGATGAATGAGAAAACTCAAGGTTCAATTTTAATATGGTCCATGTGAGGTGTTTAGTAAGTATTTCAGTAGGGAAGTCACCAATGTGCCCTTGGTATATTTGCTGAATCTACTAAAAGGGTTAAGGACAAAGTTATAAAACAAAGAGACTATAATATAAAATAGCATTTATAGTTAACTGGCAAGGTGATTGGAAACTAAATAGAATAAAGTAGATAAAAAGGAAAGGGCCAAGGCCCAAACCTCAAGCTACAAGAGAAAGTGGCTTCATGCTGGAAGTTCTCCAAAATGTAAGGTGTGATCCAGAGTGATGAGTTCTGCTGAGATGTTGTAAAACAGTTTCCTAGAGATTCTAACATTATCCTGTAGGGTTGCTCCTGAAGTCGGAAAGTCAACAACTCAAATTAGGTTCAGGAAGTGCCTGAAACTGACCAAATTCACTAGGTTCCTCCCTGCCAGAGTAAGCAATAAGAGTTGAGATTTCTTCTCAGAAATATGAAGCTGAGCTACTAAGAAGACTCTGTGATGAGACCAGCTGCCTGAAAGAAGCAGAAACCAGCAGGGTTTCTTGGAAGAGATTTAAACCAACTGAGTAATTTGGAAAAGATACTCTCCATTCTGTTGAGGTAGCTGCCTATCATGTAAAGTGTATTCCAAGTACCCAGCTTTTGTGAATTAGCATCCTGCTGTGGTGGAGTCTGGTACTACACCTGCCACTGAGTCATTTCTGCTCCTGTAAGTAGCTCCCAATAAAACGTATCAGTTTATCAAGTTAGACTTAAGTGGTATCTGTACTTTCTATCTGGGGTGAGTAGGTATTTTTTCACTATCTCCCGAGGAAAACTTTTGTCACGCAACTAAATAACAGACAAGTATCTGATAACACGAGATCTCTGATCACCTTTACAAAATGGTTTTCATTGAGGCAGCAAGAGTGTGACTCAAACTGGCATAGGTTGAACGAGTAGAATTGGAAGATGGAGGAAGGGAGATACAAAAAATTCTCCCTCAAAGCTTTGTCAGGATAGTATTAGTTTCAGTTCCTGTTACTGTGATAAAATATCCTTACAACTTAAGGAAGAAAGGATTCATTGAGCTCCAGATTCCTGTTAAAATCCTTCATTGCAAGGAATTCAAGGAGGCAGGAACTTGAAGCAACTATATCTATATCATATCTAAGTCATATCTATACTTCAGAATAGGGAGCAATGGATGGATACATGCATGTACCAAGAATTTTCTCTTGCCTCTTGTTTGTTTCTGTCTTTATCTCTCTGTCTCTGTTTCAATTATTCTAGGGTCCAGATGATGAAGCAGTACCATCCTCAGGGTAGGTCTTCCACCCTCAATTTACTCAATTATGAAAATCCCTCCTAGGCATACCCACAGGCCATCCTAATCAAGACAATATTTTGTTCTTGATTTTTAGGAAGATGTATGAAGAGGCCAATCAAAACTGTAGGAAGCCAAGTGTGAGTCCCTTTTAATCATAGTAGTTTTGCATGTTTTTACATTAGTGGAAAGAGAAGAAAGTATGACGATGACAAGTGGTAACATTGAATCAACAGTGATGGGCAGCACCATTGAAGTGCAGGAGGGCATCCTATTCAGTTTAACAGGGAAGGAAGGAGGACAGCAAACATTAGCTGTGTTAGGTTAATAGATTAAGTGTGAAAAGGGTGAAATCATTAAATAATTATTGTGGGTACATTTTCTTTATGAAATAGGAGGCAAGGTCTCTTGATGAGGGTAAACAGAAAGGAGGCAGAGGTTCAGAATTATGAGGGCAAGATGAAAGAAAAATAAACATCCAAGAAAATAAGAGAAAAAAAAATCTACTAGATTATGGCACAATTACAAGGCCTCAAAGACAAAGGAACTATTGAATGATGATAATACTTTGAGAAAGAAAGAATAGTTAGTAAAAATGAAAGTACAAGACAATTTACAAACTGAGGACACAGATTCTATGGCTGAACACAAAATACAGGTTGTATAGATTTGCCTTAGAGTCATGATCCATTTTATGGAGACTCTTTTTAGTGCAATAATCATTAAAATTTGATGTGCTTCATGAAAAAAAAAACAGTCTTTACTGAAGAATTGTGTTTTGTAGACAATGCTTTTAAATTGGAATTTTTCTGCTAGGTACAGTAGTGGTTGCCTATAATTTTCATATTCTATAGCTTTAAATAGATACCATGACTATGCAACTCCTATAAAGGAAATCATTTAATTGGGACTGGCTAACAGTTCAGAGGTTTAGTCCATTATTGTCATGTTGGGAAGTATGGCAAAAAAAAGCAAGACAAGATGTTGAAGAGGTAGCTGAGAGTTCTACATCTGCGTTGGCAGACAGCAGAGTGAGACAGCAGGCATGGCTTGAATATTTGAAACCTCAAAGGCCACACTCAATGACATGCCTATCTTCCAATAAGCCCACCACTTTCCAATGAGGTCAAACCTCCTAATAGTGCCCCTATGAGCCTATGGAGGCCATTTTCATTCAAAACACTATACTAGGCTACACAAGGAGACTTGGGCACAAGAAAAAGACCACCTCATTCAAACTACATCTTCCACTGTTTTGAGTTTCCTTTTTGTTAATAAAGGTAACCCAGGAGAGTACACACTTCTTGGGCAAACATTTAACTCACTCTCAAGAACTACTAAAATTTTAAAACATTCTAAAATATCAGTTTTAACAATTTATTGGTAAGATTTTGCATAGTAGTCTCCCTAAAAAGTATCACAAAGATAAAATTATATGTAGACATTTACTTTCCAAGAAAGACTTGTTAGATTGCTTCCATTTGGCATCCTTTACAGTTCAAAGTTAAAAATCAAAATTAGTGGTCAATTACTTTAAATTTGATAATCCAACTTCCTTATCAACTAAATACAATGATTTTTGTTAAAGTGTCAATTAAACCACATAACAGTAAAGTTTATCTGATAGAAATTTAGGTAACTATGAGATTAAAGTTTTCTTTGGTTGTGGGAAGGTTGTCTTGTCAGATTCCCTTTGACTTGGAGTCTATGCTTTGAGCCACACTACCAATAATGTCTTTTTATTCTGCAACTGTTCTGTGAACCACACTGGAAATCCAGACAAGGATTCAAGTTCAAGGTAGTCTAAGTTTTTTAGTAGGTAAAAAGTGCAAAGTTACAAAATTGAACAGTTGTGAATTACTGGTCACAGAGTTAAGCTTTGTCCAACCACTTAACCAATTCAATCCTTACTCCATTGGGATTATATTGAGTAGGAAACACAAGCACGACATATGTGATTATCAAGAGTCTTTGAGCTAAAAAAGCATTTATTAAATATTAATTGATGTGTAGATATACATTTTAAGTATATTTTGTTCTTTACTACAAGTGTGGCAAAAGGGAGACTGGAGCAATTTCCCTAAAAGGCATGCAGTGACTCCAGGATATTTAAAATCTGTCACAGTGTATTTGCTCATTCATTGTTTAATGGTCATAAAATGAGAACAATATCTGTACAGATTATTTTTTTATTAAATTTAAAATCATCTTAAAGTCAGCCTTTTTTTATTTGGGGCCTTACAACTGGTTTCTGTATATAATTATTTCTAACACGGAAGTAATGAACGAAGTTTAATAAATTAGACTTTGTAGTTCATGCCTATAATCCCACTACTTAGGAGGCTGAGGAAGAGATGCAGAAAGATTTCATGAGTTTTGGAGCAGCCTGGTCTACATGGTGAATTCCAGTCTTGTCAAAGTCAAGCCAAAGACCAGTAATAATGATCTCTATCAAGAAGCCAAAAATTGTTGGCCATTCTAAGAGTGGCCCTGTACTTGAGGGTTTTTTTTATTATTATTATTATTAACAACAGTTAGCTAGGGAAGAGGAACCTCAGTTGAAGAATTGCCTCCATAAGACTGGCCTGTGGCCATGACTGCGTGAACCTCTTTTGACTGATGATTGATATATGAGAGGCCAGCCCACTGCGGCAGGTGGTCCTGAGCTATATAGGAAAGCCAGCAAACAGAGGACAAGAGGGCAAGCCAGTGAGGAATGTTCATCCATGGTCCCTGCTTGCTTCACCTCTTGTCCTGGATTCCTGCCTTGAGTTTCTGCTCTGACCTCTGTCAATCATGGATGAGGAGGCGCAAGGTAAAATTTACTCTTTCATCCCTTGAATTGCTTTTGGTCAGTGTGTTTTGTCACAGCAATGGGAAAGTAACAATGGAGTCCTCAAAGTGTTGCTTTTGATGATTTTTCAATATGTGTTCACCTAGTGTCTATCCTCTATGTGGTTAGAAACTGATGTAGGCACAGTTATCATTGATGTCACAAAATGAGTCTGGTTGTTTATTAGAACTCTCTTCAGCATTTTAGGGTGTGAACTAGCATCATTTTCTTTCCTTGAGTGTGAAGGATATTTCCACTTCTGGTTTTCTGGCTTTTGGTGTGCCGTTCCTTGCTGCTGCTTCTCTTTTGCATGTGAATGCTTCCATGTATTACCTTTGATTATCTTTGTTTATCTTGCTTTATGTGCAGTACTTAGACATCAGATGGAGAATGTTTCCTAATACAAACAACCTTCTAGTACTCTCTCAGTTAGGGTTCTACACCATTACCTTGACAACTCTTATAAAGTAAAACATTTAATTGAAGCTGGCTTACAGTTTCTGATACTTAGTCTATTATCATCATGGTGATAATCATAGTATCATGCAGGAAGACATGGTGCTGGTGAAGGAGCTGAGTGTTCTACATCTTCATCCACAGGCAGCAGAAGGAGACTATGAGCCAGCCACACTAGGCCTAGCTTGAGCATATAAGACCTCAACAAACACACCTCCACAGTGACATACTTTCTCCAATGAGGCCACACCTAAAGGCCACACTTTCTAATAGTGCCACTCCCTATCAGATAAGCATTCAAACACATGAGTCCCTGGAGGGGACATTCTTATTTAAACCACCACAAACACCTACCTTTAATTTGTTCAAAACCAAATGTAAATTTCTTGAAATGCTCTAAGAGAATTGAGCACAACAGAGGAAACACAAAGTAATAGGAATGAAGATGATTCCAACGATTAGGGAAAAAAAAGGAGTAGATTAGGAAGTCAAAAGGATAAAAATGGTTTTTCATGAGCTGAGAACTTAGATTTAAAGTTCAGATCGTTCCATAAAAGAAATTCTTACTCCTCGCTTGAATATTTTCTCAAGGAAGGTTTGGTACCCACTTCCACCAACCATGAGCACGCCTTTTCTGATATCCCATAATACCTTTCACTTCTGTTTTTTCCTGTGCGACATAATTTTTTATGGACACTTTTAACAATGTTATAAAATTTGAGTGAGGTCTCTATACATATCTATCATACCCTGTATGCCACTGGGCCTCATGAAGTACTTGCTTTAAAGGAATATTAAAATAGGTAGTTGAGCCAGATATGGTGGGCATGCTGTTAATCTTACTACTTAGAGACAGAGGCAGGTGGTAGATATCTGAGTTTGAGATTAGCCTGGCCTACAGTGTAAATTCCAAGACAGCCGGGGTGAGAAAGCCAAAACCTTGTCTTATAAAACAAAACAAAGGAGAAACAAAAGGTAGCTGAGAAAAACAATTCCAAATAATGGGCCATTTTTTTGCTAATTCTAATTTTCATATTTCAGTTCACTTCTATATTCCAACAAGGAAATGGGGTTAAAGATGCTCATGGTTTCTAAGGTATATTTATACATAAAAGAACAATGGCTTACATTATTTAGTCTTTGCTCTTGGATACACAATTTTATACACATTATCTCATTTATTTCTTACAATAAGCATAAAATTCCAGAACCATATACTGAGTACCTTATAATGAGACCCAGACAATTCAAGTGACTTTACTGGGTCAAGTTAATCAATAGCAGAGACAAGGACTAAGCTCTGAGCCTGAGTATCCTCTACTACATCAAGACTGTATCATATTGATTTCCTATCCTTTCAGTTTACATTAGAGATGGCAGTTGATTTTGTACCCTGAGGCCTCTTGAGGAAGAGCAAGAAAGAGTGCTCACTTATCTGAATCCAAGCTTCTGGCTTAAAGTATGTAGCCATTCCCACCAAGAAGGGATGTTCATTTTCTCAAGCCTGGGTTGGGGCTAGCTTTGTGACATATTTTAGTCAAAAAACCTTGGCAAAAGTGATTTGGCAGAACCAAATTAAGGCTGGACGAGGCTAAGACTCACTTACTGTCTTGAAATTCCACTTGCCATGTAGGTAAGTCTGTGTAGCCCTCTGAAAAATGAGTAGGCCATCCAGAGACTGCCTCATCTGGGGATCCATCTCATATACAGTCACCAAAGGCAGACACTACTGTGGATGCTAAGAAATGCATGCTGACAGGCACCTGATATAGCTGTCTCCTGAGAGGCTCAGCCCAAGCCTGACAAACACAGAGGAGGATGCTCGAAGTCAACTGTTGGACTGAGCCCGAGGCTCCAATGGAGGAGTCAGAGAAAGGACTGAAAGATCTGAAGGGATTTGCAGCTCCACAGGAAGAACAACATTATCAACGAACCAGACCCCCAGAGCTCCCAGGGACTAAACCATCAACCAAAGAGTCCACATGGAGGGACCCATGGCTCCTGGTGGATATGTAGCAGGGGAAGGCCTTGTTCTGACGTCAGTTGGAGGAGAGGCTCTTGGTTCTGTGAAGGCTCGATGCCCCAGTGTAGGGGAATGCCAGGGTGGAGAGGCAGGAGTGGGTGGCTGCATGGAGGAGCACCCTCATAGAAGCAGGGGGGGAGTGCATGAGATAGGTGGTTTCCAGGGGCGACCGGGAAATGTGATAACATTTGAAATGTAAATTAAGAAAATATTCAATAAAAAAGAAAAAGAAAAGAAAAAGAAAAGGAGAGCACTTTTATAGTAAGCCATCCATACATAGATGAGCTCTTTAGTTTATCCCTTGCTGGACTCTTAGAGCAACCTTAAGCCACTTAGAACTTGGCCATAGTGGAACAAGAGGGGCTCGGACCAGACGAATTTTATACCTTAGTTCAGTTAAGTAAATTGCAAGCATGATTGTGAATTAAATGAATTATTTCGCCCTAACTCTGGGATTCTCTGTTATGCCTCAAAAGTTAGCTCTTATCACTTTTAGGTAAATACAGCAGCCAGAGCTAAGCAATTCAGAATTCACATGATTCCTGCAAGTCCTTTTGTACACATTTTCTCTTTATGTTTTAGAGCATTTTACCACAAATATTTCACCTCTTCTTTACAGATAAGGAAAGAAAAATTTTACCTTGGTAGGTTAAATAAATAATTAGCTGCTTGCATGTCCAATAAAAACAGATAAATGCAAATTTGAATTGCCTGGTTGTAATTATTTTTGTTACAAATAACTGTTTAGATTGTTTAGTCACACGTTTACAGAAAGCCCATAGATTTACTTTACAGATGGTGAGTTTAATTCAAGAAATGTCAGTTTTTCTTATCTGAATTTTTGGAATGTAATTCTTTTCTGTTCTTAGTCAAAGGTTATTTCTCTTTAGTTCAGTGAACATCCTCTAAGTTAGACAGGCATGTGGACCTTCCCAGAAAATCATAAACTAAAGACTAAGTCATTAAGAGTCAATGAGGTGATACATAGTTTCCTGAACACTGAGCTAAAAATAAGGTCATTTTGAACCTTGATAATATGATCCTATGGCCCCAGCCATGTAGATAATATATATATATCTGTCAGTTACATACACACATATACATACATGCAAACACACATACACACACACACACACACACACACATATATATATGTATTAGATATTAGAGCAGTTTTATTTTATATTAGAATTGAAAAGAGGAGGAATTACAGTATATATATATATATATATATATATATATATATATATTATACATATATTATTTTACATTCTTTTCTCAACACTGGTTCTTCTTGTACAACTGAACCCTTCAGGTAATATGACTCTTCTGTATCTGACAAGACTAACAAGAACTTAACTGTTTCAAATCACCCTCATTATTCTCAGAGATAGAATCCCTATTTCACTGGAAATTCTATTGAAGAAAACCCTCTTGTAAACTAGTTCTGGTCACACAACATTACAGGTGTGCTAGCATCACAAGTGTCTGTCCTTTTCCTACTACTGTATCCCTCCATCTACTCAATGAGCCAATATGCACATTTTCTAATTTCTGTTTCTTCTCATTTGGTTCACTATTATCTCTCATTGCATGTTCATTTCATAAATATCTGTAAAAGGAAGAGTTGTTATTACTATCTTTTTAAATTTTTGACCTTTATGTAAATTACAGCATACGCTTCAAACACTAGTATATATCTGAAACTACCATAAACACTCATAGTTCACACATACACACATACAAATACACGCAGGTACATATCCCACACACAGAGTACACACACATATACACATACACTATACCACACGCATACTCTTGAACACACAGACATAGACCACATGTGTGCACATGCGTACATGCACGCACACACACACACACCACACACACACATACACAAATACCCATAACACACACACACACACACACATACACACACACACACACACACACATAAATACACCACTCACACACATAACCATGATCACTGCAATGCATATAATAGTTACCTAGTTTCTGTCATGTATATGACTTTATTTTTAGAGAAGTTTTATTTTTACATCAGAACTGAGCATGAGAGGAATTACAATACTTTGGTATATGCTCCTTGCCCTGTTCACACATGCACAGTCTCCCCATTATCAACATCACCCATTAGATTGGTCACTTCCAATTAATTAACTTACACTGACCAATTCGCTTCAGTCAAGAGTTCACACCTTCCATTCATTCTTAAAGTTACACGTCGGAGGGATTTGGATAAATGCACCTTGGCTGAATCCTCAGGATATTTCCACACAAGGTAGCTTCCTTTCCCTAAGCCTTCTCCACATCTAACTTTCATTTCTTCTCTCCATGTGACACCCTGGCAGCCACTGGCTTGCTTTACTGTTCCACAGTTGCAGGCTTTCAGATCTGCTGCTCTCAGTTACTGAGATGAGTTATAAGTTATTCCAGGAGTTTTGTGGCTTGACAAGCTAACTTCTTTTTAGTACTCAGTGGTATAGATGTACATCCCAGCTCAGCAATTCACCTACTTTCTGATATCTGGCTGTGTTCGAGTTTGGGCAATTATGAATAGAGTTGCTTTAAACACCATGTGCAGTTTTCCAAGTAGACATAAATTTTTAACTCCTCTGAGTAAATATCAGTGCACTGCTGAATTGTAGGACTAGAGGATACTTAGTTTTAAAGCACATTACTGGGAACCTTGAAAGTGGTCAATCCATTTTGCATTCCATAAGCAATGGAAGGCCATTATTTTACTTTGCATCTTTGACAGAATGTAGCTTTGAAAGTGGTCTGCACTGAGGGTATTTTAGTAGGTACTGTCTGAATGTTCATCTCCTTGATGACTGGCATATACTCTAGTCCATATTTTCATTTGCTTGTTTTTCATCTCTGTGTCTCCATTTAGAAGGGTTATTGCTAATAGAAAAAAATCCCACATGGTTGTGGTATATTTGTATATTGTAAGATTTGACTTGCTTATATTTTGAAAAGAGTTTTGGTATAACTCTTCGTGGGATGGTTCTTTATAGCTCCCTGCAATGTTTTTGTATGGTTTGAAGGCAAAACTGGCCTCATGGAATGAGTTCATATTTATCCTTTCTGCTACTCTCCAATAAAGGAGTCTAAAGAGGATTAATAGAATGTCTTCTTATATACTTGATGGAAATCATCGATAAACTCATTTACTACTTGGTCTCTTGAGATGATACAATTCTTTTTATGCAATGTTTAATAGATATACACCTATTAAAATTTATTTTTCCTATTGAATATTTTAAGATGTCTTTCCCATACAGGAACATGTCCTGTAAGTTATCAAATTTGTAGTTATACAGACATTCATAATATTTTTTGTTATTATATCAATTTTCATGATACATGTAGTGAAGTTTACTTTCAAGTCAAATATTGTGAATTTGTTCTTTATATTCTTTATCTTAGCTTGGTTATGCCCTTCTGAGCATTATTGATTTCTTTAAATAATAAGCTTTTCATTTTGTTTGTTTTTCTCTACTTATAATTAGATTTTAATTCAATGTTTTTTTTCTCTAAATCTTATTGCAGTATTTCTCCTTAATTTGAAGGCAGTTTTCACCCTCTGTCATTCTTTTCTGACTCTTTCCTGTCTTTGAACTGCTGGTGATTGTTTTGGTTTGAATGAGAATGGCTCCCAAAGTCCCATATACTTGAATGTTCAGTCTCTAATTGTTACACAGTTTTGGGAAGGATTGTGAGGTGCCACCATGTTGGAGGAGGTGTGTCACCTGGGTTGGGCTTCTAAGTTTCAAAAGCCCACACAGGCACATTATTTCCTTTTATCGGCTTCTAATTTATGGATATAATGTAAACTCTTAGGTAATCACCCTGTGCAAGGCCGGCTTTTCTGCTACCATGACCCCTGTAACAGTCACGGACTCAACCTCTGATATGCAAGCAAGCCTCCAATTAAATGCTTTCTTTTGTAAATGTTGTTGGTCGTGGTGTCTCTTCACAGCAATACAACACTAAGTCAGCAACCATCCCATTTTAAGCATCCAAAGTTCAGGAATTACAAGAGCATATCAAGTTTTTACTGCTTCATTTAGAAGGAAACATAGATTATTAGTTTCAATTCTGTTTCTTTCTAATTTAGCATGGATGCTTTAAACTCTCCAAGCATTGCTGTGACAGGATGCTGTGCAGTTTGTAAGTTACACTTTTAGCATCATTTAGTTAAAAATATTAGCTAATTTCCTTTCTGACCCACATATTTTTAAAGGAGTATTGCTCAAGTTCCATATGTTTTTGGATTTTCCATTTATCTATCATTTCATTGAGTTTATTTTTAGTTAATTTCTATTGGTATTTAATGAAGGATACACCATGGTTTCTAAAGGTGTTTTGCAGCCACGAATGTGTGTTGTTTTAGTGAAAGCTTGCCCCTGTGTGTACGGAGGAAGAGTCACTTTGTTGTAACTATTAGATAGAGTATTGTAAAGATGCCCAAATAGACCAGAGTGACGAATGGACAAGAGATTAACTTTGTTTTGACTTCTGCCCGGTGCATATGGCCATTTTTGACATCTCAGTGATGGTGTCACCAACTTTGAAGGTGGAATCACCTTATTCATTCCTGTAATTCTATTACACTTTCTTTCACATAATTTGAAGTCCTGTCCTCAAAATATGTATGTATAAGGAGCACAAGAACATGCATATTAAAAAATCATTAAGACCTTTTGGAGAATTGACACGTGTATTGTATGATTCCATGAATTATCCATGATACCATTTCCTTGTTTTGAGTGCCATATAGTCTAAAATTAATATGGCTACTTTTCCTTTATTTAGATTAGAGCTGCCATAGTACATTTTTTTTCTGTCCATTTTCTTTTAGATTGTGTGTTTTTAATGTACAAGGTCAGTTTTACATAAACTCACATAGCTGGATGTTCTTTTTTGATCCATGTGGGTAATTTGTCTTTCAGTGGTTTGTATAGATCATTGATGATCTAACTGGACATTGTTTAGAGGAACACATATCTTACATAGCTGGGAATCTATTTCATGAGTTTATTTTCTAATGTATTGTACACATGAATGCACACTAGAGGTTTTTCTGGAATTCACAAAATACACTGACAACTAACCTAAGCCCATTTTCAAATAAAAAGCTATCTTTACATTGGCCATGGCCACATTATGGTAAAACAGTAATCTTTTTATCCTCTCTTCTGTCCCTTGACTCACTGATAACATCTATCTTACTTATAAGTAAATACACACACATACACATACACACACATACATACATATTAAGTGTAAACAATATATTAAGTATAAACAATCAAATGCATGATTGCCATTATTTTAATGAATGTATTAGTTAGAACATTTGAGAATAGAATATTTTAAAAAATTAAAAATAAACACTTTTATTTTGCCTTTATTTTTCCTTTTTGGAATTCTTCTTTAATGCAGATCCCTTCCATTTTTCTACCTTCATTCTGATAGATAAATTTTTTTGCAAATTTTTCAAACCAGGATTCTTCTGAGCAGATTTATTCTTTTAGCACTAAGTATTTTCCTCTTCTCCATTCCTGAACATAGTTTGAGGACAAATTTAATATAATTTGCTATTCCATGGAGAAGGTTATTTTCATATTTTTCTTCAGTAGTTTAATCTTTGGGTTTTTTTTATTTTAAAAACTACATTCCTAGGTATAGGTTGAAGGAATACTTATCCTACACGGTGTTCTGCAATGTCTGGATTCAGCATTTGGTGCATGGCATTAATCTGGAGACATTCTCAGCAACTATTCTATGGCAGAGCAGCTCTCCAATTTCCCCTCCTGTTTCACAGGGCATGTTACCCCGCCTGCATGTATCCCACAGTCCTTGCATATTTGGTCCTGTATTTCTTTCAATGCTTGATCTTTTTGCTTTTATTCTTTCTGATTTTCTATTGATATGTGCATGCTCTGAGAGCGTTTCCTCAGCTCTGTTCCTTCTACTAATAAGCCAGCTACGGGTTTTCCCTTTTTGCTCAGGTTTTTTGATCTTTCGTGTATCTTTTGGGTTCTTTCTTTAAGGATGCATGCCTCTGTGCCTTCTTTGTCCATCTCCTCCTGTATGCCATCTACTTTATCCATTAGAGCACTGAGCATATTAATCATAGTTGTTTTACATTCCAGTCTGATCATTTCAACATCCCTGCCATGCTTGGTTCTGATGTTTGCGCTGTCTGTCTCTTCACATTATTTTCCCTTTTGGTCTGCCCTGGTTTTTCCCTTGTAGTCAGACATGATGTACCAGATAAAAGGAGCCACTGTAAATAGGCCTTTTGTAATGAGGTGGTGAGATGCTCAGGAGATGTGTATTTCTGCATGTCGATAAGGTCTCAGTCCTTTACTGAGGCTAGAACTTGAAAATGTGAATGTCATAAGCTTTCCTTATTCTTCCACCCCTTGTACAGGACAAGTTAACTAGAGTGGCCTGGTACTGCACACCACCTTCTCCCATACAGATGGTCAGGGATGAGTCGAATTGTCTCAGGTTTTCCACTGGTTAGATGGCTCTGGGAGCCTTCTTTTCCACATATCTGTCCTATATCTCATTATGTTTCTGATCCAATTGCAGTAACTTCTTCTTACTCTATTCTACCTTCACTCTGGTTTCCTTCCTGTAGAAATGTGTGTAATTCTCTCATGTAACATCTTTATTCTCTTTCATCTCACTGTTAGAAGGAGAGCTATAACAGAGTGAGAAACTTCAAATACAGAACACTGCCATCATGCAATGGATCTATGTAAATGCTTCTGGGACAGATAACTAAAAATTGATATGCTATTTAGCTTTTGTCTACATCAGCTGTTTGTACAATGGAAGTAGTTTTGTTAGTTATAGTTAGTTAAAAGGGAATTAAAGTTACAGAGCATCAATTTTATATTATTTTTCATGAAATTCACTAAATGTACATGAGAGAATATTATATTCAGATTTGTCTTTTTCTACAAATTGATGTACAAACAATGGCATTTTAAATAACAGAATGCTTTGATATTAAACATCTACAGGTCAGATGTTTAACCAATATGTCATTATGAAGAGTAGAAAGTATGATTTATCATGTTCCTGTGGTTTTTCTATAATGTTATACCCTTCATGTACTAGCATATTCTAACTAGTAAATTCACATGGCTTTCATAAATACCTAACATCTTTCTTACCTTATTTTTGATGATTTGCATTCTACAAATGATGATTATAGATTTACCTAAAATTTAAAAGAAAGCCACTACTTTCTATTGTACCTTTCAGTGAGCTACAGTTTTTAGCTTCTACTGATTTAAATGAACTGAGGTCAAGAATTTCCCAATTTCATAGGAAAAAAAATGTCAAGGATTGTGAGTTGAAGACATTGGAGCCTACCTCCCCCAGAGGACCTATAGAGAACCACCATCTTATCATGCTGAGGGTAGACTAGCAAGCTGGAGGAGAGGACAGTGTTTCCAGGAAACAGAGAGGCAGGGAGTGAAATTTAAGAATAGGGACTCTTTACCTGAGAAGTTCAAAGGGCATACACTCTAAACCATGGAATTAAAACCTTCCTGCATGAGATACATTACTCAACCGCTGTCTCTTTCCTATGGATTTCTAAGATGTAGCAGTCCTTACTTTTCTTCTCATGATATTATCTCAGAAGTATTGCATCTTCAGTGCTCACCCTGAGCTGGATACTACGAGAATAAAACTGTCCCTTCTTGAACACATGATGTCATCTTCACTGATTTCTGCTCTCCTCATTTCATTATATCCCAGCCCGACCTTCAGACCGGGGTCCTTCAGCCATATCATACCTTTCTGTACAAGGAGGTTGAACTGGCTGGCTTCCTCTGTCAACTTGACAAAGCTAGAGTCATCAGAGAGAAAGGAGCCTTAGCTGAATTAATCCCTCCATGTGATCCATGTGTAACGCATTTGCTCAATTAGCCATTAGTGGGGCGAGTGCCCGCCCACCATGGGTGGTGCCATTCATGGATTGCTGGTCCAGGGCCCTATAAGAAAATAGGTGGAGCAAGCTATGGGGAGCAATCCAGTAAGCAGCATTTCTCCATGATCTTTGTATCAGCTCCTGCCTTCAGGTTCCTGCCCTGACTTCCTTTGGGAGTGAACAGCAATGTGGAAGTGTAAGCTGAATAAACCCTTTCCTCTCCACCATGCTTTTTAGTCATGGTGTTTCATTGTAGCAATAGAAACCTTAACTAAGGTATGCACTTTCCCTACCTCTTAGCTTGTTAGTTCTATGACTCATGAGCACTTTAGTTTACAGCCATAAAAACAAGACCACATTTTTTTCTTTGCAGAGTAAAGATGAACAATGATGAGGAAACTATTTTTATTTTCATATTTAGCACACACACACACATGCACAAATGTAATTTTTGTGAGTAGTGTGTATACACAAGTAGATGAGATTGTGCATAAAGTATATCTACTTTATTCATTTGAGATAGGGCTTAACATTGCATGAACAGCCAGATGGCTTTCAAGTTTCCAAAATTCCTCTTGTCTCTGGTCCCAACATTGGCTGAGGTTGTAAGTATCACATGATGCTTTGCACATAGATATTAGGATCCAAGGTCTCAGGCTTGCACAACAAGTGCTCTTACCAAATGAGCCATGTCTCTAGCATCATTAAAATTGATAAATGATTTCTCTTCTTGATAGGTTGTGGATATTTAGGAACCAGGCAATGATGTTTCCCGCATTGTGTGATTTCATCTTTGTTATAAATTTCAGTTCAGTGTGCTTCCTTTCAGAGGTTAACAATGTAATTTACAGGAGAAATAATGACAGAACCCTTTTCAGAGGGACTGAAACCTTTCTGGTATAAACTTTATACAGCATAATGAATATGTTGGCATTTGTGCCTTATTTGCATACTATAAAAATAAAACACTTGGTACAAGGAGTCCCTGTTAAATTCATATTACCTGTTAAATGAAGATGCTCAGAAGGCAATGTAATCTAATTAAAATCAAGAAACGTTATTCAATTCACAGTCATATACTTACATGCCTCTAAGACATTACCTACACACTTATGTTCCACGCACAGAAAGCATACACACTCCAGTAAGCACCCAAGGAAGAAATGATCCCCACAGTTTCTTGGCCTAATTTATCAATTCATATGATTTTAAAAATTTGGCTATATTATTTCAACTACTTGACTCCTTTTAATGTATTTTTTTCAGTTCTTATCAAAAACAAGCTCTGAAGAACCTTCTCAGGCTAAAAACCTGGCTGATTTATACAGTAATATATTTAATACTAGAACATTGGAAAAAACTATTTTGTCCCTTTAATGTGCCCTTTTCTTGTTATTCATGCTTGGCAGCTTGCTCACAAATGTCCAGATGTTGATAGCAATTCTATTTTTACAGAACAATGAAGTGTTTATTTTGCAATCTTTTCTCTTGCTTCTCCCACACATAATTACATGATCTTTGAAACTTTCACAACAAGTAACAAAAAAGTAACCTTTCAAAATGAAGTAATTGCATGGCTAAGGATTGTAAATTAAGAATAGATTATATATTTTTCTTACCATGTACACTTTGCCTATTTAAAGTTTGTGTAAAAACAAATTTGTAAGCATACATTTATCTGGAAAATTATCGTATAAAGGTATATATAATTAAGAGTTGGACAAATAAAAGACAGAAATTTGGGAGGTCATTAAATGCTGACTGTGTAGCTAACTGCTATATATTTTTAAAGAGCATTATAAAACCCACATCCCTGATTATTTTTAATTAATTAGAATTAGGCAAAGAACAACTATTATTTTATTTAATAGCCAAAATTCTAGTTCAGAGCCTTTATAATTATTTACAATTGGCTTATCGTTTAACAAAAGAACAGAGAGGTGTTCTTCCACTCACCCCACTTTGGACAAGTCACCCTAGTAGAACAACCTTAGAGCTTACGATAAGGATTTTAGTCTCAGATGTAGCTCACGTCCCTGAATGTCTCATAAATCCCCCTAACACATTTTCACAATCATGACCATGAATGTCTATTCAGTGACAAGCTTTTACCACATGTGACATTTTTCAACTCCCTAGAACAAAAGGCAAATGGGCCCCAGCCTTGGACATGGAACAAAAAAATAAAAGCAAAACAAAAACCTCTTACATTTTTACTAAATAAAAGAATGAATACAGACGGCAAAGGCTGAGTGGAAGCTCCTATAGGCACCATGCTGGTCTTTCTTGAGACAACTGTTCAATGAGGGACAGATAGGAAGAAAATAGAGAGATAACAATAGGGTAGAACCCAGATGTCAGTCAATCCATGGTCTCCCTCTTGGGGAAGTGGTGAATACTCCCCTTGTGCACTTCAAAAGTGACAAGGATTTTCAATGTTTATTTAAGATGAATTGTCTCTACAGTAAGTAGTTGCTGTCAAGAGATTTTGGGTTCTTTTTACCTCAAAGATTTTCATAAGCATTATCACAATAAATCTCTTGCATATAAATCTCCTGAATTAGGCACATAGATATCCATGATGTAGATTATATAGAGAGAACTGTATGTGGTCTTTTCTCCTCAACCAACTGTTATAGTAAATATACTCTGAAGTAGACACTCTCAGGTTATATTGCAAAAAGAAAAGAAACAAAGCAAAACAAAAGTAATTTCAGAAAAAAATTAAGTTGGAAAGAAAACTGTTGGCATATAAATTTAACATTAAATTTTATCAAGTTTAGGTGAATGCCTTTTTATTGCAATTAATTGTCATTGGTCCCTTTGTGAGTTAATTACCAACCTTAATTGAGTACATATGTGATTTCCAGCAAGGCATCAATGTATCAAAGTACCATCACTGAGCAGGATATGTGTGTGTGTGTGTGTGTGTGTGTGTGTGTGTGTGTGTGTCTGTGTCTGTGTCTGTATCTGTATATCTGTATCTATATCTGTCTATCAGTGGTCCAGTGTCAAGGTCCTGGGTTCAGTTCCCACTACCAGAAAACAAGACATCCCCTGCTGTCATTAACAAATAATCTGTAGGCATTGTGAAGACACTAAGATGGAATGTTATACCTACTTGACAAGCAAGTTACGAAATAAACCCTAGAAAGATATTCATTCAAATCCAATGACTGGCTACCATTTCTAGGCTTTCACAGCTTTAGCTTGAAGTTGATTTCATATATGAGCATCAAAAATGACCCACAGAAGAGAATTACCAGCTGTCAATCACTGAAATATTCTAACCTACACCATAGTCTTCCTGTTCTTATAGAACTACTCATCTCACTCCATTTCTTTCTGTCTTCTTATTTATTTATTTATTTATTTATTTATTTATTTATTTGTTTATTTATTGGAGAGGCAGCATCCATCACTGATGATGTTGTCACCACAAAAATGTCCTGGAATTCAGTCCTCATGTGAGCATTTGAATCCTCCATCTGCAGCTTACTAAAGCTTGGCAGCATGTGCAATAAGGTAGCATTTTCTCTGACTGGCCATTTGGTTTTGGTTTTAAGGGTCAGCTTCTACGATCTACTTACCTGAACAACAGAATCAGTACATGATTTTTAGAATACTCCAAAGGATTTACTAAATCATTATAAAAATAAATTATTTTCATTAAAAGATTGTCATAATTATTTTAAATAAAATCTTTATTAAATTAAATTATCTTTAAAGAGAAACAAATCATCATCACCTCTTCTTACTTCCTATGTATGTGTATGTATCATGTAGTATACATGTGTGTTTGATGACAATATAATCAAAAGGTGCCCAGGGTCCACTAATGTGTATGTGGAGGCCAGGGGAGAACATCTAGTGTCTTCCTCTACCTCTCTCCACTGTGTTCCTTTAAGGAACAGGAAGTTTGAGATCTCAGCTAAGGTGGCTAGCCGGAGATCTATTTTTCTCTGCTTTTCAGTGCTAGGATTACAGGTACTTGCAGCTAAGAGCTGCCTTTTGTATTCGTTGCTGCAGATTCAAATTAAACTCCTAATGGTTTTACATAAGCAGTCTTACACACTAGACCGTTTGCTTAGCTCTTGCTTTCTTTACATTTGATCTAAATGTTCTTTTATCAATTTAAAATCATGAGAGCCAATAGCATGGTTGTTTTATTTCATGTGCATATTCATATGTAGCCATCCTTTCAGGGTCTGTGAGGTAGAGTAAAAGGAGAGAGAGAGAGAGAGAGAGAGAGAGAGAGAGAGAGAGAGAGAGAG
>NW_021620706.1:1320572-1341602 GCF_004785775.1 Grammomys surdaster | reverse complement strand
GAGAGAGAGAGAGAGAGAGAGAGAGAGAGAGAGAGAGAGAGAGAGAGGATGGATGCACGGATGACGGATGGATGGATGGACGGATGGATGGGGATGGATGGATGGATGGATCATCAGATAACCAAATACTTTTTTTAGGTAATTTTTCTTTTACCATGTGTGGTAACTTATATGAGATATGTATACTTGTGCTCATAAGGTATAACAAGTATTCATTCACATTTCTCTTGCTGTCTAAATGATGAAGTAAATGACAAGTCTATCAAGAACAAGCCAATAATACTGATACCTCAGAACTATTGACCTTTGCAACTATTAGATTGCAATGCATAGTGTTCCACTGAGAATCTGAAAATCTTTTCTCAGTATGCACTATGATAAGTATAAAGTTGGCCACTTCAAACAAACATAGAAAACAAAGCAATTGGGTTTGAGGATATGGAGGAGTTGGTAAAGTGCTTGGCATGCAATCACGATGACCTGAGCTCAGTTTCCCAGTGCCTGGGCCCCAGCTGGGCTTGGTGGTAGGAGCCTAGAATTCTAGAACTGGGAAAGTAGATTCATAGAGTAGATTCAAGGATCCATGGAGCTCAATCAACATCCATTGTACCCCTGGTAAAGAGTTACCAGTTAAATGAAAGATTTTGTCTCATAAAATAAGGAGAACATTTAAAGAAGAAACCTAGAATTAGCTTCTTGTTGCTCCATGTATGCACACACACACATGAACACACAAAATAATGAAAAGCTTAGTGTTTCACAAAGCCCTATTTGTAGGAGCAATAATGTTATGGGCTAACTCATGCTCCCACACACAAACATACACACACATACATATATACAGACTCACACATACTACTTAATGTAATGATCAGTATGTATATATAACTAGATTGTATAGCTATAATTTCTATATCTTAGAAGGAAGATTCTGGAGGCTGTTCAGATTGTCTCTTTTTGTTTACTTACAGTGACTTAGCTCATATAAATTCAATTCTCATTTCATACAAAATTGGTCAACAGTGTGTGACAACCTGTATTTTAGGATCAGTAAAAAACACACCCACTGACTGCACAGGATGCTGGAGCTTTCCAGAATCAATGACTGAGAAAATGCTTGACTGTCTGAATTTTCTAATAACTTACACAGCAAATGTGTGAACTGCTTTCATTTTTAACTTTGAAAATGCTGCTCTGTTTTAGCTCCAAGGAAAACAGCAGCAGCTTTCCAGGGTATGGAGATGCTAGAGGACTTTGAAGTCGCTGACACATTACTTCTCCCAAGTACTTCTCTGGTTGTCAGCAGCCAGTGTGGCCTGTGGTAAGAAGCTTTACACTATTCTTCATAGTGTTAAAAAAAAATCTATCTGGAAATCCATAGGGATCCCTGACCTATAAAGCTATTTGCAAATAAGGCCTCATTTCAAAAAAAATGTGAAGATATGGTTTCACTCATTAACTGGAATGATGGGAATATCTCACTTCCTTTGGGACACCATTAAGTCCAAGTCGGCACCTCCTCTTTTTATTTAGGATCAGGATTCATCTCCAGTCCGAAAGCTTTGTTTTTGGCCTGAATTTGTTTGTTTGTTTGTTTGTTTCGCCATTTTCCTAAATATCTGTTTCCAGTAATATAGACAAAAATATTAGTTAGTGAATTTGAATTCTAAAAAAAATCAAGGGCAGATTGAAGCCAGGTATAGTGAAGTCTGTCTCTGTCTCTTCTGTTGGCTCACTCTCTGAGGAATATATTTCCCAAGTCACTGTGAGGAATTTGTTTTGATGTATGTAAGAGAACAGGCTTCCTTGTATGTTAGCTGTAGACCATGAGCAATTTTCACAATCTCTAGGACAAGTTTCTGACTACTTTGAGCATCGGCCCCTTGGCACCGTGTTCATGCTAACTGTCCTTGTAAAATGCTGAGGTAGTTCTCAAAGCATTGGTGTTTCTATGCCCTTGTCTTCACTTGCACCTCTAGTCCTTTCTCCATAGTTACTTCTATGTCTTTCCTTTTTCATATATTTACCATTCTATGTTAGATTTCACCATTTTTATTTAAAGTGTTGAAACTTTGAAGGTTTACTATTAGTGTGAGTAGGTGTGTGTAGGTATGCACAGAGCAGAGTATACACGTAGAAATGAAAGACAATTGTGTGGAGCTGGCTGTTCCCCTTCCTTTATAATTTGGTCTCCAGGATTGTGTAACTAATGAGTTACCCACCAAACAATATTACTGCTCCCCAAATTTTCAAATGAGTGTATAGTTTTAAGGTTTAGTCATTTTCAAAGAAAATGCATTTCAAAGAAAAATTAGAATTGGCTGATTTGAAAGAGAAATTCTGAGAGAGAACATGTGATTTTTGCCTTACCAAGTCTGTTACCTGTCTGAATAAAGTACTCCCTAGTTATATCTATTTTTCCTATAAAATCCTTGTTTTCATTTTTCTTTACAGCTGAATAAAGTTCCATTTTCATTTCACATTTTCATTATCTATTCATTTATTGAAGTACAACAAGGCTAGGTCCATTTCCTCGTTATTATGAACAATATAGCAATAAAGATAGATGTGCACTTACCTTTGTGGTAAGTTATATAGTTCTTTTGGTATATTCCAACAGGAGATACAACAGGATTGTATAGTAATTTTATTTCTACTTTTTTAGTATATAATAGAGTTTATTTGGGGCATAGTAAGGGAGTTGAGGGAGTAGAGACAGAGAAAGGCCGAAACAGGCAGAGAGAGAGAGAGAGAGAGAGAGAGAGAGAGAGAGAGAGAGAGAGAATATGTGTAGAAGAGTAGAGGCTGGCCATGAACACATGGAGAGAGATGGGGAGGAGAATGAGGATGGAAGGAACAGAGAGAAGAGAGGAGAGCAAGAGAAGAGCAAGAGTAAGAAGCAAGAGTTATTTTAAATTTTTGAGAAACCTCTATTGTGATAAGTAATATAAATATGATCTATTCTCTCTGTCTCTGTCATTAGCTAAAATTATCACATTTTTTATATTCTTATGCTAAACTAAATATGTAAATTTCTGTATCACCAAACAGCATATACAACATATGCTTTGAACAAGAGAATTACACTAAATGAAAGGCTAAAGACACACACACACAGAGTCAAGATACATGTAGTAAACAGGATATCTTTTAAATATACCATAATTCACAATATTTTTGCCTGGTAGGTTTGGTTTTTATTTTATTTTACTATGTTGTTTTCAATTAATTTCTTATATTGAAATATAAATATGCTTCTTATTAAAAAGTATCTAGAACAGTAAACCCCATGCAATAAGAGTGTTAACCATTGTAAACCCTGTCATGTCTCTGAGAAGCAGAGGAATTATCTTGTTATCAATTTAATAATGGAACATTGAAGTAAATGATGCCATCCACTGACACTAGTAACACTGACTCTCTGGGGAAATTCATGTCTGTGAGAACTGTCAATCTAGATGGATATGGACATATTAAACATACTCCCTTCAATCCATAAATGTACTCCTTCTCAGTTGCTTTAATAAAATGATTGCTTATTTTGATAAAGACAAGCCATGCAGAATATCTTGACATTACTGATCTATAGTCCCTTTATTGTTTTTTAAAATATAGAATTCTTGGTAAATAGTTTCATAATTATTTTTCTTGATTTTTTCTCTCAGCATAACTTACATGTGCATATGCTTCTGAGCTTTTAATGAATAAAGTATTGATAACTATGTAAAGGTAAGTCCATATAATACATTTCTTTCTACTATTTCCTTTGGGAAGCTTTCTGGAAAATATAGCTAGTATCTTTATTGTTTGCATTAAAGCTGCCTTTAGTTCTAATTATGATAGATACCAAATGATTTTATATTAAAAATAACATATATTTTCCCATTAGAAAATAGTACAAGAAAAGTAAAAATTATAAACATAAACAAAACCTGTCATAAAAATAGTGAAAACCTTCTTAGTATAAACCTACCTGGAAGAAAAACAAAACAAAGTGAAAGAAATAACTTTGGTATATTGGTTAGTGAATAATGATGTGTTGGAGTCTTAGATTCTTGTTGCACAATAAAATGAATTAGTAGACATGGAATTTAGCTTAATGCAAGAAGCAACGGCTTTCACCCTACGAAGTGAAAAAAGGTGAGCAGATATGGTGGGAAGAAGATGTGAAGGTGGTTCAGGGATTTTTGTTGTTTGTTTGTTGATTTTGAATGTCTTAAGCCAAACTCTTTATTTTTCAGATTGTATTGTTTTAATTTATTCACTTATATCCCAATATCAGCTCTATCTCTCCTCCATTACCCTCTTATGCAGATTCTCCCCCCAATTCCTCACTCATCATCCCCTCACACACTACACTCCCCCTCAGCCCTTCCCTGGCACATCAAGTCACTGTAGTACTAGGCACATCCATTCACAGTGAAGTCAGACAAGGAGGCCCAGTTAGGGGGAAGGCTCTGGGAATTGATTCTGAGCTATTACTGTTCTCCTTGTCTCAGCAAGGATATTTCTGAATCAAGAGAGAATCTTTTTTTCTGTGACATCATTTGATTTCCTCTGATCTAAAAGACTTCTGGACAACCATTTGCATATCCTACAGATTCCAAGAAAACCCACATGTTCCTAGCCACACTCATCATCTTTTCCCCAAATGTTCACTTCCAGCCAATTTTCACTTTAGTTAGTGGGCCTGTTAAGCACACTGTTGTTTAACAGGCTGAGAATCATTCCCTGATACATTCATTCCTTTCTGCAGCAAGTCCTCCTCCTGAAACTTGAGTAATCTCCACATCTGGCAAATCCAGATCTGCTCCACTCCAAACTCTACCACCTCCTTCTTCTCTAATATCCTTGAAATGATTCAAGTTGTCCTGAGTTACTATCAGTCTTCTTGAAAACTTGGCAACTAGTAGACACTTCAGATTTGCTATGATTTTGAGTTGGCACAAAAATCCTTGAAAAAAATCATTACATTATCATATTAGAGTATTTTTTTAATTAAAAATAGTTTAAATGGTGTGTGTGTGCTTTCTGAACAAATAAGTGTAACCTATGTAGTGCATATATTACTTGTGTGAATGCCTTAAGGAAGGACCATCTAGTATTGGATAATCAAGTAGTGTGCTCTTCCTTGGGTAAAACTCTATCTCTTGCTCTCTACTTTCCTTAGTTGCCTAATGTTATTATCTAGGGTTGATTCCTGGAAGAAAACAGAATCTTTGGTTTTGGACTTATTAGAGTAATGATTGATGCAAGAAATATTTACAAAGACATAGGCTTGAATAGTGAGTCAACAAGTAACACTGAAGAGTTTCAAGATCAGAGGACTGGTGAAAGATGTTACCAGACAGAAGGGAGATGTTGGTACATCTATAGCCATATCACTCTACATGAAGGGAAGCCCCTCTTTTTATTCATATTGCTCCATAAAAAGTCCTAGATCAGTCGCAGACAGTGCATGTAAGAGAGTGGACTGAGACAACAAGCTGAAGACATCCAGAACATATTGTTGCTTTAAGCGTAGACATCAAACGTATGTGAGTATGTAGATGCTATAAACAGTGCTCCCCATCACACTGCTTTTTGTTATATTTTCCTTTACCAATATCTTTATGTGTGTCTTTTTTTACTTGCCCTTCTATCAAGTTCTGCAGTACCCACCCCTTGAAGTCTTTGCAGCATGCAAGTGGAATCATACATATATCCATGAATAAAACCTCTCAATAGTTCTCCATGTCTCTAGACCAAAGTGGACACTGTGAGCCTAACATGAGTGGTTCTTTATAATTGAGCTCATGTGTCTAGGGAAATCTCCATGACCACTGTGTTTGCAACCCTTCCATTTGTGTGTTACAGTCAAGAAGCACCTAGCCACTTGTTCCCTTCATTGGTGGACTCTTGTGTTTGCAAAGGCTGCACTGTTCTTTGGCAGTGCCATCTCCTCCACTGTGAAATCCTATTTCAGGATGCTGCGTTAGATCAGTACTATCAGTATATCTGTTTTTACACAATATTGTAGATTTCTTACCTGAGAGATTTTTGGACCTATATATTTGCTTTAGCACCCTGCTTTACATTGTGACCAACAAAGCAACATTGCTCATTTTATTTTTAAACATTTCTGTATTTGCTATTCAGAAAAGTCATTGATGTTTAACAGCCTATGGGACATCTGATGACATCTGTTTTAACTTGCCAGGTATACTTGACAAAGCCCCTCAGATTTCCTAATTTTTTCCAAGTACTTAGCTATGAAGTGGGTGTGGCACTAATGATAAATGCTCAGAAAATACATTTTAAAGCTCACCCAAACCACCACAGTTGACACAAACCAAAACAGCCCAAATCAAAACCAAATACTCAGAATTTATTAGCTATTGATTTTGTCAGCTCCAGAATCCTTATGTCTAGTATTAAGCTGGCTAATATCCTATACCCAAGCATTAGAGACTGATGACTTGTAAGAAACTCTACTAGGTTTCCCTAGACAAATGTGAGGTCAGTGTGCCATGGTTCTTCAGAAAGCTAATTTAAGATTTTTGGATGAAGAAAATAAATTATGATTGTCTAAACATCAGGAGGACAATGGGGGGCACCTTGGCTTTGGCCCAGCCACTGAGGAGTGGAGCAGAAACAGACAATGGAAATTCAGATTTTTAATTTTTTTTAAAAAGTTATGTATATGAATATTTTGTCTTTAGGTGTGCATGTACACTATATTTATGCCTGGTGCTGTGGAAGCCAGAAGACATCATTGAATTCCTTCAAGCTGGAATCCTAAATGGTTGTGAATCACTTGTGAATGTGGAGAACTGAATCTGTTACTCTGAAAGAAAAACAAGTGCCCTTAACCATTGAACATGTCTCTAGACCCAGAATCACAGTTACATATTAAAATGTTGGTTTGAAGTTAATAGCCTGATATTCCTTCACTTTGTTTTCTCTGGGGAAAGGTGTGGAAGGGATATTATGAGTAAGCTTTAAGAAAAAATAAAATTGTAACAGTCTCATAACCATATCTCTTCATCAGTGTTATTATAAGAATCAATATTTGAATATGGACAAACAAAGTAGGATACATACAATAAAAGGGGAGAAGGTGTTAACACTTTAAATGTCTTTCCCTTCACTGGCCTGTAGAAATAACTGAAGATAGGATCGGAGGTAAAAAGGCTTTGAGATAGAGTGGAAAAAGATATGTACTGCCAGTTCACTGTACATAACTAAAGATGGTGGTAGGCTGAGTTGGATAAAGACCAAGAACACAGCAAACTAAAGAAGAGGCTACTCTCATGAACTTATATTTTTCTCATCTGAGTTTGAGAAATTCTACATCTCATCTCTATGGGGCTATAGAACCTTTTCTATTTTTCCAGATCCTGAAAGTTGTAATAGAGACCCTAGCTGCAAATGGTGGTAGGCATCTGGTCCTTCACTGTTCACCCAGTAAATACTAGGGTTTTTGACCAGCATTGACATTGACAGTGCCATCCCAGCATGCTTCATGCTCAGAGTCAGGTAGAGAAGACAAATGTTACAGACAATAAAGGTGTGATTGGTATGGACAGAGGCTGTGCCAATGAAGGTTGGAGCCTCTAAAGCTCACTTTCAGGGACTTTCTCTACACTGGGTGGCACAAATATCGGAAGTTGACAGAGGAGTTAAAATTTCTTGGGTCAAAAAATTGAATTAGCTCAAGAACAAGGAGGATTTTACATCCAGGCTCTGATCTGAAGACAATCAAGTATGCTTAAAGGACACTTTTAAAAGAATTCTAGTAATGCCTGAGGATTGGAATGAATGAAGGGTATCAAGGAAGAAGACATGTATCATACTGATCCTAGTTAGAGAAACCACATAGAGTTGGTTTTCCTAGAAATGCTATGTAAATATGGAGCGCTCCTACACTTCCTGAAGCCAACCCCCAATCTCAACCTCCCCAACCCCCTCCCCACCCCCCACCCCCGCACCCGCTGTATTTTTCAGCTTGAAGATCGAATAAAACAGCAGTGAATACTTGGCTTTTATTCAGGTTTCTGAGTAGCCTTACACACACTCTCAGTTCATTCTCTGTCAGGTTCATAGACTAGCCAAGTGAAAGGGGTGGGGGGGTGTGATTATGGCTATGTGGAGTGGGTAGAAGGAAAGCAGCAACTTCTTTTGTTCATTCCCTTTCAGACCTGATATTATCCAAAAAGAAGAGAGCACAAAATGACACTGCATGCCCCCTGCTATGGAGAGGGCAGAATTGGTCATGGGCAATTGTGAGCACCCGAGCTGACATAGTACCCTGGTGACCAGAATGAGTTAAGGCATTGTCCAGAATCTTTCATTTACAACTGGGAAGAATTTGGCCATTGAGAGGCAGATTGAATAGGTCCATTTTTGTCCATTGTGATTTCAATGACAGGTCCAGTTTGCTCTGGTCTAAACTGACTCACCAAATCATGCACTCAGACAATTGAATCACCAGCCCTTTGACACATTGCAGAATCTCTGCAGTGTAACAGCACCATCACTTCAGGCTGCAGCTGGGGGCATCCTTTCCTTTCTGCTCCTATTCTCGAGATGGTTATACTCCAAAGCTTTTTCTGGTACAGATTTTAAAATAAGAGATTAATATTGTCGCTTGTCTTTCAGTTATGTGTGCATATAGGTGGTAAACCGGCAATAAAAACAGACATGCAACAAAGCGGCAGCTACTTCTTCTGATGCCCCACATTTGCTCTTCTTTGATAACCCAACCTTTTGCCATTTCTGTTCATTATTTTACGGGGACCTCACTCAGGTATGTAATAATTACATTTATTTTTACCTCCTTGCGATGAGATCATTTCAGACAAGTACAAAGCCGAAAATATTTTTAAACATCTTCAGAGCTATTCATCAAACTTTTTGAATGATACCTAGGAAGTTCTTACTATCATTCTGATCTAAGGCTGTGTGTTAAAAGGTTCTCTAAAGTAATGGCTTTCAGAGTGCTACCTGGCTGTATTTCAAAAACTCTCGTAGAGTGTTTGATACCTGGGGCCATGATATTGCTGAGGGAATGATGAAGCAAAGTAGGTAAGTGAGAGTGAGCCCTGAACACTATTGATCACGACAGTACTTTATTCCTCTGCAGGTAAGAAAGAGAAATATGGAAATTAGATCTCTTGAAAGAAGGCACCTTTGCCTCCTAGGTTAAAGTATGAGAACTTTATTTCAGAAAAAAAAGTGCAAACTGATTGAAAACTTATGTCTTTTAATTATTTACAACACACATGCCACTAATAAGTCTGTATAATACCTATTGTAAAGTTGGGAATCTGTGGTTCTTACAGAATCCTGGTCACTTTCATAGGACCAATGGTAAAAAGCCTCATCTCTAGTCAAAAGCAGAGGGTTGGGAGAGATTTTCTCCTCTCCAGATTTGAGTATTAGCTTTAAAAATGGGTAGGCTTTGCATGTTATATTTTTGGATTCTTTTCCCCCTCATGAACAAAATTTCTCTTTTGCTTCCTTCCCTATCTCTTTCCATCTCTACCTTCCTGTTTTTCCTCTCTTCTTCCCAGTCTTCTTTTTTTATTTTTAAATACATAGCAGAGTATCTCTATGCATCCCTGGCTCGATTGTGACACCCTATGTAGACTAAGCTGGTCTCAAACTCAGGCATCAACCTGCCTCTACTTCCCAAGTGCCAGAATTAAAGGCTGTGTCACCACATTCAGGGCTTTATTTATGTAGTTTGTGACAAGGTATCACTACACAACATAGGCTGGCCTAGACTCCTGGCAATCTTCCTGAGTTTACCACCTGACTGTTGGGATTATACGTATGAGCTGTCACATCTTCCTAAAAAAATTTATTTTTTGGAAAGTTGTTTTATCAAAAGTCATTTCCCCCCTTCAGAATTTTCCTGAATATACCTAATCCAAGTAAACAGAGTTCCTCTACGGACTGTTGGCAGCTTCTATGTGTATTTTAATGTTTTAAATGCACATGGTGAAACAACTCTGTTTAATATATTTAAAATGTTTTATCAAAATATGTTGTTATGACCATTAAATTATATCCATTCTAATAAAATAAACAAATTATTTTCCTTTGATATCATATGACATATTAATATTATGATTAGGGTTTTGTGGTATAAATAAATTGCTAAAACATTTTTGGAGTATCTTCCATCATTTTGGAAGGTCATGGTACATGAGTATGCACTTTGCATAGATAATTAAACTCTTGAATGTTGATGAAAAACCGTAGTACAGCTAGGTGACTAAAACAGTTCTACCCAAACAAAATAAATGTAAAATATCTACCTTATGTCTTCTCCTTACAAAAATATTATAGAGGACATGTTTAGGCTGACATCTTTAATAATATTTTGGTAAAAAATATTTTGGTAGAAAATTGTTGGGTTAGTCACAATGCCAACTGTTAAAATAGATGACAGAGTTATAATGCCACTCATTATGTAAATATTAAACAAGTTTTTTACTAAAAGTATTAAAAGTGGGAAAAATGAGAACTATCTTCTCCCTTTAATATTACATCTTTAACCAAGAGAAACACTTAGACCTGGTATTTGATAATCAGAGGCTTGTAGTTAACTAGGATTACAGATAGTGGGGGTCTTACGACTTCAAGGCCAGTAGAAAGAAAATGTATATTAGACTTTTTTTTTTCACAACAGCCTTCATCCAGTTACACTTTAAGGCCACACCTAAAGTTCCCCAGCTACAGCCAATTCCTTCTGCACAGGTACATAGAAAAGTCTCATCCTACCCCTAACAGCATACTTTCAATTGTGATGCTTTTGATGTTGTTGAGAAAAGTCTCATCCTACCCCTAACAGCATACTTTCAATTGTGATGCTTTTGATGTTGTTGTTGTTGTTCACTTCTTGTTCTCCTTAACTTCATACACATTGCACATATTCCCCTCAGTTTACTAAGAATTATGTAATTTATCAATTCTTTGAAACTTTACTCGAGTAACTTAGTAAATCTAGTTTCATAAAATATCCTAGCTGCCAGTATTTGGTTGTTTACAAAGAGGTTTGTTTTGCTATTATTTCTTTTGGTATTTTAAGGATTGTTTTGTATAATCTTCTGCATTACGAAAGAAATGACTGACATTAAGGTGCATTACTTCAAGGCTACCAAAGGACAGCTCTCATCAGTACCTGGCTGAGAGTTGGAAAAGGCAGCAAAAAAGCAGGGGGTCATGAAAGCCAGGAAGCTCCTATGCAGAGAAGGCATGGGATGTTGGCAAATAAAGATTAGAAATAATACTCCAAGCTTTCCTGAATACTTGAGGGAAGAACATAGGAGTTCAAAAGAAGGATTCAAGAGCCATTAGGCAGGATTTGAAACTAGTCTCAAGGGGATGGGTTCGGGAACTAGAACATTTATCTCAGTACTTGTGGGTGCAGAGGAGAGCACCAGGACATGACTCTTGGCTCATCAACAATGGCATGTCTGAAAAGTAGGATAGCAGGGATGGCAGGGAGGGAAAATCAGTACCCATACTTGTAAGTTTCAAGGAATGCTCTTATTTGTCAGAGGTAATAAGTATTTTTCCAGAAATCAAGGAGGCAGATGCAAGGATTTAAGAAAATGTGAATTTATCAGGAAATGTCTATAGATTCCTTTTCTAGAGGAGAGAACACAATGAAAGATGGCACAAAGAATCTGCAGTGACTTTGCACCGTGTAACATTCCTGCACATTTTCATGGTGTGAGAAGTTTTTAATTGTAATATGTAGAAGGATATCACCATTTCTGCAGCATATAATATATACATTGACTTTCTTGGCACCTGTCCTATTTGTTAGTTAAGTCTATATATGATACTACATATATATAGTATCAGGTTACATAAACATTTCTTTAAGAGCTGGGCAATGGTGGCACACACCTTTAATCCCAGCACTTGGGACACAGAGACAGTCAGATTTCTGAGTTCAAGGCCAGCCTGGTCTACAGAGTGAGTTGCAGGGCTACACAGAGAAACCCTGTCTCGAAAAATCAAAAATAAAATAAAATAAAACACAAGTTCTTTGTATATATTGGATATTAGCCCTCTATCAGATGAAGGATTGGTAAAGATCTTTTCCCAATTTGTTTGTTGTCATTTTGTCCTATTGACAGTGTCCTTTGCCTTACAGAAACTTTGCAATTTTATGAAGTCCCATTTGTCAATTCTTGATCTTAGAGCATATGCCATTGGAGTTCTGTTCAGGAACTTTTCTCCTGTGCCCAAGTGTTCGAGGCTCTTCCCCACCTTCTCTTCTATTAGTTTCAGTGTATCTGGTTTTATGTGGCTGTCCTTTATCCACTTAGACTTGAGCTTTGTACAAGGGGATAAGAATGGATCAATTTTCATTCTTCTACATGTTGTCCTCCAGTTGAAACAACACCATTTGTTGAAAATGCTGTCCTTTTTCCACTGGACAGTTTTAGCTCCTTTGTCAAAGATCAAGTGACCATAGGAGTGTGGGTTCATTTCTGGGTCTTCAATTCTATTCCATTGGGGTATAGAGCTTAACAAAGAATTTTCAACAGAAGAAACTCGAATGGCCGAGAAGCACCTAAAGAAATATTCAGCATCCTTAGTCATCAGGGAAATGCAAATCAAAACAACCCTGAGATTCCATCTCACACCAGTCAGAATGGCTAAGATTAAAAACTCAGGTGATAGTAGAGCTGGCGAGGGTGTGGAGAAAGAGGAACACTCCTCCATTGTTGGTGGGACTGCAAGATGGTGCAACCACTTTGGAAATCAGTGTGGAAATCAATTTTCCTCAGAAAATTGGACATAACATTACCTGAGGATCCAGAAGAGGCTCAAACATATAACAAGTACATATGCTCAACTATGTTCATAGCAGCCTTATTTATAATAGCCAGGAGCTGGAAAGAACCCAGATGTCCTTCAACTGAGGAATGGATTCAAAAAATGTATATTTACACAATAGAGTATTACTCAGCTATTAAAAACAATGAACTCGAGAGGTTCCTAGGTAAATGGATGGAACTAGAAATTATCATCCTGAGTGAGGTAAGCCAATCACAAAAGAACACACACGGTATTCACTCACTGATTATTAGATATTAGCCCAGAACCTTGAAATGCCCAAGATGCAACTCACAGGCCACATGAAGCCCATTAAGAAGGAACACCAAGTGGGGGTGATTCGGTCCTTCTTAGAAGGAGCAACAAAATATTCAAGGGAGCAAATATGGAGTCAAAGTGAGGGACAGAAACTGAAGGAGGGGCCGTCTCAAGACCACTCCACCTGAGTATCTATCCCATGTGCAGTCACCAAAGGTAGATGCTGATGTGGAAGTCAGGAAATGCATGCTGATAAGAGCCTGATAAGGATATCTCCTCAGAGGCCTTCAAGAGTCTGACATACTCAGAGGCAGATGCTCACAACTAGCCATTGAACTGATCATGGGGTTCTCAATAGAGGAGTTAGAGTGAAGACTGAAGGAGAGCTGAAAGGATTTGTGGCACCATGAGGAGAGCAACAATACTAACCAACCACAGCTCCCAGGGTCTAAACCACCAGCCTGGGAGCACTTAGGGAGGGATCCAGCTCTTCAGTTGAATATGTAAGAGTGGAGGGCCCTGCTGGGCATAGGTGGAAGAAGAGAACCTTGACCTCATGAAGGCTGGATGCCCCAGGGGGTGGGAATTTTGAGGGTGGGGAGCTGGGAGGGGGGTAGATAGAGGGTACATCCACAGAAAAGAAGGAGGAGGGGTGAGGGGATTGGGGGTTCCTGGGTGGGTGGGGGATGGGGAAAGGGGACAACATAGGAAATGTAAATAAAACATCCAATAAAAAAAAAACACAAAACACAAAACAAAAAATAAAAGAAAAACCAAAAAAAATTCTTTAAGGATAGTAGGTATTTTCATCCCATTTAAACTCCTTATCCCCTTTCCTTTCTCTCTCCTACTGTTTCCTTCTTCCCATTCTCTTCTGATTTTATATATCTCTGGATTGTTAGTTAGATAAAGTACTGATGAACAGATAAATGAACAGAGATATAAGTAGCAATAGACAGATAGATACAGACATACATGCATACATAGATAGATACATAGATAGATACATAGATAGATACATAGATAGATACATAGATACATAGATACATACATAGATACATAGATAGATACATAGATACATAGATAGATACATAAATACATAGATACATAGATAGATACATAGGTAGATACATAGTTAGATACATAGATAGATACATAGTTAGATACATAGATAGATACATAGTTAGATACATAGATACATAGAGAGATAGATGGCTTTGTATGTTTATGGAAAAAGTCTACAATCCACAAATATAATGAGGTCAACATACTATATTCCCTTCTCTGAGCCTGGCTTATTTTCCTAAATATGATCATCTTCAGCTGTATTTATGTACCTACAGAGCAGGTATCTCTATGGCACAGTGATTTAAAGTTCTTCTGGTAAATAACCAGTAGTGTAGCAGGGTCATCATGTAGTTCTATGCTATGCAGAACCTCCATACTGATTGCTGTAGTGATGAAACTAATTTACATCCCCATCAGTAGGGTGAAGTCTTCACTTTTCTTCACATCCTCTCCAGCATTTGTTGCTGTTTGTTTTCTTCATAGTCATTCTTACAGGGGTGAATTGAACTCTCAATGTAGTTCTAATTTTCATTTCCATGATGGCTAAGAATGTTGAACTCTTTAATTTACATGTGTCTAGTGGTTATTTCCATTTCACCTTTCAAAACCCAGCTCCTCATTGCATTAACTCAACTATTAATTAGGTTATTTGGGAACCTTATCAATATTTACTTTTTGAATTTTGCATATGCTCCAGATACTAATTCTATGTCAGCAAGGATTTTGTTCTATTCTGAATTCTTTCTCCCTGTTTAACTAATTGTTCCTGGTTCTGTGAAAAGGTTTACTTTTGTGTGATAAGAAACTTCTTATTAATAATAGCTGTGACCTTGTGGTCAACAAGCCCAACAAAGAAATAGTTGATTCCATTCGTTTGGGAGGTTAGTGATATATTTGTTGATGCATATATCAAATAATATTTGTAGTAGAAGACCCGATACTCACACAAAAAATTGCCTTCTTGATGTGTTTCCTGGACACTATCTCAAGAGCCAACATAAATGTACTTCTATTTTCTTGGCCAAATGATTGACATTTGTGTGCACCCAGAGATCCATTCCTTCATCACACACAGGCAATAATACAAGCTCCTGTTTGTCTATTCTAGGAAATGACTAAGAAAACATAACCCCAATCCTCTACTCTATACTAGGTATCAAAATAATTTCACAGCTGATTTAAAACTCTTACCCTCATCTTCATGCCCCAAGAGGGATGTGACCTGTCTAGGCAGGAAACCATCAGAGCGCTCTCTCCCATCCTCTTTCTGCTTTATGTTCCCCTGCTCCCAGCCGTGCTCTGTTCCTATAGTTAACCTCACAGAACAAGATAAAGCTTTCTTGCCCAATGAAGCAAGCAGTAAAAAAAGTCTCTCCTTGAAAATGTACCTCTGTCTCAATTTTCCCCTAGAAATAGATATTAATCCTACCCCCTTGCTAACTCCGTCAACAGTCAAAGAACCTCAGAATATAAAAATGTTCAGTAATTTTCTATGTTCCTCACATCAAACTATTTCATTATGTCCAACTAAAATGAAGTAGAAAATAGAAGACACTATTTGCTCACCTCTGGAATGATCTCATATATTTTCTGAGCATGTGATCCCACTGGCTTCTCTCATGTGCAGCTCAGAGGTTCCAAAATCCTGGCTATGTGTTTATGATTCAATTAAAATGCTTTTACTTCCACTACTTAACATGCACCATGACAATACCACATAAGTAACATTACACACGGAAACACTGGCATCACCTTGACAGTACATTCGTGTAATCAATTCATTGTCTGAAGAATAGTGAGATTTCTAAGGCAGTGAAAACCTCATCCAAATTCTTTATAGCTGAGAGTATAAACTTAACCATTGATTTTTCTCATAGCTTAGAATTTTTGCCCTGCAGTTGTTTAAACAACAGGTTATAGCTTAAAAATCTATTGCGAAAAGAAATGTAAATGAAATCTTCCAATTCTGAACAAGAAATGGTGGTCAAATAGAAAAATGATCTTTATGAATGTTATTATCAATAAAGCTTAGCTCATGTGATTACATTATACACATGACAGTAAGACTAAAGGTATAGATTTTGAAGGAGAAAGTTTTGTTTCGGGGGTTGTTGCAGGGTGAGCTCACTACTTAGACTAAAAAGCATACAGCTGCTACTAGAAAACCCATTCACAGAGTCAGGAAACAACAAACACCAATGAAGAACCACAAAATCTATTTCAGATTTAAAAAAAAATACTAAATGACATCTTTTACATGAGACATGATTCACAGATTAATAATGAGCATCATTAAAAATAGACAAATATTGACTTTTTATATTTACTGATATGGCTAGTAGTAAATTAATACTCAGAATGATATTACTGTTACAGTTAGACAACAGTATTAATTTAGATTGAGAAAATGGCTTTAGGAGGCTGCTTTATTAGACTTCAGGACAAATAAAACATTAGAGATATTAAAACAGATATACAAAGATCAGAAGGAAAAGTAACTGGAATTCAGGCCTGGTGATCTTAGTTCATTCCTTGAAACCCATGTAAAGATGGAAAAAGAGAACTGACTACAACAGCTGTCCTTTATATTGTATCATTGCATGTATACCATCTGGACACAGACCACCTCCAACACATGGGTGTAGAAAGGTGGCTTGACTAATAAGATGTTTTCTTTTCTTTGCATCAGTAGATATGAAGAGATAGACAATACAGCTAACTGTACTATGTATTGGAAAGCCTGAAATGTCAGACTTTGATTCCTGATTTTGTTGTTTTGTTTTGTTAGTTTGTCCTTTACTTTTATCCTAAAACAGTTAATTTTTAAGATTTAGGGTTGTTCTATATTCATAGAGTGAGGGCAATAAAACCTTTAAACAATAGCCTTTAAATAATACCACTAAGCCAGTGTTAAGGATTAATGACAAAGGATGCCTATTACTTACCACTGCAGCTAGTACTGAAGTAGTCAGTTATCAAGACTTTACTATTTATTTATTTATTTATTTATTTACATTTATGTATATGCATGTGTATCAAGGCCACATCCCCTGGATGTGGAGTTATAGATATTTGCAATCTGCCCAACATAGGCGCCACAACAAAAACTCAAGATTTTTGGAAGTTGAGCAAGGGCTATAAACCTCTGAGTCATCTCTCCAGCCCCATCATCATTAGCTATCCCTGACTAATGGGCATTAGCAACATACAATTCTGAAGGAATTGTATCTGATGATGAATAATGTTCTCTTGGCATGTTTGATGTAGTGGTAAGAGGAAATTAGCAATAACCAAAGGCATATATTTAGTAAAAGGGACACAGGGTAATTAGTAATTGAATAAGCTAAACAGTTGGATCAAATAGCTGACTCTTCAGTCTTCCATTTATGCACTAGTAGACCTAGGTAGTATTTAAACAGAAAGTGGTGACTGATAACTCAGGATTCAAAGATTCTCTAGCATTCAGTAATTAATAATTACTAATGTTTATGGAGAATGATCAGCAATGACAACTGCAACTTTTCTACTCTCACAGATTTTCCACTAAGATTAAGAAGCTGATGTAGTGAGAAGTAAAACTTGATAAAACCCAGAATATTGCAGTAGTTGTACCTCCAGCCCCCATTAGAACCGGGAGAAAACAATGACATTGTTAGAGAATTCTCATCTGCAAATTGACATATTCTGAGGGAGTCATTATGAGAAGACTGCCAAACTTTGTAATCTGTTCCTCACACTTTTTTCAAAATAGTTTACTGGATATGGATTTTAAGTAAGAATAAACTTTTTGGAAGTATTTAAAGAGCTGTGTTTAAAAGTAGGCCTATTTTTACCCACATTGTAGAGGGCATAAGTACTCACAGATAAGCAACTGAGAAAACAGGAATGTTAATTACCCAGGATTGGCTTCTCAATGGAGAAAATGTATACCTGTTTTCCACCCCAAAGATTGAAAATCCATGTTGTTAATTTCCTGGTGACCTTTCCTATCTTTAGGGCCAGACTTCACCCAAATCTCCAGAATGGTTATCCCAGACTCTTTCTCCCTAGCTCTTTATTGGTAACTATGTTTCTTTGTTAACAAAATCCATCCTCGGGGGCGATGTCACATGTACTTATAGTCTGCTGACCTCTATGCTATCTCCATCAGCCTCTAAATGTTTGAACCAGCACTGGCTAAATAGTGCTGAACCAAGGTTTCCTTCTTCCATCTTGAGGGTAATTTCCCTGCTAGCATTAGAGCTTGCAGGGAACATAGCATTAGTAATAACATTAACCTATCTGACTGATTTACATATATACTTGAGAGATTTAAGAAATGTTTTCTATCATGCAAAATTGAATAAAGATTGACATAGGTGACCTGTAGTGAACATGAACCCTTGTCCTAGGAACACTGAAATAACCCTATTCAAGAGAAATCAGAGGCATGTACACACATACTTAAAGTAAAGAGTGACTCGTGCATTGATAAAGTATGATTATCCTTCTCTCCATATCTCATTCCTTTTTATCAACATTCCATTCATTTTATCAGAGGTCTACTTTGCATCAATAGACTGTCACCTTTTGGTGAAATTGCCTATATGTGAATCTCCTCATGGCATAATTTGGAAAAAAATCAGAGCCTGAGTATTGGAAAGATAAAAAAGGAAGAGAAATAATCACACACTAGGTTTTAGAGATTTTATTCCATACTCTTGGAGCATACAAAATAAATTAGAACCTTGATGCTCATTTCTATGAAAATCACTTGATTTATATTTTCCAAAGAAATTTGTTTTGACCCCTACTTGGTCACAGACACTTTTTCTATAAAGATCAGGATTCAGAGTTTGATGAAAACAACAATAAAGATTGTAAGATCATTCACTCAAGACTCTTATACTCTAGAAGAATAATAAAATCAAGAGATACTATCTCTATTAATATTGTTATAAAATAGGTACCAAGACCTTAATCTATATTCATGACATAGCAAAAGAGTAAGAGTAAAAAACCAAATCAAACCAAAACAACAACAACAACAGAAACAGAAACTCTACAGGGAATCAAGTTTTGTTTCCATCATACATGTCTTCATGTTTTACTTTGAGGTTATATGAAGGTACTATCTATTCAAACAGTTTTGAAGAGAGATAAAGAATTTCTGATTTTGTTCTCATTAAAATTAAATTGAAATAATTTAGGCATGCATGACTTCTATCATTCTCTGATTTGCTGTAAACTGTAGCCATCTTGACTACATTTTCTGGGAGAATGACCAATGTCCCAAGTTTCCTCAGGAGGCTTTATTGTGCTTACATACTTACCTCCCATTCCTGAAAAGTATTTACATCTTAGATTTCTATATGTCCTTTAAGATTGTGCTGATATGAATCTTCTTTGTAATTGTGGCCATTATCCAGAAAATAAAGTTCATGTTTTGGCTTGTTTGGTCAATTTGCATTGTTATTGTTATTATTATTATTATTATTATTATTGTAGTAGTAGTAGTATATGTTGGGGTACATAGTGTGAAGTTATGTGTGTATCTGTATATTCAATTATTAGTTTGTTCCAGCAAATGGCTAAATGTTAGCAGGATTCTGACATAGCCATTTCTATGGTCCATTCTTCACCTCATATTTTTCAAATTAATTATGTAAATTATTTCATTTGTATCATTATTCACATCACTGATAGGCTTGAGCCAGTCCTACTATATTTGGTGCACAACATAAAACAGAAATCCAAGCTTAGGACAGTAGACTTAGGCATTAGGCCAAAAGTTGTCACCATAGTAGCTGGACAAGAGTAGCTAGGAAAAGAAGCTAGGGAAGCAGTGGGAAACATTTGTTTCCTAGCTCACAGAGATTGCAGACTGTAGCAGCTATCTATCTATATCTATCATCTATCTATCATATGTGTGTGTTTGTGTGTGTGTGTGTGTTTGTGTGTATGTATGTATACATATAGTGAGAGAGAAGAGGGAGAGAGGGAGAAGAAAGTGAATACAGAAAGACTTAGAAAGAAATTTTAAGTTTGAAAATAATAAAATGAAATTTCTGAAGGAAGAAGAGAGAAAAATATGTTTTGTAAATATGCATAGAAATAGATTCTCTGAAGGAAGGAGAGAGTTTGTACAATTAAAAAGAAAATATTTTCCATGTTAAAAAATGAAAAATACTATGGAAGAGGTATAGTTTCTTTTTTTTTCTTTTTTTTTCTTTTTTTTAAGGTATAGTTTCATTTTACTTTCTTTCGCTATGGAATTAATTACAATATGTTCAACAATGACACAATTCTCTGTATACTTTCTAAGAAACATCAAAATAAACAAACTTACATAAAGAGAGGACCAAGAGGTGGAATGATAAATCACAAGTGATAGAGATAAAGGAAACAAAAGGCTCTTCGCAATAGAAAAAAGTACATTGATAGCAGCTGGAACTCAGAGCTCCTTGGCTGCAATATGCCTGTCAGCTCTTTCTGCTAAGGGACTGCCTAGGCAGAGCTGCAACACCTGAACTGCACGAATGACCAGCAGGACTTTGCCGCTGCAGCATAAAATAACAAAGCTGGTCCAGAGTTTAGAACTAACTTTCTTTCTTTCTTTCTTTCTTTCTTTCTTTCTTTCTTTCTTTCTTTCTTTCTTTCTTCCTTCCTTCCTTCCTTCCTTCCTTCCTTTCTTTCTTTCTTTCTTTCTTTCTTTCTTTCTTTCTTTCTTCCTTTCCTTTCTTCCCTTTTCCCTTTCCCTTCCCTTCCCTTCCCTTCCCTTCCCTTCCCTTCTTCCCTTCCCTTCCCTTCTTCCCTTCCCTTCCCTTCTTCCCTTCTTCCCTTCCCTTCCCTTCCCTTCCCTTCCCTTCCCTTCCCTTCCCT
>NW_021620706.1:1298057-1320562 GCF_004785775.1 Grammomys surdaster | reverse complement strand
TTCCCTTCCCTTCCCTTCCCTTCCCTTCCCTTCCCTTCCCTTCCCTTTCCTTTCTTGTTTTGTGTTCTAATATTTCACCCTAAAGAGCAGTAATAACTGAATATTAAAGGTTCCTTCCTGGGAAGTGTCATCTATCCCTAATGGTGGCAATAACTCATTATCAATAGTCCCTTTATGAGCAAGAAAAATTTAGGGCAATCTAAGTATTAAGCCAATGGGGTTTAAATTTCCAAATGTATTAGTCACTCATTATATGGATTATATCTTACTGGCTGATTCAGATGCAGATACCATTACCAATTGCTCCTAAAAAATACAAAGAGGAGATTCTATTAATCATCTAGGATAATACAGGTGCACAAAAAAACTCGTTGCTCAATTAAATTATCCTATGTACTTTAGGGATGTGTTAACCTCAGAATGGGAGTCAAGAGGTATGTTGTGTTGGGGAAGAGACTATACTCCTGTTTCAACAAGAAGTGAAAAGCTATGGATTCCTTCAAAGTTAATAGATTAGATTTGAGCAGGGAATACCTCCGAAAAGCCCTGGTTGTAGACATTGAAGAAGAAACTCATAAAAACATCAAACAGGTGACACAAATGCTAATTCCCTTACGTGGATACAGCACAGGAGACTAGCTGAGACATGAGGAAATCTTGTTGGGTACTTAGTCCTCGTGACTTATTATTATCTGCCATTCCTTCATATGGCACAGATGGGGATTTATAACACCCTATTACCGTCGGGTTTCTGCAGCCCAAATTGACTTATAGATGCCTTTCACCAGAGCAGAAAATCACCATTAGCTGATTTATGCACACCACACAGTCCACACATGGGTTAGTGCACAAATGTAACTACAACATTACCTTTAAAATTTTATGTGTTTTCAGAATGAAAGGACCAAACAACAAAGCAAGTAGCCCAGGTGATCCAGCCTCACAGACTGCTTCAGAGAGGACTTTAATTAAGTCATGTACTTTCCTATCACAAGAAGCCTGGATAGCAAGAGAAACAAGTGATATTCCCAGGAGTTGGTCAATATCCCAATTTTCTTAGTGCCCCCCAAAAGATAACTTTGTCCTCAGACAACATGTTTTTAGTCACGTGGTTCATTATGAATATTTCTCATTGTTTATGGGCATTGGTTGCAAGTTGCTATTGGTCAAGGTCATGAAGGAAACAAAGTAAAAAATAAAAGTTAGCTTCATGGATCTCTTTCTCTCCCTTTCTCCCCTCTCTTTCTTTATCTTCTATCTAATGTGTGTGTGTGTGTGTGTGTGTGTGTGTGTGTGTGTGTACAAAAGGGGAATAAAAGGAAAAAAGGGGAGATTCTAGTGATGAAAGTATAGATTGTTGAATCTCCTTGTCAGGAAAAAGGAAAAAGTAGATTATCTATTTTTAGACTTGAAAGCAACAATAAATCTCAAACATTTTAATTGGTATGAGATTTTTATATTGTGACAAGAGTTTAAGATTATTTTTGTTAAAACATACTACATATATTTGGCAACTGTTGTTCAAGGTAATGTACATATGCAACTCATTAAAATGTAATATGTGACTATTGTAAACTGCTCAGGATAATTAAGGAATGCAAGTTAATAATTAATCACCTATAAATAAACTTGTACTGTTGTTAAGTACTAGTTTAGTTAATTACATAAATAAGCTTTATTTAGCTATCTCTTTATATGTTTTTTTTCAAGATTAAGCAAAAAGTAAATAGTTAGAAACAAGCTACCTTTGACTACTTAGATATACGTTTGAAAGATAAGTAATTCTCAAACACTCCAGAGATCTATAGATTATGGCATTTAAGATTTATAATAATAAAAGGCTTTTCCAACTGAGAAATATATCACCTTCTGGTAGCACCCTAATTCTTCTCTGAAGATGAAGTGAACCGAAGAACCTCAACCTGTAGTTTATTTCAATAGTTTCAAAGATGTCCACTGGGCAAAATATCACTCTTACCTCAAGAGCTGAGAGCATGTTGTCCAAACTTTGGACACTGGAAAGTTGATTGCCCAACTTTACAGAAATAAGGTAGAAGAATTCATCAAAATTTCTGCTTCACAGATAACTCTGCAAGATTGTCTGGCCCTGATGGTTGAAGATGAGTACCTCACAGACAGAGAAGAATGTGTGCTGACAGTTCAGGTAGCCAGAAGTCTCTGTCATTTCTTCAGATTTGGAAGCTTCTTGCTGTGTACTTTCTGTTCATTCGGGTAAAATTTATCCTTCTCCGGCCCCTTATAGGGTTAGAAACTGGATAATTATAGTCTTACAGTATCCCTTGTTATCAGATTTTAAAAAGAAATAAAAGAGGTGTAAAGTTTATAAAGTTTGCATGACTTAGACATAAAAGCTTAGGTTAGGAAGGATCTAAGAAAGTATTTTAGGGTCTGAGGAAACGTTTTGAGGACGGTAAATGAAAGTTGTGAAGGTTAGAGAATGCAAAACCCTGAATAATGATATAAAGTGATTAGGTACAAAACATTGGACTCACTAAGGGAGATAATGGAGTACTTTCTCCAAGGTTGCCAAATACAGATGGACTGGACATTGTAAATGTAAGTCTTATCTGATAGTTCTTATAATTGTTATTACGGTATATAGTTTATTATTATTAGAGGAAAAACAATTTATTGGACTAAAAGCAGGAGATGCTGTGTGAAGGCATGACTCTCTATGCTTAATTGCTAATTCTGTATTGCCAAAGAGCTGAATGCTGGCAGGATTTGGGTATTGCCATGTCCATGTTCCAACATTTTCCTCACATTTTGTAAATATTCATTCTTCCTTACCTGCCTAAGGCAATCTAGAATAGTATCTGATTGGATATCATAAAGATCTGATGGCCAATAGCTAGGCAGTAAGTGGAAGACATATCTTCTGGGCAGAGAGAGGGACCCAAGGGGAAGGAATCATACTTGAGGAGTCAGTGGACACAGAGGTGGATACATGGACCAGAGCAAACTAGAAAGATAGACTTGGCCTGTGCTGGGACATCATGCCAGGATAAGTCAGGTAACAGTTGTCGGGATACTATCCAGAAAAAGGTCTTTACAATATTAATAAATTTCTGTGTCATTATTTATATTGCTCATGAGTTCGGGAAGGCCCTGATACGATTACAAGTGTGCATGTGTGTGTGTGTGTGTGTGTGTGCATGTGTGTGTTTTTGGAGGAGTGTATCAGATGTAGAAAAGTCAAAGGACAGTTTATGGTAGTCAATTCTTCCCTTCTCTAACAAGAATTCTAAGAGGAAACCCAGGTCACTCAAGTCCTCAGGCTTGTCAGCAAGTGCTTTTTCTTGCTGAGCCAACCAATTCCTCTGGCCTTGCGTGAAATCAGTTCTTACTTACTAGAATAATGTGTGTGTGGGGAGTGTATGTGTGTAGTATGTGTGGGTAAAAGTCTGTCTAGTTAGTGTTGCATCCAGGAGCATGGATGATGAGTACTTATCAGAAGAATGAAGAACTTACTTAGGCTACATTTCTAAAGAAAATGTGTCTTCTTTTCCCCTTCAGCTTTTAACTGCCTATGTCTCCTCTAGAAGGAGTAGGGTCCTGTGAGTATTACTCCTCCCTCCCCAAGTGAAATAATTCTATTGAATTAAATAAATTCTATTCTCCTTTCAAAATGGTATCCACAGAAAGAGATTTGAGGTGGTGTATATTGATTTATCTTTTGTCTTTCTAAAAAAAAAACACAGCAGTGAAGAGTTGATAAAGACATAGAATGAGTTAGAGGAATTTTTTCTCAGGGTTAATTTTAATTGGAGAATGTCCCACTTACCTAAGGAAGATCTGACTTGATGCTGCTTCTTTGTTTGGTGGAGATGCTTTAACATCACTTCAAACAGATGCTTTAAGAGTTAAAAATGTATCTGATTTTAATTTAGTGACAACCTTTTCTCTATACCATTCTTCCAAGGTATAAAGAAGTGATGTCATGGCTTTCCTACTGTTTGTGGGGTGTAGTCCACTCAGGCTTATTTATATTTTCATATCTTGGATGGGGTTGTGAAAACCTGATTTTTCTCCATTTACCTGACATATATTGTTTGTTAAGGTGGTAGGGGGAACTTTACTCATGCCTTGCATCCTTACTAAATGCAAAACTCTTGCGTGTATTTTATGGTCAAAGTCTAATTCTTTGGTATCTAGCTTGTTAGTGTGAATTTGAACTGGAAGGACTATGGAGGATTTTAATCAAGAATCAGGCAACGATTCTGAGTCATCGGGATCAGGAGTTGAATTGCTCCATGAACATATAGAACATGTAAAGTGTTTGAGGTACAGCTATAGTTTGGACAACAGTAATAATTCTTGTTATATTCTCTTGCTCAGGTTAATTTCTATATTATTTTTAGTAATTCACTTACAAATGTTACATGCATTACTCTTGAAGCCTGTAATTATGTTTATTTTCTATATTAAGACATCTCCTCATACCTTATAAACCTAGAGCCATGCCTAAATTTACAATTTAAACTAAATTAGTCACAAAACAGTCAGTGATCATTTTAATATTGAGGGTTTTAAAGGGTACATTATGAAAAAATTAACATGCAAAAGCAGCACAAAGCTAAATTATTTATTATGGAAAAATTAGTCAATCTAGTTACTCCCCTAAATTTTACATTAATAAAATATTACAGAAAATTTCCTTTTGGGTGATCAGTATATAGATCAGAAACTCCCCAAAGAAACTGTATTAATAAAGTTAACTCATTCCTTATTAATGCCCTAGGCATTTTAGCAACATGCAAAGTGAAACATCCACCTGAAAAATGACTTTAATGATAAGTTATTTCTTTGCCTTATGTACATAATGGAAAATTAGTTCAGGAAGAAAATCTCAAAGGGACAAAAAATAGCCAAGTGTGAAATTCGCAAATACTTTCTTGGATTGGGTACAAATGTTATCCAGGCCAATACCAGGGATAAATTCTTTCTATCCTATTTACAACCCTATCTTGATTAGTTAAGAGCTCATTTTCCAGTTTGTGAATTATCTAGGTCCTTGAATCTTCTCTTCCCTCTGGCTGATTACCTCCCATTCCTCTGCTCATTAGCATATCTACCAAAAAGGGGAGGAGTCCAGGTGAAAAGAAAAAGAGCTCATATTTTGACAGACTTAAATACTTTAATGCTTGGTTTAAAAAATAGTTTTTTCGTTTGGCAACATGCATATGCAGACACCAGTTTTTTCTTCTCTGCAAAAATCCATTCAAGGCAGCAAAGCACAGCTCAGCAAATCACACAACACAGCACAAAGCACACAGCACACAACACAGAGCACAGCACAGCACAGCAGAATGACAGGATATAGGATCAGATTTGCCAGTAACCTACTAATGTGTCAAAATCCTATCACTTAGAGTTTGAGAAATATCTGAGAAAATTATTTGTCTTCACCTCAATATAAGATCCTTATCATAAACTGGGAGGATAAACTTACGTTCCCTTCTTCACTAAGTTTCTGAGAAATGAGCAAAAGTAGTACAGACTGAACTGAAGCTGTTCTCTGTGAAGCTGGTATACATTGTTAATCCTAGGATTTGTATATTAAACCCCTTGTCACTTTGTAGGTTTTCCTCTTTTCCTTCCTTTCTTCCTTCCTTCTTTCTTTCTAACCTTTTCTTATTTTTATTTTTTCAAGATTCAAGGATTACTATCTGGCAAAGCACATTGCCAGGTGTCACTGCTCATTTCTTTACTTTCTATCAACCCGTCTCTGTTCTGCTGTTGTTATAAAATGGACAGTAGAATGGTTGAAAAGACCAGGGAAGATCTAGTGCTGTCTTTCCTGATGAGTTTGGCTCTTTGGATTTAGATTCTTTCCTGCCTGCTGTTAGTGAGAGAGCTTCTCAGTAACTAGACCTTGTATATATTCCTTTCAAAATTTTCCAAAATCAAGGAGAACTGTGACTGTAAATTTGCTTCTTTAAATGAAGATGTAGCCCACAGATAAAATTCTGAGTTGAATGGTTTTTTTTCACATGTCTACCTGTTCTATTAAAGCACTCCTTGTTTGTGATATTTGAATGATGTTTGTTCAGCCTGACCAGACAGTAAGCAGGTGGTCAGATGTCTCCCAAGATTATAATCCTTGAAGATGGTTTAAAATGATCTGGACCATGCTTGTAAATCACAGGCACAGACTTATATTCAACCCAAGTGGGATCAATTAGTCATTTACACAAATGAATTTAAAAGAAAATAATTAATAAATGGAGTTTGGGGAACTTTAAAAATATTAATTTATTAATGTTTAAAAAATTGCCTTGATGCCTGAATCCCACTGAAAAGGGGAAATAAAATAGACATAGCTGGTAGATGGGGACAGGGGACTTGATTGGGTTGGGGATGAGGATGGGAACAGAAAGGATCAGTTCAGGGGAGGATGGAGGGAGAGAGTACTAGGAAAGAGAACTAGAATGGGACAGGTACATCTCTGGAATGAACTAGAAACCCAAGGCAATGGAAATTTCCAGTAACATATGAGTGTTACCCTAGCTAAGCCTCCTAGCAATGGGGGCATGGAGCCTGAATGGCATCTCCTATAATTAGGAATGACTTCCAATAAAGGGGCTTGGTACATGAACCCAGCAACAAAATTTTGACCTACAATTTGTCTTGCCTACAGATGTACTGGGGTAAAAGTCACACAGAAATTGAGGAAGTATCTATGACTGGTCCAGTTTGAGACCCATGCCATAAGAGGAAGCCAAGTCCTGACATTGTCTAGAAGGCCAGGAACCACAGGCTGCATAGCCCAGAGATGTAGGATAGATCAAACACAAATGGCCAAAAGGAGAAAAAAAATCAATGAAATAATTTCTCATAATAGTCTGCTATACTGATAGATTGGTGTCTGTCTAGTCCAGTTGTCATCAGAAAGGCTTTAGACATACGCAGAGACCCACAGCCAAACATTAGGCAGAGCTTAGGGAATCCTGCAGAAGAGGGACAGGAAGGATTGTAGAGGGGTCAAGGACACCACAAGAAAACTCATAGGATCAAGTAACCTGGGCCCATAGGATCTCACAGAGACTGAGCCACCAACAAGGGAGCCTTCATGTGACTGACCTACGACCTCTGCACATATGTAACAGTTGTAGAGGTTGATCTTGTGGTACAACTAACAGTGGGATCAGGAGCTGTCTCTCATTCTCTTTGGGACCCTTTCCTTCTATTGGGTTGCCTCCTCTAGACTTAATAGGAAAGAAGGATCCTAGCTTCTTCTTACTGCCACCTGATACGTCATGGCTGATTGATAAAATCGACAGGAGACCTGTCTTCTAAAGAGAAATGAAGTATTAGTAGAGGTGAGGAGGGAGGTGCGGAAGAACGAAAGTGGTGAGGGAGGGACTGGGAGGAGAGGAGGGAGGAGAACTGTGGTCAGGATGTATAAATAAATAAATAAATAAATAAATAAATAAATAAATAAATAAATATTTTAAGTAAATATCTTAAAAGCCTAAGGTGAGAGATATGAAATTAGTTCCTCATGAAAACCAAAATAATTTAAGAGTATTCCCTTTGTGTACAAAGGAAAAGGATCAAAAAAATCTGAAGAGAAAATGGTATCAACAATCTTGCACATAGGAAAAAAACGGAAGGGAGGAATGAAGAGAGGGAAGGAGGAGGGAGGGAAAGGTTGAGAGAGGGAGGGAGGGAGAGGAGCATGTGAGTATAGAGTTTTTCTGCATTGATAACCTTGAGCTTGCCTGCTCAGTTTCAACTTCATAAAACAAAAGGGGCACTTTCTAAATCAAAACTTAAAAGTTAGCAGATTAAGTTGCCTTAGAGACTAAGAGAAGTTAAATATTAGCGGTTTGAGCAGAGAAGTAGAGAGGTAACTCTTAATTAACAGTTTAACTTGATTCTTCCTCTTCTCTGACATCCCTATACCTATGAAGGAGGTATTAGAATTGAGTTTTCCAAAGATTAGAACACAAAGATTACCAGATAGATATTAAGCTAAGTGGACCCACTGAATCCTCTTAGATTTTCCAGTTTTGACCTTGATCTTTATTTGGGACCATGTAGACTCGGCTAATCTTGTGAATTTATTCAGATAAAGAAGACTCTGAGTTCACTGCATTTTCCCACTCCCCTGGGCTTCTTTCTAGCTATTCACCATGCTCAGTGCCATGCCTCCAAATCAGGGAGACATGATTCTTACCCAAAGGCAGTCTGATTACAAAAAGACAAGGAATTTGCAAAAGCCTGTATTGTAACCCTTTAAGGCTTGTATAATGACTACTTTAAAAGGTTTGATAGATTGCTCTTAAGATTTTTTCTTTTACTGAATGACACGAACCACCAACATTTTAATCTCTCACAAAGCCAAAGCTTAGAAATTCAGCCAACATGCCTTATATTTCTTAATAGGGGCTAAGGTCTGTTTTAACTTCCTGTGAGTTCCTATGACTCAGCATCAAAGTGAAGATTCTGACAATGAGAGATAAATTTGTGGATGACTCTGGTGTACCCAGGGCAGCCTGGAAGGTTGGCTAAGTCTGAATTGAGCATGGCATTTGAATTCAGTCCAGTAGGAAGTGAATCTTAAGACACATCTCATCAAAAGTCCTATCATCATTTTATAGAGAACCTGTTTTTAAATTGATTTAGTGAAGTACACTTCTATGGACAGATGGCAGCAGGATTTTCTGAGCTGCACTCCTGGACTGCATACAATGGAAAAAGTGAGCTGAACACAGGTTTCCTTTGTTTCCTAATTGTAGAATTAGGAAACAGTTTGTTTCCTAATGGTGGACGCAGAGTGACCAGCTTTTTCAAGCTCCGGATGCTTTGATTTGATTCCTGTAATGATAGACTGTGCTTTGGAGTTGTGAGCTGAAATTCACAGTCTCTCTTGAGCTGTTTCTGCCAGGGTATTTTATCATAGCAACAGAAAAAAATACTAACATTAAGAGTGTTATTTTATTTTCAGTAAATATCGTGGAGTTACCTGTCTCGTTGTGCATATTAGAAACTGACATCTCTTCTGTTTTTTGCTTGTTTTACTTATTTTCTAATTATTAATTATTAATTCTGATGAGTCTTGCTAAAGTTTTGTCTGTTATGATCTGCTCAAACCAGGTTTGGTTTCCTCCCATATTTGCTGTTTTCTTCTCACTGATTTCTTCCCACACTATTGATCTTTATTACATTATTTTATTATTTACTTTTACCTTAAGAAACTTTCCATCCTAGTTCTGTAGGTAGACTTTGAGGTCATTAATTTGATGCTTTGCTTCACTTTTCTCTCATGCATTTGATAGTATAGTTTTTCTTGTGACTAATGGGATACCATACAACAAATTTGGGCATATTTTAATTCTCTTTTACTTCAAAATACTTTTTAATTTCATTTTTGAGTACGAGTTAAGACTATATTATTTGTTTTTTTAACTGAGTATTTTTCAAAAATATTTTTGTTTTAATTATGAACTATATTATTTTGTCATCAGAGTGTATACTTTGTATGACGTGAATTTTTTAAAGCGTTAGGACTTCTTCTGTGGACTAGAATATGGCCTAGTTTTCTGAACACTGAAAACATTAAAAGCAACAACAACAATAACAACCACCTATGTTTATTGCCATTGAATGGTATGTTCCAAACGTGTCCATTAGATAAGGTAATTGATAGTGTTTTTCAGATCTAATAGTTTCATTCTATTAATTACTGATATCAAGGTAATAGATATTGAAATATAATTGCAGGCTTTCTCATTGTTCCTGAAAGCTATATTGGTTTTTGCTTCATGACTCTTTCAGTGCTATTATTATGTATATAAATAGTGCTTTTAGGGCTTGTGGATAAATTGATCCTTTACCATGACAATATGATATTTCTGTTGTGATGATTCAAGGTAAAATCCTAGCTTTGATAACTGCTTTATCTATTATTAATTAAATAATATTCATTTTATTAGAGTTGACATGGAATATTATTTCAATGCTTTTGTATAATATGTTTAAGTTTCATACTTAAAATTGTATCTTAAATATAGCTGTCTTGCTTTCATAGCTAGTCATTAAATATCTGCATTTTAATTGAGGTGACAGATATCCTGACAGAGGGGGTTCTGGGTGACCCCTCTCTGCTTGGTCTAGGGAAAAAAGTCCCCCCTTTTAGGTTGGGTGAAGATGGGTTTTGGAAACACCCTGTATAAAGTAACAACCTCATCTTGAGTCTCGTGGTCCTCCATAGCTAACCTATGATAATGTATCTGAGTAGGTTTTGCTACCAAATTATTTATCTGTTGTATCACAGAGTTAGTCCGCCTATTTGAGAGCCAGGCACCAGCAGAAAAAAGCAAAAAGAACCCAAATAATGGTCCCAAGATGGGAGGAAATAGGGTTGACAACCTTGGAGAGGCTAAAAACCAATTCTTGTACCAGCCTTCATCTGTCTCTTTCTCTCTCTGATTTTTCTTAGGGCCTTCATTACCTGTTTCATGCTCTCTTTAACCCTCCTTGTCTTGTCTATGTAAAGGCAACCTTCTTCTTTAAGAGCTGTACACAGTCAAGAGCTGTACACGGCCTTTTCTATTGTAATAGAGTAAATCAAGTCCAATAAGGATCTTTGCAATTTTTGGAGGTCTCTTCAGACAATAGCAGTCCTTTGACAAAGGATTATTAATATAGATTTACATATCCTTAAATAAGGTCTTCATGACTCTCTGAGTGTGGAAGGAGTGACTGTTGGCGCTTCTGCCCTGATTTTACAAGAACTCTGAAAAATTGGCTTAAAAGCAAAAGAGGGGGAACGGTACCCCCCTCAGAAGGAGTCCCCGTGAAATACTCTCCATCATGCCTTGTTCACTTTTATGTCTCTAAAGCTGAAAGCTCATGGCAACTCTGCTGCTGACTGCCGCTGGCACCACCGAGACCAACAAAACGTTGCCATAGATATGGGGAAGGACCCTCTTACCCTTAAAGGGAATGGCCCAGACCCAGTTCCCTTATGGGGCCGAGGATTGATATGCCTGTCTGATACCACAGAAGGCACAGCTAACTGGCTACCAAAAAGATTAATAAAAAAAAATAGATACCCCTACAAAGCCAGGCCAAACCATAAATATGATGAATAACAATTTACATTTCTCAGGGAAGAGAAATCTCCCTGAGAATTCCCTTCTTTTTCCTTTCCAGGTAAAAATGAATCACCCGTGATGTCTGCTGTTAGAAGTTCTAATCCAGATGCTGGCCTCCGAATTTACACTACTCAGACCTTTGAAGGGCCACTGACAAGAACATCAAACAGCTAGAGATTGACATCACTAGTCTGAAGAAATCCCTCTTTTCGCTGTCTGACGAGACCACCAAAAATATTCTGAGTCTTAAACCCCTTATTACATTTGATTTTTGTTATTTCCGTTAGGAGAGTAAGTCAAGTTTTCAATACTCTACCTAGGTTGTAGCCAAAACTTCTCTTAGAAGTCCGGAGACATCTATCTCAAGAAAATATTTGGACACCCCCTCCTCAGTCCCTCTGCACAGTCCCACAAGTCAAAGCCCATGAGCTACAACAGCAGCTGGTCTGCCTGGCAAGATGTCCCCAATGGTGTGATAGTAACAGTTTGATTTAGCTACAACCAACAGTTGTCTGATTAGGCTAAAAGTCCTATCAATATCAGGAACTCATGCCTGGTGCTATAACCTAGTCAAGTACCCATAGCTTGAAAGCTCATAATTCTCTAGGAGAACATATATTGTCACTTTCCTGAACCGTATGTCAAAGAGCAATATGTCATTTTTCATAAGCCAACAATATTTCTAACCATATTCTAAATTTCATTATTCCCACAGCTAAGTACAACATTCATCTCTCATCAAAGAAGTTGCCCTTTATAGCAACATAGGCCCCTACAGAGTTCCATAAATGGTCAAAGTGCAGAGAACTGACATGAAGTTTCTAGTCTCATTGGGACATATATAACTCAAGACCTACACATAAGCACCAGTGAACAGATACAAAAAGAGGGCAGAAGGATTTTTAGGAGGCATGGGATCTACCTGCTGCTAGATAGCATCTTTCTATACATTTGGCAGGTGGTGGTTCATATCAACAATATGACCACCTAAACATGGCCTGAATAATGACAATACTGGCAGTCAAGTTGTTTCATGTGTAAAAATTTCACAAGATCCCAGTCCTAGATGAATGGCTGCTGAGAGACAGAGTGTCAGTTTTCTCCAGGAATGAGCTCTTTAGTAGGCTATCCAAATGTCTGTGTGTATGCATGTGTGTGTGTGTCTGGGTGTGTGTGTATATCTGTGTGTTTGTGTGTGTCTGTGTGTGCACACTCATGTACACAGATACATATAAACATACACATATTTATAGGAAAGGTCATGGATTTTAGAGGGAATAGGATGGTTGGCATGGGAGTGCTTAGAAGGATGAGAGAAGTAAAAATGATGTAAATATGGTTCTCTTGCATATAATCTCCAAAACATTAAAAACGGAGTTAAAAATACTTAGATACAAAAAAATCAAAACCAACCATATAGCTACAAGTTAGCCATACCACTACACATTCTGATACATTCATCTTTGCTGGGTTTTTGACTAATTAAACACATTTCAGTGCTTTTCTTTGGCTTCTGTGCTTAGTCTTGAAATGCAACTAACTGCCCTTCTTCCAGTGTTGATAAAGGGAAACTATAGGACCAAATGAATAACTGAGAGGAAAACAAATGAGCATAATGAAAAAAATATTGAACAGAAAATCTTGAATATCACAGGACAATAAAATTTTAGTATGTATATATTTATATATGTATGTATATATGTATGCATGTATGTATTTGAGACTAGGTCTCACTATGTAACATACAGAGCTCAAGCTTGTAATCATTTTATCTCTTCTCAAGGCATGTGCCACTAGATCTGGCTCAGGCTTTAACTGTTTTTATATTGTTATATATTTAAAGGTAACTTTCTATATAAAGCAATAGTTCATATAATTTTTGAAAATCTTTTTTACTATATGTTTTAATTGCTACCACTGTGCTATTACCTTTGGCTTACCAAATATCTCTTGTAGAATCTATCATAAAAAATTGACTCGCTTAAACTAGAAATAAAAGGAACATACAAAAAGTCTTTTATGGACTATAATACATAGAAGTGAATAATTGCAATATCTCAGAATGTTCCTTCCTCATTTCTCAAGTAATCTTTATAATGACCTATGAGTTATTACTATCATACAGGTAGTAGATGAGCGCTGCTGAATGGTAAGTTACTAGAAAGGATATATTTTTGTTGTCACCTATACTGACTCTCACAGTCAGTATCAATTCTAGGAAAGTCTGAAGAGAAGTTTGTGCAAATGACAGGACATGGACTATTATACTCCCATTCACTTTCAAAATTCCCAGTACTATTATGATTCATCTCAATTCTATAAACAGATTGTTCACAAATCCAATGAGATATCACTAATAGTTTATCAGAGAAAAGACTCATCTAGAAGTTAAGTAAAGGAGGGAGGCTGAGAAATACCCCTATCCTCAGGAGTTTATAAACAGTGTTAAGAAATCACTGTTGCATGAATGAGGGAACCATTTCCAAGGGACACACTGGTCTTCCCTTCAGCAGCTGCTCCAGTAGTTTCTTAATTTATTACTTTTTAATCAGCTTGTAGAAATGAGTAGAACCAGAGACTTGACAAGCTCAGAAAACTCCAGACGGTGCAAGGGGAGAATCAAGTCAAGGGACTTTTGAATTTCTGCTCGTCAATATTCTCCTCTGGCTATGAGGAGAGAATCAAAATCAGGTCTTCAATGAGAAATTTAACTTGCCAAATTTTAAGTCATTGCTGACAATACAGCAGATATATACTTTCCTCTATTACTAGATTACATTTTTTTTCTAAACAAGTTGACTAAGTAACAAAAGCCCAATCTCTCCCTCCAGTAACTATAAGTAAATTGTAAATATCTTTAAAAATGAGGCCTGTTTGTGCCACATAAGCCCTGATGGAGCCTACAAGAAGACTCTACTGAGGTACCCAGAGAAGAAACAAAGAACATTCTATGGGTTCAAATGAAACCATAGTCTGCCTCTATCTGCCAGCCTTCAGATTTCTAGATAGAGAATTTAAGATGAGGTCTGGTAACTATTGAAACCTAAGTCCAAGTGTTGTTGACATCATTTTCTATAAGAGCAGATAAACTGGAGAGCAAAAAAACTGGTCTATTCAGTGTTCCGAGCAGGATTAAAACCAAGATAATGATATTGTCCAATGGCAGAGGTTCTTTCTTTGTCAAGTACTAATATTTTATTTCTTTTTGGAAAGTCTGTATTTGAGAGGAGTAGTTGAGGAAAACTTGGAATAACATTGATTCTATTTTCATAGTTTATTATTTCATTTTTTAATTTAGTTATTATTTATGTGTATGTGTATGACTGGGTACATATATAAGCATCCCATCTATGCAGTTCCAAGTAGAGCTGGAAGAGGGTGTTGGATCTCCTGGAATGAAATTTGTATGTGACTGTGAGCCATCATGTATGTGTTGGGAACAGAACCTTGGTCCTCTAGAAGAGCAACCACTGTAATTCACCACCATGTAATTTCTCTGGCTTTCCTAGTTTCTTAGGTTATATAGGCTGAAGTCACCTGTTTTGGGTGGATTTTGTTGCTGTGATTAAAAAAAAGCAAAAGCACACCAAAACAAACCCCCCACAACCCAAAGTAACTTGGGCCAGGAAAGGGTTTATTTGTTTTACTCTTACACATCACAGTCACTGAAAGAAATTAGGACAGGAACTCAAGCAGGAGCCTGGTGACAAGAACTGAAACATAACCAGGAAGGAAAGCTGCTTATTGGCTTGTTCCTCTTCCTTCTGGCTTGCTCAGCTACCTTTATTATACAACACAGAAGAATCATTTTGCCAGGGATGGTTTTGTTCACCGTGGGCTCAGTCTTTTCACATCAACCATTAATCAAAAAAAAAATCCCTATTCTCAGATGAATCTAGCTTATGTCTGGTTCACACACACACACACACACAAACACACACACACAGAGAGAGAGAGAGAGAGAGAGAGAGAGAGAGAGAGAGAGAGAGAGGAAGAGAAAAGAGAGCACAAAGCAGCATACCTTCCCAAGGTATAGTGGAAAGTTTTCTAGTTCTCCTGCCTCACACTCTCACACTAGCCCTGGGTTAGGACAGGAATACGCTATCTTTGCTGCTCTTCTGATCTGTATTTGATAACTACAGCAGCATCTGAAGCTAAGTTTCAGAATAAAAGAAAATGATGTTAGTGAATAATTCTCATGTTGGAGTTTCATATATCAATGCCAATTGACAATCATAAATAATGCCGATTGTGTAAGAAACACAAATATCCAAAGAGCTTTACAGAAAATGTATATTGACCTGCACACACACATTCACACTAAAATTGTGTCCATACCACTGTTTCTGAAGTAATTGAATTCAGACAGGACTGAACCTTACTTTTTTCTTCAGTTCCCCAAATTACTGTAATATACGGTCAGAACTGAGTTCTTAGCCTGTGTACAGATGCCTTGTTGTAGTAGAACACAAGACACAATCTTGATCGTCAATAAAAATATTTTTTCTCTATTAATGATTACAAATACTGAATTTCAGTATTTGTAATCATGAATGCCACAAATCATCTCAGTTTTGTTGATGACTCAAATTTGCGTAGGTGGAAATTGTAGGGAGTCATAACACAATTGAACTTGCCACCTGAAGGTCTCTGCTCAACTCTTACATCAAGATTGTGATAGCACACCCAGAAGTGTGACATTTTGTCTATATCAGTGAGTGGTATAAGTGGGAAATGGCGATGTACGTCTATAATCCTACCACTTGCTAGATCTGAATAAGAAAATCAGAAATTTAGTTTAGGCTACATAGTGAGTTTGCAGCGTGATTCAGTCATAGGTGATCGTTTCTCAAAGAGACACACAAAACCAAAAACAAAACAAAAACCAAACACTCAAGTCAAATGTCATGTATTTTCTTCCATTGCTAGAAATCTGTGGTATGAAAAAAGCATAAAGGTGTCTAGAGAAATCGAAGGGATTAACAGGGAGGCAGACAGATAAGAGAAAGAAGGAAAAAGAAGGAAGAACTTGAGTAAGGTTGAAGGAAATGTGCTCAGTGTGCAATACATACATGTGAAAAATTTAAAAAGAAGACAATTTTTTAAAATTATGACTATATGTATTTATCTTATTTTTACTTTGTACATATTTGTGGTATATGTTTGTGCACACTTATGTGGAGAGTGTGCATGCTCGTGCATATGTGTGTGCAGACCAGAGGTCCATTAAAGACTTTTCTGGAGCCCAGAGGTCTGTTAAAGAGTCTTCTTCTATTGGTCTTTACCTTACCTTTTTGATACAGGAGTCTCTTACTGAACCTAGAACTCAAATTAACTAGAATGACCATCCACTGAGCAACTGGGCTCAGCCTGTCTCTCCCTCATCAACACCACAGCCCCAATGCAGACATTATACATGCATGCCACAACTCCAGGCTATTTATGTGGATGCTGGAATCGGAATTCAGATCTGCATGCTTGCAGAGTAAGCCCTTTACCCACTAATCCACCTCAGCAGCTTCCTCTCTGTCCCCTATTTTTCAAATGTACTTTGAATATTTCACTTTTACATATCCTTCATAAACTTAGGGTGATCCTTCACAACCTTAAAAATTTTGAATCGTGTCTTTATTATTCAGAAAAGCAAGGGGGCTTAAATTTTATCCTTGATGGAAGGAGTCTCTGGTACACAGATTATGAATCTGTATGTTTGAGGAAACTGACCTGGAACATCTCCAGGAATGTGGGTAGATATCAACTTCTTTGGAGTTCTCTGAAATTAATTGTGGGCTAAGCCCTTAGCTGATCCATGAGGATGTGATAGTATTGTAGAGAAAGAATCTTTACCTAGCCACTGTCCCTCTGCTAATATCTCCACAAAAAGCTCTCATCCTGGTCTGGTCTGTCGTTACCAGCACATTCAGTGGCGAGTGTTAGCCTTCTCCTAACTTCTAGTTGACCAAACGATTTAAAAAAAAGAAAAAAAGTCTTTTCTTGCTAAGTCAGTATGTTCAGGCAAATCATGGCATATATATTTTTGGCTATTATTTTTTAATCTTAAAAAAACTTTTTTTTAAAAAAATGAAGCCTAAAATATACCACCTCTCAGCTTTTGTAACGCTGGTGAAAAGATTCGTTTTAAACTGATTTCTGTAAGCCCTAATTATACAGTATATTTCATAATAAGCTTTGCAAAAATCTCAGCTCACGAACAAAAACTCTGTTAGTAATAACTTGTCACTACAATGATCCCTGTGCCAAATTTAATTCACAGATAAATATAAAGAAAAACTTGAGAGCCAAGCAAGTCTAACTTGAAGGCAGGCTCTGTTGCAGCGCTAGTTCCAGGATCCCTCACATCACTGTGTATAGCCTTCTTACCTTTATATGCACCACCCTCTGTAGCTGTCTCCTCTGACTCATACGCAGCTGTAGTCTTTCCCATCTGGAAACAAACCCTAGCTACGGATATTAGCTGCCTGCTTCTTCATGGCACAATTTCTTTCTCAGAAAACTTAGCCGTTGCTTAGAAGCTGCCACAGTGGGTTAAATTATCCAATCCCTGTCATTAAAGGTGGCAGCCACGCACTTGAGAATGATGTGGGAAAACTCCAGTGAGAGCGATAATTAAAGTTGGAAAATGAAGGGTCACTTCCCTTCACTCAGCTCATTGAATTTGGCGTCAGAGTGATTCTGAAGCAGTGGGGGAGATGGTCCTCTCAGCATGGCCATATCTGGGTGCGCACGCACTCTTTCCATGGTTCCCAACGAGAATGCCACTTTAATTGTGTTCAAAATGTTATCTTTGGTGTGGGGAGTTAACATGGTAGAAATGAGTTCTAAAAATACAGAAAAAGACGGACGGATGTAATCTAAATGGGGAAAGAACTGGGAAAAATCCCTCATGTATTACATTTTTCAAACACACAAAAGCCTTATAAGAGAAGATCATCGTTGCCAGGGTGATTTAACATTTAAAGTATCTCTTCTTTCTGCTTGGCTTTGGGATCAGAGAGCCAGGGGCTTCAACCCAGAGTCCCTGTCTTCTGACTGTCATTTCTTGGGACCCACTATTATAAGAACTTATTCCTGCCTCAGAAAAAAGTAGACACTATCATGTGAGTTTCAGAAAGCCATTGCTGGCCATGTCTTTTTCAAAGAAAATAGGTTTTTGTCTGTTTGCTTCTCAGAAACATTGGTTTCATTCAACAGTGAAGCAGTTTGGGGGGAAAATATTTATTTCATACTGTTTTATATGTTACTTTAAAAAGAAATACTGGATTTTAAAGAGCAACCTAGGCAGGTTATCGAAGACACTACTAAATAGGGATGTGTATAATAAAATCAAAATTTAAATTCCAACTTCAACCTCAGAATAGATTACATATTCAATCATGAGCAAGACTCTTTACCTCTTTGTGCTTGGGTTTCCTCCACCTCAGACCTGGGCATGTAACTGTATCTGTTTTATGAAGATGTTGAAGGATTTGGCAAGTTTAAAATATACAAAGCTTTTATGACAACGTCACGCACACAGTAAGTGATTTATTAAGTACCTACCCCTTATTGTGATAACAATGAAATGTTCAGTACCTAGCAGAGTACTCGCTACCACACACCCAGTTAGTATACTGATTAATATTCTCGTTTTTTACAGATAGGTCTCCTGTGCTCAGCAGTCTAAGGAGAAACATCCTAAAAGATATGGCTCCTTTAGAAGAAAAACACTTGGCAGCATTGTCACAGTGATATAGCTGTATCACAAGAGAGATAATTGCAACATCAGGCTCCCAACCTGAGGAACTCCTAATGAGCAGATGCTAAAGGTTTCTGATGTGTCTCCATAGTTCCTTTCCCATCTGAGGGACTGTTTTGAGGAAGATAAATTATACCTGTTCTACGTGACTGTATTTGGTTCAGGGTAAGAGAATATACAGAAGCATTCAAACTACCTAAAAGAATACCTCTTGATCTGCTAGGCAGCAGCAGGCTTCCTCTGGAAGACTGATTTTTCAGGTTATAAGCAACTATTCACGAATTCCATTACATTCAAAAGTATTTAAATATTTAAAAATACATATCAGGAGGCCATTGACATGTGTTCTTTTCTTGTCCTTGCAGAAAACCCTTTTTTTGTAACATAAACATACACACTGCTGGATATCTCAGGCTCCATTCATCACGGCTCAAACAATAACAGCAAAGCAGAAGGGGAGACATAGGAATGGGGAGTGGGAGAAAGAATGAATGGTACCAAGAACAACCTCAGCTAGACTACTAAACAGAAAATACCATTTTTTTATTACATGTAACTTCGATTTTACAAGGATTCTATCCAAAATAAATAAATAAATAAATAAATAAATAAATAAATAAAACAAGTTTTCTACAAAACATAGTGAGTTCATTTAGTCTAAGGGTGTTAAATTATTTGGTAAATTATCTCCCACTGAAAAAAATATAAATAACCCGCATAAAATATTCTGTTCCAGCCTTAGCTTTATATAAGATGATTTATAGCCTGCAATTTCTCCCTAAGGTCATCACCTTCATAAATACCAGCCACGTACAATGAAAACCAACTCAATAAAATGGGTATCTCATTCCTTCTTCTTCTGCATGTAGAGACTCCTTCCATGCACCCAGTGCCCATTTATAACAAAGCCTCACATTGGGAGGGATTTTATGAGTTCTCCAGCTTTCTTTCTTTATCTTTCTATGCATCAGCCAAGCAACTGGCAGATTCTTTAATAAAATATATTATATGCATTAATATTTATAAGCCTACGAATTGGATGTTTAAATAAACATTCAGCAACCCATGCCTGTTCCCTTGTTTTAGATGTTAAATCACACTTACATTGTCCGGGAAGTCAGCCTTTAGTTCGGTGACACTGTGACACCAATATGCAGCTGTTTTCTCACTGATGAGCTCAACGTTGAGGAAGGAGCTTTGTCCAGGGCCATACAAGGGGCCAGAAGTGGTCCCCCGGATGATTCTTGGTGAGACGTTTGTCACAATGTCCTAATGAAAGAAAAAACACTTGAGTCTCTGTTCTACAAAGAAAACCTGTGGTCTTGATTATATACTCATTTCCATGTGACAATATTTTACCAAGTCTCTTCTCACATTTTTCCAGATGAGGTTTTAACATACTTTAAATTACAGTTGAGCATATGCTATTTCCAAATGGAATGGCAGAATAAAATATTCCTTAGCTTTGGCTAACTTACTGCAGTTCTAGATTGTACATAGTAGAAAACATTTTTAATTAAATAATTTTATGCTAATTTAGGCTGTACATATTTTAGTTTGTTTGCAGTTTAAAAATAAATAAAGAAATAAAACATTAAAATTCCATGTAGGTCTATGTAATCTAAGTAGCTTTAATCATTAACTCCAGTAAGAATTAATGTTTAAAGACAAAATGTATAATTTTCTTAAAATGTTATTTAAATGCAAATCAACTGAGAAAAACATATTACTATTACTAGCTCATTAAACTTGAACACATATTATAATGAATTAACTGGGTCAAATTACCTGTATATATGTATATATATATGTATACCTATGCATATAGATATATAGATTTACATTCCTATATGTAAGTATATTTGTGTGAATGTGAGTATATGGTCTCATATTTAATATGAAGACAGTTCCTCTTTCCAAGATTGAAATGAGGTTATCAATAACTTCCTGATAAATATAAACAGTAAAATTAACTAGCTTGTTAAGTGTAATTATCAATCCCAGGCTGCTTCTAAAGGAGTATTAGCAAAGAAGAATAACATTCTTCCGTTACTTAAAACTAAAATGAAACAAAGAAGGGAAAAATGTTTCTTTTGCCAACTTCCAATTAAAATTAATTTTGAATAAAGGTCATTTAGTTAAGGATTTATCAGAATTAGTCTTTTAAGTACCCCTCCTCACCATCTTGTCACTTTTAGTGAGATAACATGAACCCCCATTAGTATATAGCAATTAAGGTCAATTTACATATTTTAATTAAGAACCACCCCATATAAAACAATTAGTGTAATAGGCATACTAACTGGATTTCATAACATTTGGACGTTTTTCCAACTAGATAGACAGGAAACCTTAATTAGCATTAATTAGTGCTGATCTGCATATGTTTGATAAGGCATACCCTTGCCACAAAAGATTATTTATTCCTGAATGTGCCAAATGCTACAGTTGCAGAGGATAAAAGGACTTTTCTTCACATTGCATGTTAATTTCTGTTAATTTACATTCACTTTTACATCCGAATTAGTATTTTATAAAATAAATGGTATAAATGTTACAAAAAGCCTCCTTAAATATGTACATTTTAACTTATAGGAATCATGCCAGTTAAATTTTTACTAATTAAGCCATTCTGCTTCTATTGTGTGTGTGCACAATATCACCAGCCTCGCTTTGATTTGCTGTTGAAAAACCCTGTTACACAATCATAAACGCTAAAATGACAAATAGAATCACTCCAGGAGGCTCTAGCAGACGGGTCAAATTTCCATCCTGGCAAATGCTTCCATGTGTATGCAGCGTCCCTGTGGGTGGCTCCATGCATCTCTCCAGGTAGGCACTATTGTGCTGCCAGTGTTGGAAGAGGCATTTCTAGAAAATGTTTCCTTTGAATGACCCTGGTTTTCTTCTCTGTTCCAGTTTGCAGATTTCACACTTTTATCCCTGAGGTCCTTCTATCCAGTATTCTAATTGCTTTCTCTTGGATAAATCCAACCCAGATAATAACCTGTTCCCCTATCGAAGACTTAGCCAAGGAGATGGACAGAGGATATTCAGTTCATCAAAGTAAATCAAGAATGATTGGAAAGGGGTCACTTTAGAGTCTGGTTAGAGTCTCTCATTTAAGTCCTGCACAGTTGAAAAGTTGCTGTGAAGATTGCCTACAAAGAGATATTTGTTATGCATAGAGATAATTTAAATATTAAAACAATAATAAACTGTGCTTAAGAGCTAGTATATATGAACTGGTATATATGATTTCAAATATGTTTTTTTTTTACCTGCTACATGCCTCAATTTTCTGTGAATCTTAGGGAAAAAAAAACTAGTTTCTTAGCAACCTCGGAAATGTAACTTAAGAAGCTACCATAAACCAAATATATGACTTTTGTTAAAATAATCAAGGACCCTGTAGCTATTTGGGTGGGAATGATCCCCATAGGCCCATGTGTTTTAATATTTGCTCCTTGGTTGGTGGAGCTTTTTAGGAAGGATTGAGAAGTGTGGCCTTTTTAGAGAAGTATGTCATTAGGAGTGGGCTTTGAGGTGTTTACCAGCAGGCAAAGGTTCTCCCTCCCTCCCTCCCTCCCTCCCTCCCTCCCTCCCTCCCTCCCTCCCTCTCT
>NW_021620706.1:1296114-1297957 GCF_004785775.1 Grammomys surdaster | reverse complement strand
GTCCCTCCCTCCCTCCCTCCCTCCCTCCCTCCCTCCCTCCCTCTGTCCCTTCTTTCCCTCCTTCCTTCCTTCTTTTTTCTTTCTTTTTTGAGACAGTCTTGCTCTGTAGTACAGGCTGACTTGGAATTTACTATGGATCCCAGTCTGGATAGTTAATCAATTTTAAAGGTCAAATCCCAGGGACTGTGTCTAGAGCTCAGCTGGTAGAATGCTTCCTATACAGAGTTTGATCTCCAGCATGGCATAAACCAGGTGTAGCCCATCCCTGTAATTATAGGATCTGTAATCCCAGCAGGTAGAGCTGGGAAGATCAGGAGTTCTAGATCACCCAACGCTGTCCAGCAAGTTCCAGCCCAGCCTAGGGCGCAGGAAGGAAACAAGAAAGAAAGACAGAACAAATCCTAAGTCACTTGAATGAGACTTCCTACTTTGAAGTTCTGTCTACAATACACAAAATTGCTGAGGGTATGATGATATATGCCTGTCATCCCAGGGTCTAGGGGCGAAGCAGGAGAATCGTGAGTTTTAGGGCAGCCCGGGTTACAGAGTGATATTGAGTCTCAAAACTACCAACCAACCAACCAACCAACCAGCCAACCAAAGAAACAAAAACAAACCCCCAACCAACTATCATCACCACCATCAACAACAACAACAAAAATCCTCAAAGAAAACATAGGAAAGGTCTTTACTGTTTACTGTTGCTTCAGTCAAGCCTGTGCTTCCCTTAACTCCTCTCTGCTCAGAAAGAGGAGGGTGAAGTCTAGTGCTTGCACAGATGCTGGTGAGAGCTGCCTGCCTGCCTGCCTGCGGGACATGCCCAGCTTCACTTCAACATACTTAGGGTCTGTCAATTCCTCTCTTTGGACATGTTGGCTACCCCATTAGACCATATCCTTGAAAGAGAGATGGCAGGGGCCAGTAAGATGGCTCAGAAAATGAAGACTCTCACTGATGCAAACCTGGCCATCTGAGTTAGAGCCCCAGCACCCATGTGAACCGGGAGAGAAGTCAGTCTATAAAGTTGACCTCTGCTCTCAACATGTTCATGTACTCCCTCCCCACCCCCGACTCACAATCATAAATGCAGTAAAAAATTTAAAAAATTTAATACCTTACAGAGGTTCTTAGAAGCACAGTGCTTGGTATTTCTTAGTTGAGGCTGTTGTTTTTCTGCTAAAGCGAAGGGAATAGATTCTCTTAATCAGCCCTGCTTTTGGTTGTTAATTAGTGTGTATATATGTGGATTCTTGTGTGCCATGGCACACGTGGACAGAGCACAGCTTGCAGGAGTCCATTGTCTCCTTCCACCACGGACTTGGGTCCTCGGGCTCAGAAGCCTAACCTTGGCTCATCCCCCTTTAAAAGCAGGGGCAAGAGAGCTGCTTATCTGGTGTCATCTTTTGGTTTGCTTATTACCTGGCTGACCTCAAACCTGAGATCCCCCTGTCTCTATCTCCTGTATGCTGGGGTTACAGGCATGTAATCCTGACAGGGTACTTGGGCTAAGTTACTTCTTCTGATGCCCATTGGCCCACATAGCAGGGTGTCTCACCTTAGTGCTACCAACCTACCTGGCTTCTACTCACTTTAGGCCACAATGTCTTTCCAGTATCCCTAGACATTGCCAAACAGTCCCTGAGGTGAAAATCACGCCATTACCCTACAGTTACCTGAGCACTTTTAAAAAAACGTGCTCTGGGTGAAAGTTTGAGAAAGTGTTACGGTGGACACCCCTCCCCCAAGGGAGTGCCAGAACGTCTCTGTCACGTCAAGTAGCTTTTAGTTTGGCAGAAGATACTGAGAGGCCGCTCTGTGGGTGAAATGTGACGTAGAGTCTCTT
>NW_021620706.1:1267960-1295714 GCF_004785775.1 Grammomys surdaster | reverse complement strand
CTCCCTCCCTCTCTCTCTCTTTCTCCCTCCCTCTCTCTCTCTTTCTCCCTCCCTCTCTCTCTCTTTCTCCCTTCCTCTCTCTCTCTTTCCCATCCTCTCCTCTCTCCCTCCTTCCTTACATCCTTCCTTCCCTCTCTCCTTTCCTTCTTCCATCCTTCCCTCCCTCCCTGCTGTGCCATGCCTACTGCCATGCTATCCACCATGTTATTCATGGACTCACTCTCTGAATCTATAACCAAGTCCTCCAGCTAAATTCTTTATTTTGTAAATTGCCTTGATCATGGTGTTTCTTCATAGCAACAGACAGAATCTGTTGGGAATAGCTCTTCAAATAGTCCAAATTTTCAATTTTCTTAATATAAACAATGATAAGCATTCTTTCCAATACTATATATAACTACTATGTAGAATTTGTGAACTGTCTGTGACTCAATATCTTAACAGATTTTTTAAAAAAAATTTATTTGCAAAATTCAACCAATTTTGACAAAATTGACAAAATGACAAAATTAAAACAATCACCCAGTAATAGGTCAGTAATAGGAACTTTATTTTAGCTTTTTTCTCTTCAACTTGAGTTGTCCTTACAATTAATTTGTCAAAAACTTTCTCTATAGGTTGAGACATTCTAGATTTTTGAAATTATGTGACAGGTGAATGATAATGGAAATCCAACAATTTGTCCTTGGTTAAATGATTAGATCTAAAGTTTCAACAACTGGGTAATAACTTACTAATGCTTTTGACCAGGGAATAGTAGAATTTGAATATTCTTTCATAAGAGAATAATTTGCTTTAATATTTAGTAGTTAAGTTATATTGGTATTGCTTAGGGGACTTAATAGAATAAACATGGCCAGGAACACTTAGACAAGATACAAGTTCATTCTCTATAAAAGGAAGATAAATTACAATGGCACCTCAGTGCATTAACAATGTTCAGATTTTCAAAAATAGATGTTTATGGAGGAGGAAATATTAGGAGACATCCTAGCTTTATGTGCTAATGGAGCCACAATTACAAAACCAAGTGTCATTGCCCTCTGAGCCACTGAGGTGATGAGAGTGGGTTTTAAACATCAGTAAAGACTCGGATGCAGAACATCCTGATTATATTTGTTTAAGTTCATTAACTTGACTTCTCTAACCCTAAAAAGGAATTATACTGTTTCCATGGTTACTTTTGAATGAAGATAATAACAATGTCCCCAAGAGTAGAAAAAGAAAACTTAGTCATAAGGGACTAGACAGACAACTGGGGTGAAATGAAATTGGATGGAAATAAAAACTAAAATGTTCATAATGAATTACAGTCCGGTCTGCCACCATAACTAGATTTTATAAATGATGCTGAATGAAAAGGGTAGTCACCAAACAAACAAACAAACAAAGCAAAAACTACAGGATTATTCATAGAAGGACAAGAACCACTCAATATATTGTTCAGTTAAGCACAGTGATGCGATAAAATTGCAACCTTAAGAATGATATATTGAAAATGCAGAAGAGAGATTCCCTCACTGGGTATACAGAGGAGGAAAACAGCTAAATAGGGGATAGAAGAGCTAGCACAGCTTTCTGAAGATGAGATGATGCTCAGTTTTCAGAACAGCAGAAAGAGAAATCTGTTCCCTGAGCTATACAGTAATGTAGTGGATGTTATAATAGTCTGTAGATTCTGATATGTCCTCTGAACAATGTGACTTAAAGATAAGCTATCTTTTTCTCTTTTTTCAAGAAAGGGCCACATGCCCAGGCCACCCCTAAATTTGCTATGTAGCTGAGGTTGACCTCAAACTGATCTAACTGCCCCCCCTTAAAAATGTTGGGATTACAAGTATGAGACATAATCACCAACTTTTTCTTTTCTTTTAAACTCCAAGATTGTGATGGAGCTTTTGATAAAAGTAACTTTCATTCACATGTCGTCCTCTTGGAAGCTTCCTACTGAATAAGCTCACCCTTTCTAGTTTATTCTGAACTCTGGCTGGTTCAACTGCTCTGACCTAAACTCCTTCAAGTTTACTGATTTAATCTGGCTTCTATCAGCTTCTGACTGAATTGCTCTGCTTGGCCTCATACTAACTTTGGTAATGTGTTCGAATTTTCTGGCTCTTTCTCATTCTTTGGTTCATTCTGTTTTCACCTGTATCTAGTTTGTTCTCTCTGCAGCCTGTTTCTGTAAAACTACCTATGTAAAGCTACCATACAAACATGCATGCACACACACACAGACACACACACACACAGACACACACACACACACACATACACACACCCTTCTCTCTTCCTCTCCCTATTCTCCCGTGCTGTTCTCATGAGAGTTGTGTGTATCCTATTTCTGACTCATTCTGTCAAATGTTTCTCTGATTCATCAGTTTTTCTGCCCCTCAATTTGACATCACTTTAAAATATGGTTGCTTCTACAAACTCACTTTACCTTTATTGTTCAGGATAAAAGGTGCGTACTAAGGTCAGGTATGTATTCCACCCAGGTCATATTGTAATCCAGGGCGTGACGACATTCCAGTCAGATCATACAAATCTATAAGTTCTTTGGATGTGATCCTTGGCCAGAGCATCCATATGGCTGTATTAAAATTTCTCCACATGTCTTTATTTAGTTGTTTTATCTTTTTTGGTTAAAAATTTAGGTAACACAACACATCTCTTCCGTAATAGAAGAAAAACACTTTGTGAATTAGTCTAATAGCAAATATATTGTTGAACAAAACTTCACCAATCTGTTTAGCATGCCATCACCCTCAAGAAAGTAAAAGTACTAGGCCAGTGTCAAGCACAATTCCATGTCTGTAGAAGTACTTTCTTCCATTGTTTACTTTTTTGAATAAATATACCAATGTTTGATTACTTTAAAACATAATCATCAGAAAGAGTTCTGACTGGTTTGGGTAGCAAGACAGGTAAGATAAGAATTCCTTTAGAATAAGTCATTGTTTTTTCATTTTAGTATCTTATATAAACACAGCCTTCAAAACCTGAAATAGTAACAACACTTACTGTATACATCAGGAAAATTTATCTACATGGAGAACACACATAGAATAGCAGTGTTATTTGAGAAACGTTAGATGAATTATCAAAGCAGTGATGCATTTGTCACTTTCAAAATATTAATAATAGAGGTACGAATAGCTCAGATCTTTCACATACATCAGAGCCGAACATCACAGCTCTATCATCATGTTGATAAGGACGAAAATCAGAAATTTGTCATTTTTCCTCAGTTGCACTGCCAGCGAGTAATGTAGCTAAGACCATCTCTCAGGTATATGAAAAAAATGAGAATAATAATAGGAGTGATCACTAATACACAGTGTATGTAACAATGACTAGACGTTATTTATTTATTTATTTATCTATTTATCTATTTATTTATTTTTGGTGAGGAGAGATATCAATTTTACTATGTTAACTATTGGAAAATGAAGTATGGTCTATTTATTTTAAGCAAAAGGAGTATGTTAAGTAATTTAAGGAAACAATTATACCTCAGGAAAATTTTCTCTTCTAATTGCTCTAATTTGCATATTCCTTCTCCCTTTCTCTCACTTGCTCTCTCTTCTCTCTTTTGTTCCCTTATCTCCCCTTAACAAGTTTTTCTTCCCTGTCCTAATTCTTCCCTTCCCTGAAAGACATCCTCTGCCACAGATCACATGGCGCTGAATTTACAAGTTACAGGGATCGCCTTTTCCTAAACATGGAACTTTTTCCCCCAGACATTAACACATAGGTTCTGAAAGAGTTAACTTAAATTCAATATTCTTCTGTTTGCTGGCTGTCTCCTGCAGAGCAGATTCAATTGGTGTTCATGGAGCTGCTCAGAGAAATGGACATGGAGAAAGTGAGGAATGAGTCAATAGTACTAGAGGAAACTACTCAACCAGGGCTCTCTAAATTCACAGCAAAGACCTGTCATATAGACATGGGTTGAATGTAAGTCATTCAGAAAACAGCTGTAAAAGAAACAAAATGATTGCCTAAGAGAATGTAAATTCTTCATACTATTGAGCTCACTGTGATCATCCATTTCCTATTGTTTGGTGGCAAACAATTTGCAAAGTCAAAATTCTAATAACCCTTTAATTATTCCAGGTTTCATATGAGATTTGAACAAGTGTGCAGAGGTTGTTTACACAGAATTCCCACTCTCAGGCTTTTCTGGGCTGAATGAACAGACAGGGTCCATATGTAAGAGATAGTGGATGGAGCAGGAAGAGAAAACAGAGTGAAAAGGGAAACTTTACAAGCTGACAGTGTTTCATCAAGAGCATAATGAATAGAAAGTGATGGCATCTATTATCGATTAGTTATTGGCATTGTGAACCACTGGATCTTTATGCTTACCTGGCCAAATGTACTCTTAATTATCTTATAACATGGGCATCTTACATTGTCGAAATGCTAAGAGTCAGAGTCTCATGTAGTCTTTTATCTTTTCACCAGATATATATGAACTAAATATGTACTAAAAATGGCTGTCTTTTGCTCTTTGACTTCATCTTTTGATCTGGGTAATCATTTTCATACAACAGAGATGTCGTGGGTTAATAAGGGAAGGAATACAGCCATGGTTGCTATTCAGAGTTTGATAAATATTTATCAATTAGTCAAGTTTTCAGCTTCAGAAACAGTAGAGAGAGCTGAGGTAGGAATTACTTTCACTAATATGAGGGTGACAACTGGGGAAGCAGTCAGCGATGTGGATGGGAGATTACAAGGGGACGGGTAAGGTTATCGAGAGGACCTAATGACTGTTTTAATGAGTTCAAACTTTTTCTGCAGGCATGGAGACTCCATTGTGTTTTGTCTTCTATTCAAGTTATTAATACCCATGGCTCAGAGCAGCTGTGCATCCGCAGAGATAAGTTACACAAGAAACAGATGAAGAGGGTTTTTTTTTCAGGGCCGATATCAGATGGATTAGAACGTGATTAATCAACAGACAGGCTGATTAAATTATTGGGTTCACTGTTCAGATAAGAGGTTTTGGAGACACTCTGCCAAACTATAATTAAGTTAGAAATATCTGTTGGCCTGCTTAAAAGATGATCACATGCTACACTTTGAAGAAATCTTTTATGGTCCAGAAGAGCAGCTGTGAAGGTATAAACATGAGTTAGATCTTATAATTATTACTTTCAAGCATTAGAACAGAATTTTCATTGAAAATCATAAATATATTCCAATAAATTTTATAAAATATATATAAATCTTCTGGTTATACTCTAGAAGCTACTACAAATGAAATGGATACCAGTCAAGCAAATGTGTAAAAGGATCAAACAAGATGACACCATTTAAGGATCAAATAAGATGACAGGGTGTGCTTCATTCAGAAGATAGCACAAGAATTTCTATAAGATGCAAGCACTGTTCTTGTTTTGTTTCTCTGTTTGTTTGTTTCTTAGCATGCAATTTAAATGTCAAAATATGGTAGGTTCTGAGGTATCAGGAAAAAAGAAAGAGAAGTCCGAAGGAAAGCTCCGAAGAACACAAAGCAGCTATGAAGTTCTACATTCCTGTAGGTGCTATCTATCCTTAGTGGTTTCTAAACTGAGTTCTGAAGGCTTATGAACACTGGAGAACATAGAGGGATTTTAATTGAGGAACATGGCTGCTGGGGCAAGGGATCACGTCCAAAGATCTGGGTCTATATTTGCCCTACAAATGCAAACTTGTTTGTGTTTTCAAACCTCAGTTGCCAGTCACGATGTCTTTAGAGGTAAGAAGTAGATGTTAATAGTTCCTGTTCAAGGATGGCTGGAGCCTGCATAGGCCCTGCTCCAAATAAATAAAAAACATTATTTTACCCTATTAATATCTGCTAGGGTAACGACATCTTCTTCTCAAACTACACTATATCTTTACCACTAACTAGAAATGAGAGTAGAAAATTATTGACAATTAACTTTGCCTGCAAGGTCAAGTGTGATAGACAAACAAACAAAAAACATGATAATGTAAATTGTAGAGATGAACCCACACACAGTTTGTTGGGTTTTTTTTTTGTTTGTTTGTTTTTTGAAGGATATAAGAAAAGAGCTGAGGGAAGGTAGGACCTAGGTGATTTGGATTGTACCTCTTGCTAATTCAGTAAGAGGAAAGTTTGTAAGTTAGAATTAAAGATGACAGTTCTTTTAGACAGGAATGGAGTAGAGCATGAGGGAAAGGAGGTCCAGTGACAGACCCAAATTGGGATCCTGTTCAAGAGGAGGCTACAAGGCCTGACATTATTACTGATGCTAGGATGTGCTTCAGACAGGAACCTAGCATGGCTTCCCTCTGAGAGGCCCAACAAGCAGCTGAAAGAGTCAGATGCAGATACTTAAACCCTACAGAAGTCAGGGACCATTGTGGCTGAATTATGGAAAAGCTGGAAGAAGCTGAGGAGCAGGGCAACCCTATAGGAAGGCCAGCAATCTAAACTAAAATAAACCCCTGAGATCTCTGGGACACTGAGCCACCAACCAGACAGCTATACCGGCTGCTATGAGTTCCCTGACACATATACAGCAGAAGAATGCTGGGTCTGGCCCCAGTGAGAGAAGATGTAACTAACCCTCAAGAGACTTGAGGCCCTAGGGAGTGGGGAGGTCTGGTGGGGTGGGGTGGGATTATGGGGACATCCTCTTGAAGATGGGGGAAGAGGTGTGGGATGAAGAACAGTCAAAGGGCAGACTGAAGGGGTAATAACGACTGGACTGTAAAAAAAAGATTTAATGATGATTACAACAACAACAAAAACAACAACAACAGACTGATCTCCACACTCGGTCAGTATGCCTGCCTTTCAGAGCTGATGACTAAAATTTGTAAAAAATAAACCACTCTGCATTTTTGCTAATAACAGAAACAAAGTCCCATCCTCCATTCATAAAGTACATTACTTCAGGTTTCTGAAAGTGTCCATAAAAATATTTCAAAGGACTATGAGCTCATGAATAAAAAAAAAAAAAACACTAAAGACACAGTTAAAAAGACAACCTGCATGACAGACAGCAGGAAACAAGAAGACACAAAATCTGGTTTCTACAAAAATGTGTAGAGTATGTTGGTCAGATTAAACAACAAAAAAAAATCCTTGATATTCTTAAAAGTAAAAGAGAAATATATATATATACCACCAAAGAGTCAGATGCTTCAGAATTGTGAAGACTTTTAACATTAACAAATAGAATTTCTAGACATAAAAAATAAATATTAGTAAGTGAGGGAAAAAGATTGTTAATTGTTTAGGATAAGCAATGGGGTAGGGCCTAGTCTAATTAGATGGAAGGTATTAGTTAAGTTGAATGTTGGAATGTTGCCTGAGAACACCTCTAACAAATGGGAAAATACATTATCAGAGGTTTTGAGACATAACATGTAAAGAAAGAAATGAGAAGTTTTAATTGGATTTTATTAGAGCATATAGGAAAAAAATAGAGGAATCAATATTTGAGTAGAAATTCTTACATATCAAATAGCTAGTCAAAGATACAGATTCTTAGATTCTATGTGCCAATAAAAGAGAAATATCTTTGAAGAATCAGAATCTAGACACCTGGTAGTAAATAAACCACCAAAGGAGAGAGATGTAAGCGGAAATCTCAAGAAAACGCTACACTCTTGTTTATAAGTCTACAAGGGTGATCAACTGATCATAATTGGCATGGCTGTGGATAGTAGGAATGTCACAGGTCCAGTGTCCAAATGATCTTGGGCTCTATTCAATTACCTTCATAGACAATCACTCCTCTGTGTGAAATATGACATACTTGTGGTTATGAGACTACTAACAGGCTTCTATCAACCCAAAGGCTAAGAATAAGAATGTCTTCAAATATCTCCTGGGCCTATAGCTTTACTGATTTGCTCTAACTCACCTACCTGATGTTTTCATGAGTTTATTTTTAAAATGACCTACCTGTTTTATAACTCTCTTTTGTTCTGTACCTATAAAAACTTCATTATTTTTGCTACACTGGAGAATTGTAGTCGGGGCAACCTGAATCCATGTTCCTATTACCTTACTCTCTTTGAAGGAAAGCTGTGAATTTTCTATTAACAGAGAATGCTGAAAGAAGAACCAGAGTTAAAAATGATTAACCACAAAGCAAAGTCATCTCAGTAGCCAGCCTCCAGTGAAGCCCAACAGACAATGTTTTGTATAAAATAGAAAGGTTAACTGAGAATTCATGGTTTAGTTAATTATAATTCAAGGATGAGGACAAAACGAGAATAGTGGTAGAATAGACGCAGCAGAGGAGATGGATGACTCAAGATTAATTTTGTTAAAGGTGTTCTTGTTTCACCCATGTTGCTGTGCATTCTGACTTAAAGCTACTTAAGGGAGGAGTGCATGGGGGCTTATAATTCCAGGTTACAGTCCATGATTTCAGGGAAGTCAAAGAAGGAACTCAAGCAGCTGGTTACATCACACACATAGAAACAGAGAGATGAATGTATCCATACTGCCTACTTCCTTATGCTTAGCTAGACTCACCATGCTTAGAAATCCCAGCTTAGAGAATGGTTCCACCCAAAGTGGGCTGAGTATCCCCTATCATGTAATAACCAAGATACTTCTTCCCCAGTCAGGGTCATGTACAAACCTGATTATAGATCATTTCCTAAATTGAAATTTCCATCTCATGGTGATTCTAGGTTGTGACAAGTTGACATTTTGAAATAAAAGTTTTTCAATGGGCAAGATGAAAGCAAATCACACTTCAAATACAAACTGTATTATCACACAAAAGGATGTACAAAAAAAGCCCTTCAAAATGTCATGTTTATGCAACCTCTTCCAAATCTTATAAAGTCAAATAATTGTTCTTCTCCTGAGATCTTTCTGGTGGCTCTCTTCTCTAGGCTACTGTACATTATCTGGCTATGACTGCTATCTCTTATTCTTAAAGTTCATTCTTAAAGAAGCTTTTCTTTGAGGGTTCAAGGCAAGCACCCCCCTTCTTTATGTCTTTGTTGTGCTGTCTTTAATATAACCACACTATTCCTTTCAATTGTTCCCCCAGTCCTGGTCTCAATGTCCTTTCTCCTAATAAGCCATATTCTGAAGAATAATTATATGCCATGTCCTTTCTCTGATCAACCACTGTAGCTCCACTTTTGTTTTCATTTGTTTGTTTGATTGCTTTGATTCTCACTATGTAGCCCTGGCTATCCTGGAACCACTCTGTAGACCAAGCTGGGTTCAAAGTTCCAGAGATCTATTTTGTCTACCTCCTGATGGCTGAGATTAAAGACATGCACCACCCTGTCCAACTGCAATTGCATTCTTCCATCTAACAAAACTGTTTACCCTCATTAAAGGCACTCATTTTCAGAGGAGAGAACATGAAGTACAAAGTGGAAATATTCCTGAGTCAGCAGTTTATGTGCTGCTCAAACACATTGGCCACACTTCATCACCTCTATCAATACATGATCTTGAATGCTTCAGAAAGGCTAGGGAATCTAGTCATTAACAAAATAATGAGGCTCTCTGACATGACTCTAACATCTTTTCACCACTACTAATTAAGATAGTAAAAAAAAAATGCCATTAATCTATATAACACTAAAGATTGCATCTTGGAAACATTTCAGATACAGGATGTTTCTGCCTGGAAACCTTGACATGATCTGATGGATAACAGATAAGCAGAAATTTGTATTAAAACTACCTTAGGCAACACACCCCTAATGTCTACGTTTCCTAAGGAATTATTCTCACTGGTTTCTTAGTGATTAAAATGGGAAAATACAGAATGGGAGGATATAAAATTTTTGTTTTTATGAAAAAATCATTCATTTGGGCATATCTGCAAAGTTTTCTAAATGCTAGTAGAGCATCCATGAGATTTAAAAATTAAAATAAGAAAGTTTAATGTCTGTTTTCTTCTGAACCTAATACCCCTACTCTGCAGCATTCTCTTATACAGTAGCCTATAAAGATGCTTGTATTATAATTACAAAACACCATTTTAAAAATGTATTATGTCCTACAGCACTTAGCCTTGACAAACAATTACTGGATCACATTCAACTGAATACAAAAAGCAATCTTTATCACAAGGTTAAAATTAGCCTTGGAACAATAACTGCTTTCAAAGCTATTCTCAACTCTATGCTGCTCTGCAGCAGCCTCTTTTGAGGAAATGCAAACAAGTAAACTGAAGGACATTTGAAAAACTTCCTGCCCCAGTCCTCTAAAGTTTTTATCTTTTCTTTACCTTCATGTAGAATAATGTTGTTACACTAGAATGGTGGTCAATGTAGCTTCGTAGAGAAAAGTTTATGAGTTCAGATAAAATCAAAATGAAAATTAATACTTAAGGAAGCAAAGAAACCTCAAGAAAACTGGACTTTCTGACTACATAGATAGATAGTAGTAGGGCTCTCAGTTTTGATCATTGTTTGGATAGTATTATGAGAAAAAAACAAATCAAACACTATACCTTTGTCTCAAGGGATAGGAAGCAGAGAGCAAATGTCTTTGCTTGTTGTTTCAAACTTACTGTTCTATGACATATATTATCTCATCTACTTGTCTTTCAAAAATACATATGGCGGCCATCAAGATGGTGGAGAAGTCAGAGTGGCTGGTGCCAAGCTATGACCTAAGTAAGATTCCCAGGATCCACATGTTGAAAGGAGAGAATGGATCCTACAAGCTGTCTTCTGACCTCAAAATTCATACAGAAATAAGTAATTTCTTTGATATTATTTTATGATAGCTGAAATTATAATTACACCATGTCCCCCTTTTCTGCCCTGAAACCCTCCCATATACCTTGCTCTCTTTCAAACTCATGGTCTCTCTATTGTATGAAAGTGTTTTAGTTTATTATTTTGAAATCTTTTATTTTATTTTTGAGATTATATATATAAATTGTATATCTAATGTATATATATTGAGATATAATTAATGTATAAATATATACATTCTTAAATATAATCTGCTTAGTATGTCATTTAGTAATTTTAAAACAGTACAAAATGTGGAATTTCTGCATTTAAGTTATACGACAAATTACTTTAGTCATGATAACTACAATTTCTGGAAAGGTATAATTGAAATCAAAACAAAAAGGATATGAGTTATTGTAAAACCTTGATGTCTCCAAGGAATAAATGTTTGGATATAATTTGACCTAAATGTAGGTTGCTTGTTACTAGAGACATTATAATAAAAATCTTCACATCACTTTGCAAAATGGTGATTTAAGACACTTTCTTTAACTCTCTAAAGCAGATTTTAAATCAATAAAAGCTTAAAAGTAAAAATCTTAGTGGCTTGTCTTCAGGCTGGACTACAGTCTACCTTTAAGACTTTTCAAAATTAATTAATTAGGAATGACTGCAGTCACTAGTCAGACATCTAGATCCTAAGATTAAGCAAACAGGCAAACAAACATAAACCACTTCCCAAATGGTAGCTTATGTTTTCACAGTGCTTTATAGTTATCATGATTTTCCTTTGTAATGAGGGAACACTTTCTATGGGTGGCCATTGGGTTGATTGGAAATACATGGTGGAATCATACAACCAAAGCAACATGGGGAAAATAAAAAAGATACACCCTTCTGGTAATACAAAATGTACTTGAGCATATTAAAGTTTCTGGGATAACAAGTTCTAAATCTGCCAACACAATGGATAATCTATGTTCTTTATAGATAATGGTCTCTGAAATGTATTACATATTACCTATTAATATCCTGGAAGAATGTGTATTTAAAATGGGGCTTTTTGCATATTCCAGGTTTGCCTGGAACTCAAGAAGTAAGAATGCTTCTGCCCATGGAAAGCTAGGACTTAAGGCAGGGTAATAGTATTTTAGCAAGGTCATGTTTCTGAGCTATTCCAATAGGTCAGTTGCCTCTAAATGTTTGATGTTATGGCCAATCAATAAAATCAAACTATTAACATGTATCACCACTAAGATATTCACAATATAAGAGAGAGAGAGAGAGAGAGAGAGAGAGAGAGAGAGAGAGAGAGAGAAAGAGAGAAAGAGCGAGAGAGAGAGATTTTTGATTCTTTCTTACCACATCACAGTGTTTTTACACACCTCTGAACATTGGAAAGGAGAATACTGGAAAACACTGGAAAAGATCTGGTGCAGAAGGAAGAGTGATACATCAAGACACACCAAGAATCTGCTCCACAGAGGGTAAGAGCATTGGTCATCAGAGACATCATATCAAAGGTCAGATACACATTTTAGGGATTGCTGGCAACATGGTTCTGTTATTTAATTCATATTCACCAGTATCCATGGAAACAGTCACAGACAGAATCACCAAATGATGATGGATGATCATGGTGATGCTCCAAGAAAACCTTTGAACATACAATAATATTATAATTCCATACTTATTTATATGCACAGTGACTGTCTTCTTGTTACTATGTATACAAATTGCCAAAGTGGATGATGGCAACTTAAGAAAGCATAACTTATTCTTGGTATATAATCTGTATAAAAATATATAAGAGGCTGGAACTGGCCCATGGACTAATTTGTCTAACACTTGTCCCAAAAATAAAAGAAAATTAAAAAAGCAAAGCAAAGGAATAGAAGGTTGTAGAGAAAGAGTTCAAACAGCATTTTTATTTTTTTTACTAACTTACATGACAGAAAAATGAATTAGTTATTTAAGTAAAGTTCTGTTTCTTAATATTACTAGAAACAAACCTTGGATAGTTTAATAATGGGTAGTAGGGATTAGAGAGATGGCTCAGAAGTTAAGAACAGTGACTGTTCTTTGGGATGATCTGGGTTTGATCCCCACTACCCAAATTATGGTCCCAAACCATGTTTAACTTCAATTTTAGGAGATGAGATGTTGCTCTCTTAGGCACTGTGGGATCACCAGGAAATATACAGGCCAAAGAGACATGTGTATAAAATAACAATTATGTGAAAACATCAGTAAGAAAAAATGTTTCATGCATCAACAATGGATACCAAAAATAAATTTGAGGAAAAAACTGCAAAATATTCTTTAATAATTACTGATGCATTTAACTATTTGGAAATAGGTGACTCCAAAATTGGAGGCAGGTAAATTTTTATGGCCATTTGTATAGTTATCAATAATGCTCATCAGGAACTGCTTCTGCAAGATGGTAGATGTACTGTAGGATAAACTTTCAGTACATAGACACCATTAAAATATCAAAGGTATTATTTATAAAATTTGACATGAATACATATAATTACTTTCAAAGTTAGGTGAGGGTTGCACAAACAGTATCAATCTCCAGAAGGCTCTTAACTGGTAAATATAAATGTAATAAAACTCTCATTGTTCTGATTATCAAAGGCTAGAGGATGAGAAATTTATATACTGTGGGCCTACAGAAATACGGTTTCTACTAAAATAATCTTAACATCAAACTGAATAAAAGATGAGCCAGATTTAAAAATATATATATTTTACTATGTCTCAGAAACTATTTTGGCACTATTGGATATTTTTAATGTGTAATATTATTGCTGAGTTTTCTGGTAGCAAAAATAAAACAATACTCATTTTTCAGCCACTGTGTAATATAAGCTATAGAGAAAAGAATGCTGAAGTTAATTTATTAGCATATTGATACATTTTGTTCCCTTAATGAAATTAAATTATACTAAAGATTCACAAAGTAGAATGTAGATACTAACCATAGCACCATGTTATGAGCTTATAATTGGGTTACAATGGTTTGGATCAATTTTTAATGGGAATAATCTCAAAGTAATTCTATTTCTTTTCTAAAATGGTTGCAAATCTAATATATAAAGAAATGTGGAAAAATCACCGATACCTTAGTCATAATAAGCAAGATATCTGATGCTTTCTTAGAGAACATTAAGAATATGAGATAGCATAAATTACTCAAATTATTGATTTTTCTCATGAAAATGGGTTTCTAGAATTATTTAAGACTATTTAGCCATTCCTTAAATCATGCTCCATATTCTCACAAGTAATAGATAACATATGAATTGGAATACAGGCATAAGAAGAATCCTTTTTGTTAAATTTGTTGATGCCATCGTAAGTAATTGGAAGGTATGCCAGTATATTCAGAGACATGAATAAGAAATGCAGGTTGATGTTGATTATACCAAACTTGCTTCATCAATTTCCCATGTAGTTTTGGAACCATTTTATTTAAGTAACTTCAAGAGGCATGATGATATATTAGTTGAAGAAAGAATGAAGTCAGCTTACCTAGATTCACATACTGATTCATTCATTATTAGAGTAGCTTCGCCTTCTAAGCAAGTTAAAACATCTTTTATCTCCTTCTTTGTGTTAAATTGAGTCAGAAGTAGCTTCAAAATGTGATTATTGTAAGCATTAAGGAAGAACAAAAGAGGTATGCCAAGGGATATGCAAATTAGAATATTTTGAGACACTACAAATATTTATAATGATTCAGTCTTTCAATTATCTACATGCCATCACTTATGATTTACACAATTTAATATTGATACGTGGTTTATCTTTGCTGAATTTGATGCTGAGGATCAGAAAATTATACATAATTTTGAATAACATTACATATCTGCAATAAGACACAAGTAGTGCTCTGTGTGGATGCTACCAAGCATTCTGTGTGTGTGTGTGTGTGTGTGTGTGTGTGTGTGTCTGTCTGTCTGTCTGTCTCTCTAGGGACAGAGCATTAGATGTCAGATAATCAATGACTTCAATTATGCTCCCCCAAGAACTCCAAAACAGAAGGTCTCTGTTTTCTAGATGCTTCATAGAACTCCATAAGGAAGATTACACATGTAAAAATAGTTGTTCCAGAAAAAAGAATGCAAAGAAGGAACATAGAAAAACAAGCCCCACCCTACAGCCAATGACGGAAACCAATAGGCTTGATGTAGAGTCAATAAACCAAAAGATATAAATAAACCAGCGAACAGGTTTGTTGAAGAAACAATAAACAAAAAGATGTAAATGAGACATAGCAATGGACTGACAGCACAATATGAAACAGATACTTATATTTTGGTTCTAAAACGTCAATGCTTAAACATAAGGCACAAGCAGTAGTTTAACAGCTAAAACTCTTCACAAAATACTATAGAGCTTTCCTTCAATATAGATGAAAGGGAAAAGATGGTAGTACACAGTATTCTTAAAGATTTCAGACATAGCAAATTAGTGAAAGAGAAGAAGAAGTGTTTTGTTTTTTGGGTTTTTTTGTTGTTGTTTGTTTGTTTTTAAATCATTCAGAACCGTTCAGGACTCTGCCTTTAGTTTGGGGCAGAATAGCAGATCTTCAAGGGAAATAGGTGAAAGTATATTTAGAGACTCAATATCAACCCAGATAAGGAACAGCTAAGAGAAACAAGCCTATGTAGCATAGAAATAACAAAGGAAGACTTCTTATCACTTATCTGAAGAGAAATCAACAAAATGAGACTTCATGGTTTTTCCGAGTCATTTTAAAATGGTACAAAAATTAGAAACTGCAGAAAAGCATTAAATTGAACTTTCTAAAGCATTAACAGTATTTAAAGAGAGGAGTGTCTCAATAAAACTCTTAACTAAAGCTTTCAAGGGAAATTTGTAGACACCTACTGAAGTATTTTCTAATTTTCCTTTTCTGAGAATTGCCTAGTTTCATCCTTTTGGTCTCCCTACACCAAAACAAACAAGCAAACAAACAAACAAATCCCTACTTTTGATTGGTTAGAAGAAATAACCTCCAAAAGAGTCTAAAGATCTTTCTGTTGTTTTAAAAATATTTGCTGGTGGCACACACCTTTAATCCTCTGACTTGGGGGTCAGAGGCAGGAGGATTTCTGAGTTCGAGGCCAGCCTGGTCTACAGAGTGAGTTCCAGGACAGCCAGAGCCACACATAGAAACCCTGTCTCGAAAAACCAAAAAAAAAAAAAAAAAAAAAAAAAAGAAATTGCACACAAGATGTCATTAACCCTCAGTTTCTTAGTCAATGTTCTATTGCTGTGACAGAACAACATGGCAAAGGGAGTTTATAAAAAAAACGATTTGATTGGGGACTTTCTGTTCCAGAGGAGTCCATGATCACCATAGTGGGAGACATAGTTACATGGAGGCATACAGGCATGGCACTAGGCCAGTAGCTGTGAGCTTACATGATCCACAAGCAGCAGGCTCATAAGTCCTGGGATTATAGGCATTCAAGAGCACACCAACCAAGCACATGAATCTGAATTTGATTATACTTTCTTACAAAAGCTGTCTTCTGTTCTGTATGCAAAGGTCATCTTTTTCTGTTTTGTTACTGCTATTTGTTTGTGGTTATTATGTCATTTCTTGCAACAAAGACCAGATGGATATATTTATAGAACAAAACACTAATTGACAGCAAGTTAGTGAGATAAGCAGTTAAGAGCCAGTGCTCCTGAAGATGTCTTTTCCATTAATATGTGTTTGTGTGGCTATATAATTTTTTAAAATATTTGTTTTTAATAGAAGGATTTGTTAATTTAATTGATAAACTCAAATGATTTCCTCAACTGTGTTAAACCATATAGCCTTTAAAAAAGAAGAAATAAAATGTTACCCAGTTCATCTTCTGTCCTTTCCATTGGTTGATTTTTTTCCAGCATTACTGAGATATAATCGACAAGTAAATTTTGCAACTTTTTCAAAGTATAGAACATATATGCATTTTGCATTATTACTAACATTGTTTATTTCTCATGGCAATCATTGATGTATGTGTGTGTGTGTGTGTGTAGGGCTGGGGGTGGGGGTGGGGGTGGGGATAATAGCAAGGCTTAAGATTTATATCCTTAGACAATATTAACTATGCAATATGTTGTTACTGACCATAGTGACTATTCTGTATATTAGATGCCAAGAACTTATTCATCTTATAACTGTCCATAATACCTCCATAGGTCTATTCTCTTCAACTCCCAGAATCCAGCAACTGATATTTTACTCTTTGACTTTTGATTCAACTGTTTTAGATTTTAGATATAGCTGAGATCTATCAGTAGGTAGGATTCAGTTGTTCTGTTTATAGCCTTTTTTTAAATTAATGTATATCCTCCAGGGTTACCATGTTAAGAAATAGCAGCTCTTTCTGTTGTGTGGGTGAATTATACTTACATACACATTCATGCACACACATATTTGCACATGTGCTCACACATACACACACATAAGCACAATTTCTGCTTTTCATCAATGTACTTTTAGGTTCATTTTCTGGCCTCTAGACAATTATACTCAATCAATAAATTGGGTGGGGTAAGTAAAAATATGTATATCTTATCATGAGGACAAAGGAAAAATATAAATAGCCAATGGGAACATCACCGATTAGGGAAATGGCAATTAAGACCAGGAAAAGTTTTAACCTCATATCTGTTAGGATTGCTATGATTAACAAACAAAAGTCAGGAAGTGTTATGAAGGGTAGAAGAAAAGGACCACTGCCTATGGGAATGTAGATTGTCCTAACCATTAAGGAACATGGCATGAACTTTCCCTGTAAAATTAAATACTGCCCGCCACATGATGCCACAAAGGTACTTCTGATTGCATATTCAAAGAGAATGCAATCATTATGTGAATTTTGAGCAGATGTTAGATATTGATGAAATGTCAACAAAATGACATAGTTCACATGCATAATGAAATGTTCTACTAATGAACAAAGCAACTCAGGCGGAAAGAACAGAAATGTAATCTGTTTGTATTTTAAGATAAACACGTGCATTAGCACAATGAACAGCAAATGCCAATATGGTCTAATTATATGTGAAATATATGAAACATACCAAAGATATATTTTAAATTACTCATACATCAGTTCTGTTAGACATATTCACAACTGAAATTGCTAGAGTATTGTTTAGACATGTAGAATTCTTTGGTTACAGAGACCACAAATATAATCAATTGTCCTTAAAATAAACTTAGGATTACTGTTGGTCCTAATAATTTTATATTATGTATTTGTTAATAAACTTATAATTCACTCATTCATCATTATATAGTAATACAGAGACTAATTATCCTGTAACAGAAACTATCTATTGGGATTATTAAATGCAAAATGCTGACCAACACATGAAACTTGCTATTCATATTTAGGGACATAGTAAATTGCTGGCAGCAATGTAGAAAACACATATACATTGGCCAACTTGGCATTTTGAAATATATTAATTTTTATTGACTCTGAATTTTGTACCGTTGATATCCTTTATATGCTCTGAAGGGAGTTCAAGACAGAAGAATAGCCAGCACTATCCATTATTCAAAGGAACTAATTCAAAGTAGATTATTTAATCCCCTCCTGACCAAATAAGAAGTAACACTAGATTCTGATATTCATGGATTACTTTTAATAATTTCAAAGTTTGCTGCTCATAAGTTGTATTAGAATTTTACTTTGTGCACGATCCTGCTTGTGATTCTCCCACTTGCATACACTAAAGAACATATTGCTTTACTCCACTCCAGAATTAAGGCCATTTCTCTCTCTCTCCCTCCGTCCCTCCGTCCCTCCCTCCCTCCCGCACCCCCTCCCCCCCCCGTGTGTGTGTGTGTGTGTGTGTGTGTGTGTGTGTGGCCATATTTGGTGTAAGAATTTATTATGAACAAAGTAACCCCAACATAATAAGTAGGCTATTGTTCACAGACTGGGACTGTGCAACCAAAGGAATTTTGCCCCATTGTTCTGCTGTACACGGAGTGGAGAGTCTTTCTGAATTATCCTCCTAAAAAGCTGTAGGTCTCTCTGGGGAAGGACTGGAAAGAACGGCCAACAGTAAAACTCAGGTACTTTATCAAGGTTCTTCCTCTGGGAAACCTGGCTCTCCTTACATTCAAGGAGATCTGGATCTGCATATTACCTCAAGTCTGGAAATTGACCCACGGGCCGAGACTCACTTTATCCATCATCCAATGTAGCCTTTCATTTGTTTGAGAATTTTTCCACTTGTACAGAACAAACAGAAAATGAAGCAGGATGTTTATCAATTTTATACCCGGAAACACCATGATTATTCAGTACAAAAGGGTCATGAGAATGAATCATGATACAATAAAAATCACTTTGCCTATGATCATTGTGAGAATTAGGAGTTGCTTTGTCTCTGCTCCCCATTACTATGACTATGATCACCTTGCCTTTGGATAGTCAGTGTTGCTGCATGGTCTTTGCTACTTTGAGTCCCAGCTAGACTCACTGAATATAATTCATCCAACCGAGCAGCAGCATATCACAACTAAACTCAAGACAAGAAAAAGGGCAGTAGTAAAGCTCTTCAAATGTGCTGGTGTCTCTCACACCATTTTGCATTTTATAGTATTAGTGATAGATATATATATATATGTATATATATATACATATATGTATATATATATATATGTAAAAATAATAAATCCAGAGTTTTCATTCAGTGTGCCCCTATCCATAAACTCAACCTGATAAAGGTTTATGTTCCTTCCACCATTATCCCATACCCTTTAAGTCCATTTCCATATATATTGCCCAGGCTTCTGCTGGAATGAATTAGTAAACTTATTAAGCTCTTTAGTAGTGCAGTATATCTCATGGACTACACGTTCTATCTCCCTAGTAGGAGCCTGTTTAGCCTGTAATCTGCCTACAGGTTTATAGGCAACTATTAGTGGGCCTTGAGGGACATCAGTATTGTCTGGTTTGGAGTCTCCTTCAAAGAAAGTCATTGCTGATTTAGCAGACAATGAAGCATTACTTTCTCTGGTAAAAGGTGGAAATGGCAATATTTAGAGGGTAGATGTGAGAATATTTTTGCAGAAGATGGAGAGACTACTTCTTCACATAAGCCGAAAAAAAAATTCCCTTGAGTATGTGAGGATTCAGAGTTCGCAGCATCAATAGCATCCTCGTACACATCCGCATGGAGAGTGGGAGGATTCCATTCTTTACCAATGAACGATCTTACTTTAACAGCAGACAACCTCTGATCTTGGAACTTGTATTTTCTTTGTAATTCAGCCAGTCTTATAATGAGGACTTTAGTTTGATTTTTCACAACTTGGACTCTTTGATTGCTAGACAGAAGCAATTGTTTCAGGGCATTTAGAACCCTTTAGACTGCCTCTTCACATGTGGACCAGTCATTTTTATCACTGAATTTAATGTTGTCTTATACCACTTCTGAGATAGTAGAAACTGGTTAATTTTATCGTTGGGTGTATTCTTTTCCTTAGTTCATTTATCCAGAGATGCTTGGAGCAATCAAACATTATCTTTATTTTCTTTATTTTTCAACAAGTTGTCAAAAGATTAGATATAGAGTTACCAAGTCCGTTGCTTCTCACAACTGGTTAATCATGATAACCAAATCCATTTATCTTCTTAAGTTTGTAAAATAGTTCACACCATGATCTTTCAGTATTCTCTGAAAGTGTCTCTTTCTCAGGCTTTTGTAACTTTAGGTGTTGTCAAAGTGGAAATCCTATTGCAGATACTTAAAATATTCATCTTTTATACTTTTATTTCTCTTCCTTTCTGGTACCAGGACCTGTATTAATGAAGAGTCTCTAAAAGACTATCTATCTATCTATCTATCTATCTATCTATCTATCTATCTATCTATCTATCATCTATCTATCTATCTATCTATCTATCTATCTATCTGTAATTTATAGGCATATATTATATTATTGGATTCATTAGTGGCATATTAAAGTGGCCCACAGGCTATGGTCCACCTAGTCCAATAATGGCTATGAATAATGGAAGATCCAAGAATCCAGTACTTATTCAATCTACAAAGCTGGATATTTCAGGTGGTCTTCAGTATACCTCAGAATCCTGAAGAAATAGGCTCTAATGCCAGAGAAAGAATGGGCTCTCCACCAGGAAAAAGAACAAGCAGACAAAGAAAGCAAATTTTCTTCTTCCATGTCTGTTATATAGTCCACTAAGAGGTGTGACCAATATTCAGTATAGATCATTCCATGTTAAAATATCTAGATTAATTCCTACTTCAAATGATTTAATTAAGAAAAACATCACTCACAGATGTACCTAATTAATTGGCTCTTAGATAATTCCAAATGCAGAAAAATTGACAATGAAGAATAGGCATTACAATGAATGAATAATATCTATATTTAAAAAAATCCCTCATTTGACTTATATACTATTGGCCAAGTTTGACATATGAGTTCCATTTCTAGAACATACATAGAAGGAAAGCAAATGCTCTTCTTATAAGAAAAGTAATGATTCATTTTCATCATATCTAATGTATATCTATGTTGGTATTAATTTCTATACAGTGTAAGTACTTAAAATGACCATTTTCTCCTAGGAAAGTAAATGATCTTTGTTTTGCTTCTATGAGCATTCACTCAGAAATACAACTATATCCCTATACCTTTGGAGAGAAGGATATAAATCATTGCTAGAACACTACATGTCATTATTGTATTGAAAATATTTTTAGAATGCTTTTACTAAAGTAGATGCACTGCCTTATCCTGTGGGTGTGTGGAAGGAAAGATCTATTGCATTAAAAGTTATAAAGGATATATTGCATGTCAACTTGACATCAATTGAACAAGCAAGTGCTATGTCGGGAGAGGAGGTGAATGGATATTTTTTTTTCTGGGTATAAAGACTTACTGTCAATCAGCAGACTATGCAATTATTTAATGTGTGGATATACTCAGTTCTTCCCATTGCATTAAGCTGTCTTTTTCTTCCTTGAAAATGGTGTTATCCATCTGAACACATATTCAATTACATTTTCCACTAAGGATGAACTGCTAAAATCAATGTGCACATCATAGACACCTGTATTTTTCTTTCTCCATTAGAGTTTGAGATTGCTACAATTCTATAAGTATTGACTGACATCATTAGATTATTCAGGGTGAAAGATTCAAGGCAAAGACAGTTTCCATGTGAGTACTATGACGTAAAATATATACTTACATCCAAATTTCTCTTTTATCCAAATAAGGATTGAAGAAATTCAGGTATACACTGGCAAACAACTTAAATAAGAATATATACAAGCCAGGGCCATTAGTGATGAGGAGGGAATATCTTCTTCATTCCATCATTATAATGAAGAAGTACATTTAATTTTCATGATGTGAGAAACCACTGGGGAGATGATTGCCATTTGAACACTGATGGTTTACTTTATTGGGAATAGATTAGTTATATTTATGTACAGAAAATTCCTCTCTTCTGCCTTTGCTCAAGTCTTCCTAATATGACAGTAAATATTACTTATTTATATGTTTCTTATGTGTATTCTTCACACCCCACCTCTAACAAATGATATTAACATGATGCCACTCACCATGGGACAAATGAGGCTAACTAATCTTGTAGCTTCCAAACCTGTGAGTTTAACAGACTAACTTCTTTTATATGGTATCTAGCTAAAGGACCTTTGTTATAGCAGAAAAAATGCCTAAAACACATTTTATCATGGAATTTCCATAAATTCTAGAAGAAATTCTTTTGCCTGGGTCACTGGGACACCTTTCATTTCATGTCATTGGTGGTTTTTGTTATAGCACCCCTTGCAGTAGCTTCCTGAGAAAAGCCTGACCTAAGTAAGGTATATATGTTTTTCTTTGCTATGGTTGGAATGTAATTTTCAGGTATTAGCATGACTTTATGAGAAGGTGGGGTTTGACAGTGATCAGGGGACCACTAATGTGCCTTTGTTAATAAACCTGAGGGATTTAGTAAAGTGCTTGTGTGAAGCATTTATCAAACTATTATGCTACCCCTCCACCCTCCCACCCCCACTCCCCCATATGAGAAGGCAGTAAATGAACATCACAAGACTATATTTCTGTGCCTTAAGGTTGAAGTTTTTAGTTTCCATAACTATGAAAAATGACTTGCAATTCTTTGAAAATTAGTCAGTCTATTTTGTTGTAGCAGGACAAAATAGACTATTATACAGTTTTATTTATATTATTGTCTCTGTATAATCAACATTAAAAGTTGTATCTTCCAACTTTTTAGCAGCCTTGACTTCGAACATCCAATGTTGCTTTGTTGATTTCTTCGTTTCACACATGTGACCTCATTATTCTTTTTTTTTAAATATAATTTATTTATTTTTTCAAATTGTAATTTATACTCATTCACACAGGGGTTATAAACACAGAAAGGAAGGATGTGGGAAAGGGGATGACACTGGAGTGTGGGTGTTCAGGGGGAATGCAGATATCTTTCAGAACAGGGTATCGGCTGGGTAAGGGTTCAGGGGACAGGTCACTATGGCTCTGCCTATGATTCACTTGTCCTTATCTAAGTTGGTATTATCCACCAAGGCTATCTATTTACAAGGTCTATGACTACTCAGGCTGGTAAATTTTCACAAAACTGCCTGTTTATAATAGCTTATAGCCATCTGTTTCAGTGTTTATCCACAGAGACCCAAGACTTGGTGTTACTATACATGTATGACAGGCCTATTGCTGATTTTAGGCCTATGGCTGATTTTAGGCCTTCAGTGTATAAGCAGGGCTGCCCCTGACATCTCCTCCCTTCTCTAAGTATAGAAGGGCTGTGGCAATTCTAATCTTGTGAAGGCAGGGATAGAGGCCTGACCTCCAGTAATTGAAGGGGACCTTGTAATGGCTCCGGTCCCCCTGTTGTTGTCCAGTGAGGCATGAGGGCCATACCCATCCTGATGTCTTTTTCCTGGAGAGGGGATACTTTTGACATCAACCCCTATGCAGTCAGGCTTGTCCCTCAGGGAACCCTGAGAGATATTTTTAACTTTTATTGGTATTTCCTTGCTGTGCTTAGCCTCGCAGCCTAAGCAATAATTCAGGTCGCCTATCAGAGGGGGTTCTAGGTGGCCCCTCTCAGCTTGGTCTCTGAAAAAAGTCAGAGAGAGAAAGAGAAAGATGAAGGCTGGTACAAGAATTGGTTTTCAGCCTCTCCAGGGTTGTTAACCCTACCTCCTCTCATCTTGGGACCATTATTTAAGTTCTTTTTGCTTATTTCTTCTGGTCCCTAGGCCTCAACTAGGCTGACTAACTCTGTGAAACAACAGATAAATAATTTGGTAGCAAAACTTATTCAGATACATTATCATAAGTTAGCTATGGAGGACCACAAGACTCAAGGTGAGGTTGCTACTTTATACAGGGTGTTCCCAAAACCCATCTCCACCCAACCTAAAAGAGGGGACTTCTGCCCCATGACCTCATTATTCTCTCTCAAGAATCTTTAAGAGCTGGTGAGATGGCTCAGCAGAGTAGAGGTATCTACCTTCCTCACCAGCTGCTAAGATTGATAATCTCAATTCTATTCCTGAAATCTACATGGTAGAGGTAAAGACTTGACTTTAACAAGTTGTCCTCTAACCTCCACACAAACAACTTCATACAAAATAAGGAAATGAAAATGTAAGAAAAATTTTAAAAGACTGTCCTTAGCCTGTTAACTCATATTTGATGATCTTTGGGACAACCATTTTAGTGGCCATTCTTTTCTCTCTATGCCCTCATACTAGCTTCGTTCTTGTATTCTGGAAGGTTTTCCCATGGTGTTGATGGACATAGCCTTGATTCATTGCTTCTGACATTCTCAATGTAGCACGACTATTTAGGAATTTGAGCTACTAGTGACTACTTTAATTCTCTAGTTTTTATAGCCTCTTCTCTTTAATTCTGCCACCGGATTATCAGAGATGTTGACAGCTTTATCTCTCAACTTTCCAAGCACAGATTGTCCTTTGCTCTCATGTTTTTGGTTTCTAATTAATTTTGCCTTACTTATTTCTAAAAAGCATTACAGTCATTTCAAAGCATTGGTATATTCTACTATTTCTCTGTTCATTTCATTTACTCTAGTAACTATAACTTCCTTTCTTTGCATGTGTGTGTAGGGGGGTAGTTAAGGTACATGTGGCAATGTAAGTATGGATGAAGGCTAGAGACTGAGATGATGTGCATTTCTCTGTATCTGGGATTTGAGAAAGAATTTCTCATTGAGCATGGTGCTCACTAATTGGCAAACTAATGAGCTCCAGGGATGCAGTTGTTTCTATGCTTTCCCACCTGCAGCTGGGGTTATATGTTGGGGCAGTATACTAGACTCTTTAAGTGAGTTCTAGGGATCCAAATTTAGATCCTTACACTTAGAGAGCAAAATGAAGCATTTCCCTGGCCCTCTGGCCTCACTGTCTTTTCATTACATTGAATTATTGTATTACCTGTTTTATTTTGCAGCACCCCTAAAATCATCTGTGTATTTCTATGCTTTGAAGGTTTCAGTTTTTATTTTGCTTGCCTCTTGTTTTGCCATAAGTATACAAGCCAAAGTTTACATTTACAGACTTCAAGAGTCATGGAGCTTCTGAAATCCATGGATCATGAACAAATCTCTCTCTCTCTCTCTCTCTCTCTCTCTCTCTCTCTCTCTCTCTCTCTCTCTCTCTCTTTCTCTCTCTCTCTCTTCCTCCCCTCTGACATTCCTTGATATTTAGATTGTCTAAGCTAGTCTCTCTAAGCTTTGTGCTTCTATGTTTTGTCTTTTTCCCACAACTCAGCATATCACGCTTTTAAACTTCTTGTATACTTCATGATTTAAAGTATTTTCTTCCTATTATTCTTCTCCTGTCTTTGAACATGCTAGCTTATTTATTTTTCTCTTCTCCTAAGGAGTCCATATATTTTCATTTTCTTCTTAAATTAAATATTATATTTAATATTTGACTTCAGTTTGGTCTTTTCCAAATAAAATTTGTCGTTTTTACCCCTCTTATACTTGGGTACACAGCTGTTTATCCATTGCAGGCTTCTTTAGATAGAATTACCTGGGAAAAACGACCTGCCTCACCTCAAATAAGCAATAGAGTTTCTGATTTCTTTAATCTACTAAGTAACTTACACTAAGCTCATTTGCTCTCTTTCTTCTATTAGTTTCCTGGTACCTTTCTGCTATAATTAATCTCATGCCCAATCACTACATTCAAATCTAACGATACTTTTGTATATCATACTTTAAAATTAAACACATACACACACCTTAATTCACATACATAGCAGAGTTAAATCTTTCTTAAAACCCCTTGTTTTTGATAGTATTGAAATGCAGCAAGGAGTGGTAGATTATCAAGTGTGATGAAACTGCTGCTGTGAACAAAAAGTCATTGTACTACATTCAGTGGCCATGAATTTTGCCTTCCCTCTTCAGCTACCAACCATCCAGGTGGTGTGGCAATTAGGAACTGTGAAGAGAAATGGCACATGTTTTCATTACCTTTTCCTTGTGTCATGATTCACTTAGAAGACTTGAAAAGCATTATTTTGAAAGTTTAGAAAGTTCATGGATAATATAACAGTGAAGTTGTAAAATATTTATAAAATATATGATCACAGAATATATTTGCATGGATAGATAAATTATTTCACTCTTCCATTTTGCAGTTTTTAATGGCTTTAGGGACTAATCAATTTTTTACTCTATGCTGAATTATATATGAAATAGTAGGCACATATTTTTTTCTTTTGATATTTAGGGCATCCCAAACTTCAGTTTGATCATGAGTTTTCTATTTAAAAAACTAGAAAAAAATTAATCCATAACTTAAGCCATGGGTATCAGAGATTAAGTAAGTAAAATATCTAGCATCTAAATTAGTACAGAGTGTTCATGTCACAGGAATCTATTAGTTACCCCATATTCACCAAGTTAGAATTGTTTAAAATATTAGTACTGCAAACACTAAGAAATCACATTGCTGGTAGACCTAGCCTCATCAAATGTTACAGGACTTGGAAAGCATTTCAAAACTGTTAACATCACAAAGCAACTAGGAGTTTTGGTTTAAGCATAACGTTTGCTTTAATTCAATGTCTCGTGGCATTTAAAACTCAAAGTTATTGAAGAATACTGGGAGTAAATTGAGGACTTCTTTCTGTTTGCTATTTCCAAATAAATATGACAATATTCTCTTGGTAAGATATGGACTGTATTATTTTACCAAATAGACCTAAGAAAGAGCAAGTTATTTTTAAATAAAAACAAAAGATGTTATAGGATTAATTATATAGAGAGTTGTTAGTAAGATTGTTTTAAACATCATCTTTGTATGACTCACTTTATATATATTTGCATTCTTAGTTTATATTACACATTTCCTAAGACATAAAAAGCTAAAACAAATTGTTTTTAATTAACACATAACACATGGATATTTATTTATTAAATTGTCTGAAGATTAAGATGATTAAGCCTGATATTTAATTCATTATATATGTATATATATGTATATATACATATAATTTATAATTATGTGTTAGTCACACAACTACAATCATACATGAGTAGAAAAATATCAGCCAGGTGGTGGTGATGTATACTTTTAATGCCAGGATTTGAAAGGTTGAAGCAGAGGCAGAGGCAGAGGCAGAGGCAGAGGCAGAGGCAGAGGCAGAGGCAGAGGCAGAGGCAGAGGCAGAGGCAGAGGCAGAGGCAGAGGCAGAGGCAGAGGCAGAGGCAGAGAGGATGGATCTCTCAGTTTGAAGCCAGCCTGGTTGGTATACAGACTGTGTTCCAGGACAACCACAGCTGCACAGAGAAACATTGTCTAGAAAAGCTAAAAAACAAAAAACCAAACCAAAACCAAACCAAAAGATACAAAACCAAAACAAAACTTAAACAATATATATGTATATCAAAGACTATATTTGATATATATCAACATATAAACTTTATATACCAAAGCCTCCCCCTCCCTCCCTCCCTCC
>NW_021620706.1:1258264-1267860 GCF_004785775.1 Grammomys surdaster | reverse complement strand
CCTCTCTCCCCCCCCCTCTCTCTGTACACATATTTATCTATGAGTGCCTGCAGAGGCCAGATCTTCTGGTTCCAGATCTCCTGGAGCGGGAATTCTAGGCCATTGGAGTAGGCCATTGGAGCCGCGCAATATGGGTGCTGAGAACAGATTCCAAGCTTACTGACATAGCATTATGTGCCCTAAACTGCTGAGTCATCTCTCCAGCCACGTGTAATTTTACTTTTTTTAATTAAAAACTTTGATTTTTAAATTGATTCAAGTGTGTACTTGCCTCTGTGCATGTATGCTTAAATGCACTTTAAGAAATATATTTACACTTTAATACATTTACCACATCAGGTATTAATTCTCATGATAGGAGGTTAGGAAAAGGATAGACAATTGACAACCAGGGAAAACATATTCCCCATCATTAGTATCTGGAGTGATTAAATCATGGCTGATACTACATAAAGCTTTAATGACACTATATCACAAATCTGGACAAATGGTCAAAACTACTTTTTGTTTTGTTTTTTGTTTTGTTTTTTTATTGGATGTTTTATTTACATTTCATATGTTTTCCCCTGACCCCATTCCTTCCCCCACCCAGGAATCCCCTATCCCATCACCCCTCCTCCTGCTTCTTTGCTGATGTGCCCTTACCTACCCCCCCATTTCCACCTCCCCACCCTCAAATTCCCACACACTGGGGCATCCAGCCTTCATGAGACCAAGGATCTCCTCTCCCACCTATGCCCAACAGAGCCATCCTCCCTTACATATACAGCTGGAGCCATGGATCCCTGCCTAAGTGCTCCCAGGCTGGTGGATTAGAACCTGAGAGCTCTGGTTGGTTGGTATTGTTGCTCTCCTCATGGGGCCTCAAACCCTTCCAGCTTCTACAGTCTTCACTCTAACTCCTCCATTGAGAACCCCATGATCAGTTCAATGGCTAGTTGTGAGCATCTGCCTCTGTATATGTCAGACTCTTGAAGACCTCTAAGGAGACATCCATATCAGGCTCTTGTTAGCATGCACTCTCTGACTTTCATATCAGTATCTACCTTTGGTGACTGCACATGGGATGGATACCCAGGTGGAATGGTCTCCAGACGGCTCCTCCTTCAGTTTCTGTCCCTCACTTTGTCTCCATATTTGCTCCCTTGAGTGTTTTGTCACTCCTTCTAAGAAAGCAAAACTACTTTTAAAAGCAGATATGTGTGAAAACCATACTTGTATGAGGATGTAAATGGACTAGACTACATTTATACACATTGCTTTTGGGAATGAAAAATATTACAGCCCCACTGGCAAACAAGCCTATAGTTTGTATAATTAATACACACGTGCCATATCTCGTATTAACTACACACTTATTTATTTAATCACAGATGAAACTGATATCCAAGCCTAAAATGACTTTTAAATGCTCATGACCGCTCAACCCAGATGTTTTGGACCAAGTCAATGAGCAAAATAATCCTGGTGCATTTAGTGTTGCACGTTGGTGTTCAGCAGTCACACAGGGACAAGCTCTTGGTGTGTGAACAAAGCTTAGATAATTTTTAAGGGAATGACATTAAATTAATAAATTAAAGCCACTCATCAAAAGCATATGCATTCATTTATAAATTATTATTAAAATGAGTAAAGTCTGATGGAAGAGTAAGCTAGTAATCTTTAGGAGCTACAGATGCAGGGCGAAAAACCAAGGGGTACCTATGGTCCTAACACTCAACATGGAGCCTTGGAAAATGGTTCAGTGGTGAAAGACCAAGCAATACATGACTGCCCTAACACTAGCTGTACAAGACAATAGACATGCAGAAATGGAAAGGAGAAAACAAAACAAAAAATCAAAACAAAACAAAAAAAACCCACAACAATACCAAAATAAAAACAAAACAAACAAACAAAGCAAGGCCTCAAATTCACACAGCACTGTGGGCTATTACAGAAGAGTTCTAGTTCTTTGTGGTTTGTTTGTTTTCCAGTGTGAAAATTGTTTCTGGAAAAAAAAATGCTTTGATCACTCCCAGCCTATTCCAGTTTCCTTTCTGTTGCTGTGCTAAAACATCCTGACCAAAAACAACATTGGAGGAAAATCGGGTTATATCAGCTTCCAGGTCACAGTCCTTCACTAAAGACAAGTCAAAGCTGGAACTCAAGCAGAAACATGAAGCAGTGGCCATGGAGAAAGTCTTCTTACTGGCTCGCTGGTAGGCTCACACTTAGCTGGCTTTTGAATGCAGCCCAGGACCCACATGCCCCAGGAAACAGTGAGCTTGGACCTCCTAGATGAATTAACAATCAAGACAGTGCCCCATAACTATGACGATAGGGAATTCTTAACTAGAAAAAAACTGAAATTGAGACTCTCATCTCAGGTGACTTTTAGGTATGTCAAGTTGACAGTTAAAGTTAACCAGAGCATGCCAATATAATATCATCATCATCATCATCATCTTCATCATTCACTGATTCAGAATTCTTCATGGTAGATGAATCTTAGTAATGGCTTTAGTAAAAATATATATATTTGTATCTTCTTTACTAGACATCATTGATAACCAGTTGTATGCTAATAATACCTTGTTGTAGAAATTCTGTGAATTAGTGTTTGCTTAGTGCTTGGGACATCAACATAAGAACACTTTTAAGACCTAATGGATGGGAAATCAGGATATTCAGGAAAGGAAACAAAAAACTCGTAAGCATACTATAGACAGAGACCACGGGGTGACAAGGACTCAGTGTCTTCTGGGATTTGGATTTCTTTTACGGTTTGATGACAGTGTCAGTATGCACTGTCATTCTTGTTCTTGAGGCGGGGGTGGGGGTTGTTATCTCTACCCAGATTATCTCAAATTGCAATCCTCCACCTCAGATTGTTGAATGCTTCCATCATAGTGATATGCCACCTATCCCTGGCTTGTTGCCAGCTTTAAAGAATCATTTTTTCAAGGCTAAAGAGAGAGAGAGAGAGGAAGTACCTTTGAAATTACATATATGACCCATTGTAGGTTTCTCCTTCCTTAACTATAATATTGTGAAACAACAAGAAAACATGCAAAGCATTTTTAAATTAAAAACTTTGTTTTGTATGATACATTCTGATAGCTCTCCTCCCCCAGCTCCTCCCCTCATCCCCACCAATCCAAAGCCATGTTCACTCTTTTTCTTTCTTTCTTTCTTTCTTTCTTTCTTTCTTTCTTTCTTTCTTTCTTTCTTTCTTTCTTCCTTCCTTCCTTCCTTCCTTCCTTCCTTCCTTCCTTCCTTCTTTCTTTCTTTCTTTCTTTCTTTCTTTCCTTCCTTCCTTCTTTCTTTCAAAAACAAACAGGCAAAAAACAAAACCAAACAAAGAAAAACCTAAAACAAACAAATGAACAAAGAACAAAAAACTCCACAATGTAGCACATACACAAACCCTACAAAAGCACTAAATTAGTAACCATAGTGCACATAAAAACACTAATAAAATAAAAAATGCTGCTTAAAAGCCATAGGAGACAAAAAGTCTACAAAATAACTTTTAAGTTCATTTTGTTTTACACTTTGACTGCTAGACTTAGAGCCCAATCTGAAATATGGTTACTATGTCCATGATGCCACATTGGAGAAAACTAGTTTTTCCTCTGCAAGTGAGTATTCTGAAATATATTATCAATAGTTAATATACAGTAAAGTAATCTATGCCATAATAGTAAACAAGTATTTGAGTAGTATTGACTGTTGTGTAGTTTTTCAAAATAAAGTGAATTCTGTAATTTGTACATGCTTATGTGTGAATATGTGTGTTACAAGGTATATATGACGTGCAGAGGATCATTTGTGGAAGTTGATTCTCTCCTTTCAAGACTTGAGTTCTGAGGATTAAACTCAGGTGGCCAGACATGGCAGCCAACACCACCTTAATCCCCTGAGCCATCTTGTTACTCATTCTGTGGTCTTTAGATATGGAGAGGTAGATCTTACTAAAGAAATTGATTCCACAGACTTCAACTTCTTATTAAGAATTTATTTCCCCAAAGTAGCAGCATTCATATATAGTCTCACCAGTTTTCATGGTCACAGCATCATTGAGAAGGGATTTTAAGTTGATTGAAATGTTCTCAGGATTTTTTATGGATACATTGCATGTCTTCGGTAGCTGACTTCCCTTTCATTTCCCAATTCCTCACAAAGATCTCTTTTGATCCAGTTTTTTAATTCATTTCTACTTGTCAAGAGGGCATATCAGATTTCATTTCAAACCCATGTCATCCATTGAGGTGTGATACTTGACACTGCAAATATAATACAACTTTCTACATAGTAAGCTTGATACAGTCAAAAATCTGTACTCCATGCTCTCATTGACTTCAATGGGACTTCGACTTAGAGAAGGATTGCAGATTAAGCCATTTGATATAATGTAATTTTTCAGTAGCTTCCATAAGTAGGAACATGCAGTGAATGGTAAACTCCATCTGGCACACCCACAACAGTCAGTATTCCTGTCCCTGTCAAAACATTTTCCATTCATACAGGGTAGTTGCTGTGACAGAGGTTCTAAGAAAATTTCGAAGACAATCTCTGGCCTTATATATCTCTTTATTAGCATAACACACTTAGAGGGGCTTTCTTAAATCCCACTCTTACACAGTCGCTCCTTTCTGTTAACAAATTAGTTATCTGTGGGGCTACTGAATTTGCACACATGCAAACCACACTATCTCCTCCTTTATCTTACAATCAGATTTTCTTTCCAAATGAAGATATATTTTACTAGGTGATCAGACTACAAGACTCCACCATAAATCACGAGGAACATTGCGTGCAAGTGCATCTTTTAAGTTCTAGTGCCTGTCTTCTGCTACTTAGCATCTCAAAGACAATAAGCACTTGTATCCAATCATCCAGAGTCTAAAACGATTCAAAGAATGGGAAGTCTTTGAAATACACAGGCTTTTGGATATCAAATTACCTTTGAAACCCCCCACCCAGAAGTATCTCTAACAAAATCCATTTGAAATACTGCTTCAATATTCTAAAAAATCAATAATTTAAAACCACAGGTTGAACATTTTTACTGCTTCCACTGCAGACAGTCATTTTTTGAAATGAAAATGCTAATGGCACTGAAGGGGAAGCACTAAGGGGAGAAGATGCATGAATAGAACCTGGGATTGGCTAGACTGGCTGGTTTGATCTCTTCCTCCCTCTCTCATCTGTGACAAAACGTCTTTTAAAATCAACAACTTGTCTTTTGGTATTCCTAAAGAATGTACTTCCAAAAAAAAAAAAAAAAAAAAGAATGTACTTCCATGTTGTACACTGCATCCTTCTCTATAGATTGTGTTGTACTGAAACTCTAGAGTAAATATGGATACAAAATGTAATACTGAGTAGGCTGTATTATTTCAGTACAATCTGTAACATTGGGACACCTTCAAAACATTACCCTAGAGCACTAGGGAGAGGCTAATCCCTCAATACTAATGGTTTTCCATATTCATAGCTCTGTATTAAAGCACATGCAGTGAAGGACGCCATGAAAATCCAGAATGCCGGGGACTTCAATTCAGAAAAAAATTCACTTCTGAAATATATTTGTACTATTTAAAGATGTGTGAAGCGATGGTGTCAGTCCAGAATCACTGCCATCTTTATTAAGATCCCCACTTAAACTCTGCACTACCCAACATACCACCCTCCCTAATAGTAAATGATGAATTTCAAGGGAGGGTCATTTTGTCAAAAATATAGGAATTGGGATTCATGAGGTCCAAAAGAAGGGCCAGGAGATTAAGGACAACCAAGGGGTCTGGAGAGATTGCTCAGCAGATAAAAATGGTTGCAGTATAGTAAAGGCAACAAAAGTTCAGATCCCAGCACCCAAGAAGAAAGCTAGGGTCCCACATACAAATGTAAGCCCTGTTCTGAGGGAGGCAGAGGCAGAGTGATGTTTGGGCTTGCTGGTTTTCAGCCTTGATGTGAAAATAGGAACTCTAAATAGAGAAAAATGCCCTGTCTCAAAGAAATAGGCAGAGAAATAAAGCAAGACACCCATTCGAAACCTCTTCTAGCCTCTTATTCTGAGCACACCTGTGTGCCCTAAGACACACACTCCAACAGAGAGAAAGTTGGTTACACAAAATGAGATATGCATATATAAGCTCAGAGTAAATATTTTACATGAAGTTTTCATTTGTTTCTCAAAACCCTTTACAAATCTAAATTCAGCCTTCAGAAATTCAAATTCTACTAGCACTAAAATGATGCAACAATTTTTTATCACATCACAAATCATATCATTTTTGTCTTTGAAGAAAACTTCTACTAGGAGATGGAACAAGACATATCAGCATTCCCAAGCCCTACTCTGGAGCATCTCCTAGGAGACATGCAGAATGAGAACTTGAGAATCACAAAGCCTCAGTTTGTTCACGCAGTGGATAGAACATACTACCAAGATGGACTATTAGTATAATTTTTGGATATTTCAGCATGCCTCATATGAAATGGGCAAACAATAAGTACTCATGCATGGGAATAAAATCTCCAAGTGGGAGATAATCTAGAGAACTCTTTGGATAATAAGTAATAAGTTCTGGGGGCAGGAAAGCACAGCCTATTTTCTAGGTCTGCGTAAGTATAGTCAGGTGTAGTGGATTGGGTAGAGATGAGTCTACCAGTTCATGTGTGAGCTATAATCTGTGTATTGAAGAATCAAGTTCAACTGGATTTTAAACATTTTAAAACGGTAATTTTAATTTTATATGTGTAGCTTTTATTCTGTGTGTATGTCTTTAATGACATGTATACAGTGCTCACTGAGGGCACAAGAGCTCACTGGATCTCCTATATCTGAAATTACAGACAGTTGTGAGCTGCTGTGTGGATGCTGACAGCCGAACCCAGAACAACATTCTTAATCCCTGACCTATTTCTCTAATTCTGCTGAGTCATGACTGATGTTCACTATAAGGCCATTCCCAGTTAACCAGGCCTCTATTAGTGAGTCTATCTGTATGAAGATAGATAAAGGGAGAAAATTGAACTGAGGTGACAAGAGGCTAAATGCATGAAAACATACGCTAAGAAATATGAACTTTCTCCTGCTTGTATGCAAGAGATAGAAATGTCCATATACTTTTATGGGAATATATTTGGTTGAAAATAAGTACATTTGTTCTGTTGGGATGCACTGAGAAATCAGATGTGTGTGTGTGTTTCCCCATGTGCGCAAAACCTTGGGACATACTACAGACTAAGTAAATCCTACACTACAGGATCACACACATAATTTGATTTTACTTTAGAGATCCATAGAATCTGTTAAGTGAAGACAAATAAATTCCTAAGAAATAAGAGTCAATGTAGAGATGGAAGGTACATAGTAGTGTGCCGTTGTAAATATGAGAAGGGGTTGTGCAGAAGTGGTCGTCTTCAGTTGAGACAACAGGATCCAGAGAAGGAGAGGGACAGGGACAAAGAGTTGGAGGCAATTAGAAATGTTTTCCTCATTTTCTCTGACTTCCTCTTGCCTTCATTGAAAATTAAAAGTCAAAATGTAAATATAGACTTAAACGGATGACTAATGGTGTTTTGGTACTTTATTCACACATGAACTCTGAGTTATATAATAAATGTCCCTTTCTGAGCAACATCAAAGTGATTTGTTCCATTGTTGATTTTCATTATTATTGATTATATTACTATTGCATTTGCATTTGTATGTGTGAGACAGTTGCTTAACAATTTGTCACAACACGTCTTCTCGGTGGGAGGATGACATACTCCATTATCATTATTATGAAAATTCCCTCTTACTACTGGTAGCATGATAAACGATTTACAGATCGACATAGCAATACTCAAAGCTATTTACATCAAGTTAATTAATCATATTGATTTAACATCCTGCTCTGTTCTTTAACTTTTCTCTTTTACCTGCTGGTTTTAGATCTAAGTTTAGAATACTTAAATTTAGTTCCCATTTTAGAACTCAACATGAGTGTCTATATCTCATTGGAAAGTTATTAACATTTCCAGTTCAATTTTAATAACTGTAGTTCCTCTATTAGAGTGACCTTTTCTTTCCACATATTTGATGCAATTACAGTTGTGGGATAAAAATATCTATTGACAGTTTCCTTTTGATATTGAAAACTTCCACATTAGTAAGTAATTGCACAGGGCATAGTCTTCTGTTTTCTCATCTTATGCTCCCTTCCTTTGCAAAGTCACCACAAGCAGTAGCCATATAAAACAGGAGTCACCAAGCTCCATGGAGTCAGAACTCAATACTACCAACTTAGCCAACTTTGTACATTTTACATAGGGTTGTTTTGTACTATCTGTGACTGCAGATGGTTCAAGCCTTCCTCCTGTCCTTCCACTCTCTTCCCTCAAAACTCAGTATACTGCATTCCAGACAAAAATGTTTTAATTGGGTCTTCCTATTTTATTATTCTAGTTGAGACAAAGAGTCAATATCAAAATGAGAAACAATTTCATAGTCATGACAAGGTTATGCTAAAAATGATGGTCAGTAAGATAGGTGAAGACTCCGAAACAGATATTGCTAGTAGGATGCTGCTATTCGTACTGATGCTATGGGAAAAGTAGAGAAATAGATTTACTTTATCACTCTGCTTTTCCATTTCTGAGTGTGTGTGTGTGTGTGTGTACTCAAAATATTATAAACAACATATATATATATATATATGTATATATACATATACATGTATGTATATATGTATATATATATATTTAAAATGATTTACAATAAATATACCAAGACATAATAGATATAACTAACAATCAGATAAGTAAAATGTGGTATATCTACAAGAAAGTCAATTTTTAAAACCTATGCCAGTCACTTAAAGGAAACGAGACACAAAAGTCATCCACTATCTTATTTTTATAAAGGTCAACTCAGAGTCATAAAATACATTACGAGTATTTATAGGTAAAGGGCTGAGGGACTCAGAAGTGACTGTTAAAGAATTTGAAGCTTGTTTTAAGGGATAGTAGAAATGTAAGACTCATTAAATAGTGATAAGTATATATTTGTGTCTATAGTATGCCTATGGATAGTACCAACACCTATGTTTACTGTAATAATTCCATATAAACATTTATGTGATAAAGTTGAATTCACAAATAAGACAAAATAATAAACTAACAATTAAAATTAACAACAGAACAATTCTAACAATATGCTATAATAAATGTTATTCATTGGTCTCCATTCCTTGTCAAAATATCTTATAGATTTTTGCATTTTTTCTAGGCTCTGCCCCACAGTTGCCTGGCAATATCCAGGTGTTCCTGACTCACTATAAAAGGGGCTTTTTGCCCCCTCCTCTCTCTCTCTTCTCTTGTTCTTGGCTCTTGTTACTTTCTTCCCTCTCTGTCCCTTCTATTCCCATTCCCCTTCCCTCCTCTCTCCATGTATTCATGGCCAGCCTCTACTAATCTACTCTCTGTCTCTCTTTGTCTCTTTGTCTTTGCCTCTCTTTCTCCCTCCCTCCCTCCCGCCCTCCTCCCCTCCCTCTCCCCTCTCCTCTCCTCTCCTCTCCTCTCCTCTCCTCTCCTCTCCTCTCCTCTCCTCTCCTCTCCTC
>NW_021620706.1:1252125-1257864 GCF_004785775.1 Grammomys surdaster | reverse complement strand
CTCTCTCCCTCTCCCCCTCTCTCTTTCTCTCTCTGCCTTTCTCTGTCTATATTTCATCAACTCCCCTGCCCATGCCCTAAATTAACTCTATTCTATTCCCCTTGGTACCTTAGGGGGAAGGGATACCTCAGCATGGGACCTCATAGGCAACCCCTCTCCCCACACCATACAGCCTTCACCAAACATATTCCTAGCTTCTTTTTCCTTTCTTTCTTTTTTTAAAAAATAAAACACAACAATAATAATTTACTTCCACTTCTAGTAATGATGTGAAATAATGGGTTGGACACACGATCAAGTCAAGTGACTTAAATTATGTATACATTGTGGCTTAATCTGCTTCAGCATGAGTACAGATACTGTGACAGCTGATATCACTGGTGAGTAAGTAACAGAGAGGCAATGCATACTGAGTTGGATACATACATATGTGGGGTCAAAGGACAGGACAGAATGTTGTGGGCCCTTGACACCTAGAACATTGCACAGTCAACACTTTTACCTTCCAATTAAATATTTTCCACCTCGGATTGAACATGGATAACTGAAATCACAGCTAAGAGGAGGTGAGGAGGGACCAGTGCATCATGAAAATGCATTAGAAATCATTAAAATATTGAGTCAATTTTATCACATATAAACATTACAAAAACAAGAAATCCACATGAAGTTGATGGCTAAGGTTGGTAAATATTCTATATCTTATCTTCAACTTTTCATATTACAGGGGCAGCACTTCCCAAATGATTAGAAAATAATCTGTGATTTTATACCATACTCCTCCACCCAACAACCCTAACAAAAATATGCTTCACTCATTCTTTTAAATATATCTAAATGTGGATATATAGACCCATGTAAAATAAAAAGTAAAGTATCATAAAGATTTTAATGGAAGACTACTTAAACAAAATAAACAAAATTTATTCATAGAATGGCTAAGTATTGATGAGAATATGTAACATTTTATTTGGTATAAAATAAGGCTTAAATCTACTATAACAGGGAAATTTTGCTCAACATTTAGACCTTTAAAGAAGTTCTTTAAAACTTTAAATGCTATATTTTGTTGATATTTCTTTTATTCATACTTCTATTTATAACAAATAATTTTATATTATTTCTATGAAGAATAAGTAGATCAACACAGACTGCTGGGCTTCAATACTGACCTCTATCTCCCGCAAACATATTTTCAAATAAGTAATTTCATTGCTTAACTTTGTAATCTTTGGCAAATTCACTTTTCTTCTATCTTGCATAATTTCTTTATGAAATATGATAGGACTTGGAAACTTAAGACTCCAAATGGAATGGTTATGATTTTCTGTATTTTGATATGATATTTAATTTTTCATTTATTTTATATGCATGATTAATATTATACAATTATGCCCTAAAGATTGAAAATGCCTAATTTATTAAAATAGTAAATATTTTAAGTCCTCAAGTATATGTGTACAAGATTAATGAAAACTCAAAACATCTTAAGTTGTTTGTAATATGGCTCAAGCAATAATATGGCACAGACATTTTTTTTTTTACCTTCTCCTTGAAACATAATGGAAAGAAAAGCATACATAGAAATCAATTGCAGCCAGATATCATTTTGTTTGAGGATACAGCAAAAATTTCTCAAACCCGACTTTAATGGAGAGCTTCTTATCTTGCAGAAATCTAGCTTTTAGAGCTTAACTTTTCTTTGTGTTTCATTGGTGTGAAAATGAATATTCAATTCAAGAGTCTTTGTGTTCTTGTGACTCTGTTTCAACTGTAGTCTTATGTTCTATTCAAAACTGTAGTCAGAAACCTGCAAGGAATGGTGTGGCTTGGGTGACAAATGATAAGGAAGTAGACAGCCATGTTCAGGTGCTGTCCTTAGAGGCCATTTGTGTGGACAGAGTTCCAGCTACGTGAAAAGGCTGAGCTCAGCAAAGTACTGTACTTCTCCTGAGGGTCAGTTTTCACATGCATATTTTAACAACAAATGACTGATATAAATGAAAAACTAAGCTTCCTCGACCACCAAGAACAAAATAAATTCAATAGTAATTTCCAAATCTTTGAGTTTTGAAACACTCAATGTATTCAGGTATTTCACCCAATTTTGCTCATGCTCACTCAGAAAAGAAATTCCACCTAATTAGGTACTAAAATACTGCATTATTATATATTATTAAATGATAAATGAAAGCCAGTTGCATGGTAAATTTATAAAAATTATAAAATTAAAGCTCCCTCACTGTATATTTGTTTAAAATATTATCCAAATATTTCTATATTATGGCTAAGATCTTTAACATACACAGTTGACAGAGTAAATTAATAAAACTCAAAATATCTTTTTCAACTTGCCTTATATTTGTTGTACAAATATGTTTTACATATATTCATAAAGGAGACAATTTCCCATATCTATTACTATTTTCACATTTTATTTTAATATGAACATAAAATAGCATATTTAAAATGCGGGGCAGTGCAGCACACATGTGACCATTACTATAACATGAGTAGGTGCTTTAGAAGAGGCCGTACAGCAGGTGAAGGATACAATCTCTATCATGATGCTCATTTGGAGCCTTCTTTACTCTCACTGTTTCAGCTTCAGATGTATTTTTCAATTGCCCAGGAAAGAATAGCTGGATGGAAACAAAACTCCAGTCTAAAAAAAGAGAACCCTTTTGTTTCCACTGAATCCGTGTTCTGTCACCCACTGGTGGGGAGCTTTCCAGTCATGTTCTCTGCCAGTCCTTACCAGTTTGCCAATTATACAAGCTGCTTCCCAGACATCAGACACAAATTCCACAAGACTGCTGTGCAAGCGTACCCTAATTAACCATCAGCTTAATTAGACAATTTACTGTGTAATTAGCAGGCAATTAGTCAACACCTCTCAGATCTTATTGACTGCTGTGACAGCCTTTCTGTCTTTGCACATTCCAACATTCCAATACACAACAGCAACCGTGTTTCTAGCACTCTCAAGCCCTGTACGACATGATTCTGGATGAAGAAGTGGGTAATATCATATAACAAAGGAAAAATCAATATGGAGCCCGTCCAATTATCGAACTGTTTACAAACTTGTCTTTTATTTAATACGCAAACTCCAATAACATAGATACTTTGGTACCTGCTCCAAAAATGACTATAGAGCTAACTACTTAAAATGTTCTGGCCCATGTTTTAATGGAAAACACTTTAAATTACATTTGCTATGGATGAATCCCCATGATTGGCTATGTCTGGAGTAATTGGAGTATTCTGATCTCTGTAGAGTATTGTCCTAGTTTGGTTTTTATTTCAGTGATGAAACATCATGATGAAAAGCAAGTTGGAAAGGAAAGAGTTTATTTTGATTTCACTACCACATCATGGTACATCATTGACGAAAGTTAGAGCAGGAACTAAAACAGGCCAGGAATTAGGAAGTGGGAGCTGATTCAAAAGCCATGGATGGGTGCTACTTACTGGCTTGCTCAGCCTGCTTTCTTCTAGAACCTAATACCATCAGACAAGGCATAGCACCAGCCACAGTAGTCTGGTCCCTCCTCCATTAACCACTCTTTAAGAAAACGCACTACAGCTGGATCTTACAGAGGAATTTTTTCAATTGAAGTTCTTTCCTTTTGGATGACTACAGCATGTGTTAAGTCGACATTAAACTAGTCAGCACAGTTAAATTTAATGAATACTGAGAACAACATAGACTAAACTCCTAACACACTGTAGCACACATTCCCCCACTCACTCATCCCCATATACTGTAAGTCTAAGTTTCTCACACACTGCGGACATAGTCCCTCATATTCTATACAAGGAAGCCATTTCACACATGTTATGAGATATTCTTGCCAATAATAACACTTGTTTATTTTTACTCTCTTGTGTGGAAGGTCTGAAGACAGGAATCACAATTTGAGTATTTTAAGATTAGCATTAACACTTAGCAATTGCATACTTTAAAAACATATTTGAAAATATTGTTCTGTAAACTCATAAATGCACACAAAACCCACTGTTTCTTATTGTGCAAGCACCAACCCCTATAAAATGTTTTCATTGTCTTGAGATTTCATGATTGGTAACTAATAAGATCCCTATGGCTGTAAGGAAGAATGCCCTTTTAATCCTTTTTTCTGACACACTAACAAAGAGTGCAGTTTTATTGAACAATTTAGAAGATGTAAGATTTTTCTTTCATGGAAAAGAAAAGTTTTCTTTGATAACTATCTTTAACTATGATAACCCTTCATAATTAAATTGGTTAAGTATGAGTCATACCTTCTGATGTTTGATAGGCTTTAATAAGTACAAACCACTCATGCCATCAGTCATCCCTTGATTATTTAAACTTTTCCATTAGCAACAACTTTATTTTACTTCATCTGAGTATAAGGACCTGAAATTACTAGGCAAGGAAAACCATTGACAGGAGGCCCTACATTGGGAAGAACCCTGAGAAGACCACCATGCCTGTAGCAGACTGATTACAAGGTAAACTGGGAAGCTGTGCTATCAAATGCCATCTACAGGGCTTTTGAAATTTATTTTTTAAAGTTATGGGAGACCATTAGATTGTTTTAAGAAACAAAAGAACATGACCCCATTGGATTGGTATGGCATTATATTTGCTGCAGGGATGGAGAAGGCATTGCAATCAGGAAGGGTTTTTCAAGGGAGTGTGGTATAGTAGAGAGTGAGAAATGAGTGCTCATCACGATAATGGTACTAGAGATGAGAGTGAATGACTTCAAAGCTTCTGTTCATTGAGTAACCCTTCAGGTTTTGGCCTAGTATATAGATTAGTGCACTGATAAAACTTTTATGAAATGGTTATTTGTATTCCACAAGTCATTTGTAAATCTTTTATTTAAAAATATATCCCATATGAGCTGTATGTGTTAGGCTTATTTCATGTCACAGTGTCTGTCACTTGTCTCAGCTTACACCACCATCATGTAGGTTTCAGCATCTCACAAGACAAGAAAGTGAGCAAAAACAATACGATCATAGGCTTTTTTATAGAATATTGTTGAAACTTGTGTTTTTGCTATTGTTGTTATCCCATCACTATAACTGATAACTTAAGCTTACAAAACACTATACATTAGAATGCAGTGCTTCCTAGTGCTTCAGCCATTCAATGGGGCTTTAGAACTTATCCCTGACACAGGCAAAGGAACTAGCCTATCTTTGTGGTGCTAAATAGAACTCAAACTGCAGCATCATGAAACCAGAGTTACAATCTTATTTTGCACTGCACTGTGCAAATTGTCCTTGCATCTTTGCTGCATCTCTGCTTCAGGGCTTAGCCAATGACCTGAGTAGGGTAGAGATACTTAGCAAGCTGAGTTAGGAGACATTAGACTATCCAGTGGCTTTTCCTTATACTATAAGTATTATTCTTGAGTGCTTTTCTCCAACCTTGACCCTTTCCCCCTTCATGCCATACATGTATTTCTCAATGCTAGGTCTCTCCAACTCATCTTTATATTCTCCTCTATTTTTTCTCACAGGCATCTTACTTAGTAAAGTTCATGCATATTTAAATCTCATCTTAGCAATCTTTGTTGTGTCCTAAAGGCTACTGTAATATTTAAAATGGAATGATACACACAAAATCCAAAAACCACTCAGCAAGAAAGAAATTATATGAAATGTAAATGATATAATTTCCCATACTTTAATGTTACTAACTATAAGTTCATGAACACATGAACATATATACATATA
>NW_021620706.1:1241933-1252115 GCF_004785775.1 Grammomys surdaster | reverse complement strand
ACATCCTTGTTGGAGTAACATTCTAGCAGCTGGCAAAATATATGTTTTGAGAACTCCTATGTGATTTATTTTAACAAGGATACATCAGCCAAAATCATTAACTTTAAGGAATTATTTCTTTTGAGTATGCTGATGGAGCTTTTGCACCCTATTGCCATCCAAAGCCCGAAGAGGTGACTTAAACCCTTCAGAACACTGCATGTGCCTGCAGTCCCCCTTCCCCACGGAGCACTGATGCACACACAAGTGTTTTGTGATCTATGTACCTAAAAGGTGAGGTCTTAGTGGACAGTTGGTAAATGATGAGCTAAAAGAGATGTATCTGTCACAACCAGTCTGCATTCTTCGATTTGAAGACGTTCCTCACAGATCAGACACAGATAAAAACATGCAGTGTGAGGCCATCTTAGCTTTACCAAGAAATAAATAGCAAACAATTATAACTGGAGCCCAGTTCAAGTATTCAACAAGAACCTAATCATTATGCAGAGAGTGATCTATGACCAAGTGTTCCAAGCAGCCATATAGAGAGGTCCTAAGTATTGGGAAGAACTTTTGTAGCTATGTGAGAAGAGTTAATAAGGGCTTGGGAGATGGCACCATGGGTTAAGCTCTTGTTAATAAACCAAAAGGACCTGAGTTCAGATCTCCAGCCCTGTGACAAACTGAGCACAGTGATGTAGATTTGTATTCCTAGCACTCCTACTGTGGGATAGGAGGCAGAAGTAAAAAGAAAAAAAAAATCACTGAAGCTTATGGGACAGTTACTTAGGCACAGAGTAAAAACAATAGCTCTTTTCTCAAACAAAGTACAAGGTGAGGTCAGGTATTTAAGATGGTTTTCTGACCTCTGCATGCATGCCAGTCAATGCATACTCATATACAGATCCATATATGAACATATACATATGCATAATTGGAAGGTCTCTAGCTCTGTCTCTCTTTCTGTCTCTGTCCCTGTCTCTCTCTCTGTCTCTCTCTCTCTGTCTCTCTCTGTCTCTCTCTCTCTCTGTGTGTGTGTGTGTGTGTGTGTGTGTTGTGTATATGAAGATGGCTCTTATTTACTGGTAATAGTTCACAGTGTAATATTCACAATATTGACAACCGATGTGTGACATTCCAAAGTGAAGCCATCTTGACTGGATCATAGAAGTAGGCAATCCTCAAGTTCTGACAGACTCCTTCAATTATCATGCCTGTAAGTCATAGAAAATTAAACCAAACTATTAACAAATTCATTTTATCTCAAGCTGAATTAGTTGAGACACTTCAATAGTTCAGAAAAATGAAGAGAATGGTAACTAAGAGGTAATGTTGTCACAGAGGACCCAGGCTGACTACACCGGAATAGCAAACATTGTCTTCTCATGAATGAAGGAAGCTAAAACTAAGGCACAGATGACACAAACCCAAATCTTGGGATTAAATTGGTTTTATCAGAAAGGAGTTTGTATGAGAAGTAAAAGTCATTGTTACAACAGTTGAGTGAGAATTATAGTCAACTGTGACTTCCAAATTGCATGATGTAAATCCTCTTTTTAAAACCTCTTCAGTGTCCTTGTAATGCACACAATTGCATTTCAATTCCTACTTTAACAGGCCTTCCCCATCATCTCTATCACTGCATATGTCATCTTATGAGACAAATGCTGCATCCTAAATATGTCTGGCAGTCTCATGAACATGAAAATGCCCCTGATACTTCTACCTAGATGAAAGACACAGGTCATAAGGCCTAGTAAGCAATATTTTCATTTAAGGATTCCCATGGTCTTATGTTAACATTCAATTATCTTTTACATTTTGGTGTACATATATTAAAAGCAAGAGTTTTTAGAGGAAAAACTATATATATATATATATATATATATATATATATATATATATATATATTCAGAAACAAACACACACATACACACATACACAGTCAGTAGTGCCAGTTTGAATAAGAATTAATGAGGTTATATAAGAGCATCAGAAAAAGACTTCAAATGACTGTGACTTGGTGCTTATACACAAAAGTGACACTACTTAATGATACGTTTGAGTGAAACTTTTAAAGACAGTGAATTTGGCAGAAGGAAGGTAAGACACTGTGTTATACCTGCAAGATGCTATGATGAGACATGTAAATCCATGAGCAGAGCCAGAGTCAAAGAACATTGGTTTCAATAAAAGAGGAAGATACAAGTGACTAGACAGCTTAGAGAAGTCACAGGCTTAGAGGAGGTTGATAGTATTGTTCTCTAAATCATCAAGTCTTAGTCTGTATAATGACACTTTATTGTGCCTTGATGTCTCCTTTCAGAAATGTAGATTGAATACAGAACAAATTACATGTCCCATGAGAAGGAGGAGTCTCTAGAGAGAAGTACAACTGCAAAAATTTCAAATCTTACAACACAACACTCATGTAGAAATGCCTAGAGAAATTTGGAAGCAAAGTGGTCATATTTTCATATTATCCTTCATAATGAAGGATAAAGAATCTTCCTCCACAGTACTTATAGAACACTTTTTAAGAAAAAACAAACAAACAAACAAACAAACAAACAAAAACAAAACACCAGCAAATACAAAAGCAAGGAATGTATTGCAGAATTCAATCCATGTTCGGTTTAACCAAAGACAGTATCTTCTGTACATTTGTATATTCTCAAATATAGGTATTTTAACTAGCTCACTTTAAAAAATCCACAAAAACATTATGTGAGGCAAAATAAGGACAGTGTGGAACTTTAAGGAAAGTTCTATTATCCATAATTATGACAATATTCCATTAACCTTGCCTCCAGTTGCTTTCAGAAGAAAGAAAGCAACTGAGTAAGAGATTTTATTCCATTACAAAGTAGGTCCACCACTAGCTAACCCAGATCAAAATTGTACACGTCAATTTACATTATTAAAAAGTCTATTTGAATCTCACCTTATCCACTCTACCAAAATGATTAACTAATTAACAAGTGTGAAATCACAGCCTGAAATGGAAAAGAGGTGAAGATGTAATTATATTGGAAATTGATTCGTCTGCTTTATAGTCAACTAGCCTAAATTTGGAATGAAGGTTTTTTTTTTTTTTTAAATGCATTGGACCCTAGCCAAGAAAAGCAAGTATCCTAACTGCAGATCTTGCCTCTTTTCCTCCAAATTCAATCTTTCAATCTCATCCTCAGCTCTGTAGCAAATCTTCGGCTGTGGCCTCCCTTTCTTCTCTGCCCCTAACTCCAGAGGATCACAAAGATCTTTGCTCCAAATTTTCCCAACTCAGTCCATTGATCTAGACCCCAATTCCTCCAGGCCCTCCCAATTCCTTCCTTTCTTGTATGTTTGTAGAAACATACAGGAAATGTTTGTTCTTCAAGCCCATAAAGAAGGTAGCCTCTTCTCCAAGTCTTCTCCTTGGACTCACTTCCAGTTTTGTAAAAGACCACCTGCTGCAACTCATTCCTGCTCTGCCCCGCCCTGCCCTGCCCCATCTCCAGTGGATCACACAGATCTTTAATCCAAATTCCCTGCTCAAATTCCTGCATACAAATTGCTTTATGGGAGCCCCCAAACTCAGCAGGCATTCCCTAGGAACCTGAGGACACTCCTTCCAGAAAAGCAGGAAACCTAGTTACCAGTCATTATTTTTTCCTCTTCTTTAAATCCAATCCCCCAGCCTCATTTCCATTCCAGCAGCATATCACCTGCTGTGGCCTCCCCCACCTCTGTGACCTCATCTCCACAGAACCATGCAGAACTTCTCCTGTAACCTTCTTCCCCAGCCATACTGATCTTCTAGTCCCTGACTCTAGCAGGCATTCCCTAGAAACCTCCCAGTCAAGTCTGTCAGAGAAGAAAGTAAGCCAGCAAAGCAAGTAGGCAAACCTGAGAGCTTTACTCTTCCTCCTCAGTGCCACATCAAATTCTGCAGGCTCATTCTCTGATCTGGAGCAGTTTATTTGCTGTGACCTTTCCTTGTTCTCTGTCCCTATCCACAGGAGATTAACCAGGTTTTAGTAAAACACCCAGCTTTTTACCCTCCTATGGACTCCCTCATAACCCTCAGGCCATCCCCACTCATAAGTATCTCTGCCCAATACTGAGGAACACATTTTATCGGGAATTCCCAGTGGCTACACCTAACAGGATCCCAGAAAAGTTACCTAAAGCACTGCACCCTCCTAAGAACCAAAGAGGGTAAGAAACTATGAAACCAAGAAACAAAACACCAAATCAACAACAACAACAACAACAAAAACAAGAGCAGGTATCAACACCTAGAATTACAATTTTTCCAAACCCAGATGCCTAGATGTCACTATAAAAACACAGTCAAAAACAGCCAGGACAATCCACTAGATTACAGGAATCCTACCACAGAAGGCCCTGAGAAGTGCAAAATTGCCCAAGAACAGGACAAAGACCTTAAAATAGCCTTTATGTATGTGCTAGAATTTCTTGAAGAGGAAATGAATAAATATCTTACAGAAATGTATAAAAACAAAAACAAACAGTGGAAAGAAATGAATAAAACAGTCAAGACATAAAAGTAGAAATAAATGAATAATAAATAAATCCTTAGGGAATATTAGAAATAGGAAAATTCAAGAAAAATTCAGGAAAATTGGAAATAGCAAAATTCAGAAACTCAAATAGGAACTTTAGAGGTAAGTCTAACCAAGAGGCTATAAGAGATAAACGACAGAATCTCAGGCATTAAAGACATGATATACAATATTGTTATATCGGACCATGGAAGGGTAAATAAATAATTAAATAAAAATCCTAGCACAAAACTTTTAGGAAATCTTGGATACTACAAATAAAACAAATCTGAGACTAGTAGGAATACAGAACAGAGACGAAATCAAAGTCAAAGACACAGGAAATATTTTCAACAAAATTACAGAACTTTCCTAACCTAAAGAAGGAAACGTGTATCAATGTACAAGAAGCATATAGAACATACCAAACAGGCTAGAGTAAATAAGAAAGTCTCCTCAGCAGATAGTAATCAAAACACTAAGCATACAGAACAAAGAAAGAATATTAAATGCTGCAAGGGAAAACAACCAAGTAATATATAAAGACAGACCTATTAGAGTAACAGTTTAATCACATAGATGGAGAAAATAAGACATTCTGCGATAAAGCTACATTTAAGGAATATCTATCTATAAATAATAGTCTTAAAGAAAAATTCTAGAAAAAATAATCCCAAGTAAAGACAAAGAATAATCTTACAACAGAAAATCAAAAGAGGGGCCACACACATATACACACTCACACACGCATACACACAGAGCAAAATGACAGGAATCAACAATCATTTGTGATTGACATATCTCTCAATATATCTCAAATCCACAATAAAAATACATAGACTAGCAGAATAGATACAAAAACAGGATTATTTTTTTCTGCTGCATCCAAGAAACACACTTTAATAGCAAGGATAGACATCACCTCAGCATAAAAGGATGGAAAGATAATAAAAAAAATAGACTTAAGTACATAAGCAGCAAGCCAATATATCAATTTTAAAATCTGACAAAATTAACTTCAAACCAAAACTTATCAGAAGACCTAGGAAAAGATACTACATATTCATCAAATTAAAAAATCCAACCAATGGACATTTTAGTTTCTAATATCTGTGTACCAAACACAAGGGTAAAATAAGTTCATAAAATAAGCATTGCTGTAGCTTAAATCACATATTGACCCACACACAGTGATAGTGGGAGACTTCAAAACCGAACACTTTCCAATAAAACAGTCAATCAAATAAAAACTAAACAAAGAAATGCTGGAACTAACTGATGTTATAAACCAAATGGACCTAGTAGATATTTACAGAACAATGTATCCAAACACAAAAAATGTACCTTCTCAGAAGTTCATAGAACATTCTCTGAAACTCATTACGTTCTTGTACTGAAAACAAATTTCAACAGGTACAAGAATTTGTGTAGGAACAGCCTACATCCATTTCATCAGACAGAGTAAACTGAAGATCAACAAAAACAAAAAACAAATCATAGAAAGCTTACAAACTCATGGAGACTAAGCCATTTACTATTTAGTGAAACTTGGTAAATAGAAATTAAAAATGAAATTAAGATATTGTAGAATTTAAAAGAAACTGAATACACAACATACCAAAATTATAGAACCAATGAAAGTAGTCCTAAGAGGCAACATTATAGCCTAAGAACCTACATAAAAATCTTGAGAGATCTCATATTGATAACTTAACAGCATAGCCATGAGCTCTGGGAAAAAAGGAAGAAATCATACCCCAGAAGAATGTATATCAAAAAACAATCAAACAGGGCTAAAACTAATAAAATAGCAGTAACAAAAGCAAGTAAGAAAACAAACAAAAAGAACCAGGAGACAAAAAAGGTGGTGCTTTGAAAAAATCAATAAGATTGACAAACCTTTGTCAAAATTAAGTAAAAGTCAGAGAACAACCAAATTAACAATGTTAAAGATGAAAAAGGAAATGAAAAACACCAAGAAAGTCCAGATAATAACGGCATACTTTAGAAACCAGTACTCTACCAAATTAGAAAATCTAAAAGACAGAAAAATTTCTTTTTTACATACTACTTAACCAAGTTAAATAAAAATAAAAGAAGCAATTTAAATAGACTTATAAGCCCCAGTGAAAGAGAAGCAATAATTAAAACTACCAACCTAAAAAAAAAAAAAATATCCCAGGGCCAAATGGTTTTACCACAGAATTCTACCAGGCTTTCATGGAAGAGTTAATGGCAATGCTCCTTAAAATATTCCACAAGATAGAAATAGAAGGAGCATTGCCCAATTTTTATAAGACCACTTACCCAAGCCACATAAAGATGCAATAAAAAGAATTACAGACCAATTTCTCTTATGAACATAGATGCAAAAATTTTCAATAAAGTACTTGCAAACCAAATCCAAGAACATAGGAAAAGATCATTCACCATGATTAACTAGGTTTCAGTCCAAAGATGCAGAGGTGGGTCAATTCACAAGAATCAACACATGCAATTCACCATATAAAGAAACTAAAACACAAAACTACATGATCATTATATAAAGTGCAGAAAAGGTCATTAACAAAATCCAATATCCCTTCATGATAAAAGTCTTTGAGAGATTAGGGATACAAGGGATATATTCCAACTTAATAAAGGCAGTATATAGCAAGCCCATAACCAACATCAATGTAAATGGAGAGAAATTCAAGGAAATTTTACTAAAAATCAAGAACAAGGCAAAGTTTGTCCACTCTCCCCATACCTATTCAATACAGTATTTGAAGTTTTAAATGGGTACCAAGGCAACAGAAGGAGAACAAGAGAATATATATTGGAAGTAAAGAAGTTAAATTATCTTTATTTGCATAAGATATGATATATATATATATATATATATATATATATATATATATATACATCCTTAAAAATTCCATCAGGATAACCCTGTAACTGATAAACACTTCCAGTCAAGTAGTTGAATTACAAAATTAACTCAAAAAAATCAGTTACCTTCCTATATACAAATGGCAAACAGACTGAGAAGAAAATTAGAAAAACAATGTCTTTCATAATAGCCTCAAATAACATAAAATATTTTGGGGTATCCAAGCAAGTGAAGTACTTGCAAAATAAAAACTTTAAGACAGTGAATAAAAAAAATGATGAAGATATCATAAGTTGGATAGGTCTCTCATGCTCCTGGATCATTAAGATTAATATAGTAAAATTAATACAGTACCATTTTACCAAAAGAAGTCTACAGATTCAGTGTGATCCCTGTCAAAATTCCAACACAATTTTTGGTATGTCTTAAAAGGAAATTTTCAGCTTCATATGGAAAACAAAGCAAAACAGAACAACAAATGCAGGATAGCTAACACACTCCTGAATAACAAAAGTACTCCTGGAGTTATCAGCATTTCTGACCTCCAATTGTACTATGGAGCAATAAAAACAACATGGTTTTATCATAAAATCCTACATGTGGCTCAACAGAATCAAACTGAAGATGTGGAAATAAATCCATTCACATATGGACTCCTTATCTTTTATATAAAGAAGCCAGAAATATACACCATATAAAAGCTAGCATCTTCAACAAATGGTTTTGGACAAATTGGACAGTTACGTGTAGGAGAATCAAAATAGACTTATACTTATCACCCTGCATAACACTAAACTCCAAATGAACCAACTAAAACCTCAACATGAAATCAAATAGAATGAATCTGATAGCGGAAAAAATGAGGAATAGGCTTGAATTCACTGGCACAGAAAAGACTTTCTCAACAGAACATCCTTAGCACAGGTACTAAAATCAATAATTAATAAATGGAACATCATGAAACTGAGAAGCTTCTACACATCAAAATATGCCATCAATTTGGCCAAGTGGCAGCCTACAGAATGGGAAAAGATTTTTACCAACTACCCATCTGTTCAAGGGCTAAAATCCAAAAATATATAAAGAATTAAAAAAAACCTAGATATCAAGAATTCAAATAATCTATTTTTAACATGGGCTACATCTCAAAACAAGGTTTCTCAAAAGAAGAAACTTGAATGGCTGAAAGGCAATTAAGTGTTTGAATTTCTTAGTCATCAGGAAACATACAGTGCAAACATACAGGAAGATGGGAATTGATTTACTTCATGATCTATCTAGACCACTTCAGGATATATACCCAATGGATGCTTCATTCTATCACTCAGAGTCCTGCTCAACAAGTTCATTGCTGACATGTTCATAATAGCCAGAAACTAGAAACAACCTAATGAATGAATGGATCAAGATGTGGTACATTTATACAATGGAATATTACTCAGCTTTAAAATAATTAAATTTGAAGGTAGATGGTTGGAACTAGAAAAAAATCAACCCGAATGAGGTAAGGCAAATGTGGTATGTCAGAAAGACAAAAATTGTATGTTATCACTTATGCTAGCTATGAAGTCAATGATAGATAATCAATGTACAATTTGTAGAACTACAGAGGTTAGGCATAGAATTGGGATTAGCCAAAGTGGGATAGACTTCCCTAGGAAAGGAAAACAAAGGAGGTAGTTACAGACGGATTGGGGAGACGGAATGGGAGGACCAGTTGGGGATGAGGACAGAATGGGGGCATGAGAGAGGTAAGACATGAGGAGACAGATAAAACGAAGGCCCATTTGAGGGGAAGTATAGACACCAAATACAGTTAAAGCTTTGCAAAATACACACATATATAAGAGTGATCTAAACAAAATCACCAAATAACAAAGAAACAGAGTCTTAGCTAAACACTTTGTTTCCAAATGAAGTTTCCAGTATCAAGATTGGATGCATCTCATTGAGTTGTGGACCAAAGGGATCCAGTAGAAATGACCAAATAGAACACACTTTTGCCAAGATTGTAGGTTTCTCTCCATATGTTGGCAGCAAGGCCCATGGTTGTGGACAACACCTACATGACACATTGGACATGGAAAAGTTAAGCTGGTGCTGACGTAGAGCCTTCACCAATAAGTGCTAGCACAAAACCACAAAACCTTTAATATACAATGGTGTTTTATGTGCAAGATATTGTAGTTCAATGGTAGTAGCACTAGGCTTGTAACTAAGTGATATCTGGTTTGACTTAAGGCCCTCTACAAGACATGAAGTACATACCAAATACTGCCTGGGTGACTAGAAACCCAAGACTAGATAGACCAGCGATGACATAGGGTAAATGCAAATACTAATCTTCTTAAAAACAAAACAAAACAACAAAAAACACACAAATCAAACAACAACAATAAAAACCTCTAAAAAGCAACAACAACAAAACCCCTATAAAGCTGCAGCAACAACAACATTCCTACAAAACAACAACTACAACACAACAACAGGGCGCATTTGGTTTCCTTAAGAACTCAGTTATGTTATATGAATATGTTTTTGCTTTAATCCAAAGGGTAGGTCAAATGCTGCTTCATAGCAGATAACTGTGATTTGCCTCAGGCACTAGCAGAAGCATGATATCTGCCAGCTGTAGATAGCTGAATTCTGGAGACTCTGGAGAGGGCATGACTGGGAGAGCACTGACAAGGCCTGTAGTGGCTGTTTTCCTTTCTCTTTCTTTCTTTCTTTCTTTCTTTCTTTCTTTCTTTCTTTCTTTCTTTCTTTCTTTCTTTCTTTCTT
>NW_021620706.1:1196578-1241923 GCF_004785775.1 Grammomys surdaster | reverse complement strand
CTTTCTTTCTTTCTTTCTTTCTTTCTTTCTTTCTTTCTTTCTTTCTTAATTGGATATTTTATTTATTTACATTTCAGATGTTATCCCCTTTCCCTATTTCCACTCCCAGAAACCCCTTATTCTATTCCCCTCTCCTCCTGCTTCTATAAGGGTGTGCCCATACCCACCCACCTCCTACCTTAGAATTCCCCCACACTGGGGCACCTAGCTTTCACAGGACCAAGGAACTCCTATACAGCTGGAGCCATGGATCCCTCCCTGTGCATTCCCAGGCTAGCAGTTTAGACCCTGGGAGCACTGGCTGGTTGGTATTGTTGCTCTCCCCATGGGGCCACAAACTCCTTCAGCTCCTTTAGTCTTCTCTCTAACTAATCCCCATGACCAGTTCAATGGTTAGCTGTCAGCATCTGTCTCTGTATATGTCAGGCTCTGGCAGAGCCTCTCAGGAGACAGGAATATCAGGCCCCTGTCAGAATGCACTTCCTGGCATCCACAACAGCATCTGCATTTGGTGACTGCACATGGGAAGTCTCCAGACAGTTCCTCCTTTAATCTCTGCTACAAACTTTGTCCCCATATTTGCTCCTGTGAGTATTTTGTTACTCCTTCTAAGAAGGACTGAAGCATCCACACTTTGGTTTTCCTTTTTCATGTGCTTCACGTGGACTGTGAGTTGTATTGCTTGGGTATTGCAAGCTTTTGGGCTAATATCCACTTATCAGTGAATGCATACTATGTGTGTTCTTTTGTGATTGGGTTACATCATTCAGGATGATATTTTCTAGTTCCATCTATTTGCCAAAGAATTTCATGACTTCAATGTTTTTAATAGCTGAGTTGTAATCCATTGTGTAAATGTACCACATTTTCTTTATCTATTCTTTTGTTGAACTGAGGAATGTCACTCTGACATCTGGGTTCTTTCCAGATTCTGGATATTATAAATAAAGCTGATATGAACATAGTGGAGCATGTGTCCTTGTTATATACTGGAGCAACTTCTGGGTATATGCTCAGGAATGGTATAGCTGGATACTCAGGTAATTCTGCGTCCAGTTTTCTGAGGAACTGCCAGACTGATTTCCAGAGTGGTTGCTTCAGCTTGCAATCTCACCAACAATGGAAGAGTGTTCTTCCTTTTCCATATCCTCACCAGCATCTGCTATCACCTGAGTATTTGATCTTAGCCAATCTGACTGGTGTGAGGTAGAATCTCAGGTTTGGTTTGATTTGCATTTCTCTGATAACTAAGGATGCTGAACATTTCTTTAGGTGCTTCTTGACCATTCGAGTTTCCTCAGTTGAGAAATCTTTCTGTAGTTCTGTACCCCATTTTTAATAGAGTTATTTGATTGTCTGTAGTCTCATTTGAATTCTATGTATATATTGAATATTATTAGCCCTGTATCGGATATAGGATTGGTAAGGATCTTTTCCCAATCTGTTGGTTGCCATTTTGTTCTATTGACAGTGTCCTTTGCCTTACAGAAGCTTTGTAATTTTATGAGGTCCCATTTGTCAATTTTTGATCATAGAGCATAAGCCATTGGTGTTCTGTTCAGGAAAATTTCCCCTGTGCCCAAGTATTTGAGGCTCTTCCCCACTTTATCTTCTAATAGTTTCAGTGTATCTGGTTTTATGTGGAGGTCCTTGATCCACTTGGACTTGAGCTTTGTACAAGGAGATAATAATGGATTGATTTGCATTATTCTACATGCTGACCTCCAGTTAAACCAGCACCATTTGTTGAAAATGCTGTCCTTTTTCCACTGGATGGTTTTAGCTCCTTTGTCAAAGATCAAATGACAATAGGTGTGTGGGTTCATTTCTGGATCTCCAATTCTATTCTATTGATCTTTCTGCCTGTCTCTGTACCAATACTATGCAGTTTTTATCACTATTGCCCTGTAGTACAGCTTTAGGTCAGAGAAGGTGATTTCCCCAGAAGTTCTTTTATTGTTCAGAATAGTTTTCACTATCCTGTTTTTTTTTTTAATCCTCAATGAATTTACAAATTGCTCTTTCTATCTCTATGAAGATTTGAGTTGGAATTTTGATGGAGATTGCATTGAATCTGTAGATTGCTTTCGGGAAGATGGCCATTTTTACTATACTAATTTTGCCATGCCATGAGCATGGGAGATCTTTCCATCTTTTGAGGTCTTCTTCACATGTCTTTCTTCAGTGAATTGAAGTTCTTATCATACATATCTTTCACTTGCTTGGGTAGATTCACACCAAGGTATTTTATATTGTTTGTGACTATTGTCAAGGTTTCACAAAAATAAGAATATTAAAAGCAGTATGAAAAAAAGGTCAAATAGCATATAAAGGCAGAGCTATAAGAATTACATCAGACTTCTTGCCAGAGACCATAAAAGCCAGATGATCCTGGACAGGTGTCATAAAGACCCTATGAGAACACAAATGCCAGCCCAGACTACTGCACCCAGCAAAACTCTCAATTACCATAGCTGGAGAAACCAAGATATTCCATGACAAAAACAAACTTACACAATATCTTTCCACAATTCCAGACCTACAAAGGATAATAGATGGAAAACTCCAATACAAGGAGTGAAACTACAACCTAGAAGAAACAAGAAAGTAATATTCTAATAAACCAAAAAAGAAGATAAACACACAAACATAATTTCATCTCTAATAACAAAAATAACAAAAAGCAGCAATAACATTTCCTTTATATCACTTAACATCAATAGACTCAAGTCTCCAATGAAAAGACATAGATTAATGGACTGGGTACATAAACAGGACCCAGCATTTTGCTGCATACAGGAAATGCACCTCAGTGACGAAGACAGATCCTACCTCAGAGTAAAAAGCTAGAACACAATTTTCCAAGCAAATGGTCCCAAGTAACAAGCTGGAGTAGCCATTCTAATATCGAATAAAATCGACTTTCAAGCAAAAGTTATCCAAAAAGATAAGGAAGGACACTTCATACTCATCAAAGGAAAGATCTACCAAGATGAACTCTTAATTCTGAATATCTACGCACCAAATACAAGGGCACTCACATTCATAAAAGAAATTTTACTAAAGCTCAAAGAACACATTGCATCTCACACAATGATAGTGGGAGACTTCAACACCCTATTCTCAGCAACGGACAGATCATGGAAACAGAAACTAAACAGAGACACAGTGAAACTAACATAAGTCATGAACCAAATAGTTTTAACAGATGTGTACAAAATATTTCACCATAAAATAAAAGAATATGCCTTCTTCTTAGCACCTTATTGTACCTTCTATAAAATAGACCATATACTTGGTCACAAAACAGGCCTCGACAGATATAAAAAGATTGAAGTAATCCCATGCATCCTATCCGATCACCAAGGACTATTCGTCTTCAGTAACAACAAAAACAATGGAAAGCCCACACACACTTGGAAACTAAACAGCACTCTACTCAATGATAAGTTGGTCAAGGAGGAAATAAAGATAGAAATTAAAGACTTTATAGAATTTAATGAAAATGAAGGCACATAATATCAAAACTTATGGGACACAATAAAAGCAGTGCTAAGAGGAAATCTCATAGCTCTGAGTGCCTACAAAAAAGAAACTGGAGATACACTAGCAGTTTGACAGCACACCTGAAATCTCTAGAACAAAAAAGAAGCAAATACACCAAAGAGGAGTAGACAGCAGGAAACAATCAAATTAAGGGCTAAAACCAACCAAGTAGAAAGAAAAAGAACTATACAAAGAATCAACAAAACCAGAAGCTGGTTCTTTGAGAAAATCAACAAGATAGATAAACCCTTAGCCAGACTAATGAGAGGGCATAGAGATAGTATCCAAATTAATAAAATTAGAACTGAAAAGGGAGACATAACAACAGAAACCTAGAAAAATTGAAAAATCATCAGGTCCTACTACAAAAGCCTATACTCAACAAAACAGGAAAATCTGGATGAAATGTACAATTTTTTAGACAGATACCAGGTACCAAAGTTAAATCAGGATCAGATTAAACTATCTAAACAGTCCCATAACCCATAAAGTAATAGCTGCAGTCATTAAAAGTCTCCCCAACAAAAAAATCCAAGGATGAGATGTAGTTTAGAATTCTATCAGACCTTCTAAGTAGACCTAATGCCAATTTTATATTTCACAAAATAGAAACAGAAGGAACACTATCCTTTTCCGTCTATAAAGCCGCAATTACATTTACATCTAAACCACACAAAGACCTAACAATGAAAGAGAACTTCAGACCAATCTCTTTCATGAATAACGATGCAAAAATACTCAATTAAATTCTTGCAAACTGAATCCAAGAACACATCCAAACAATCATCCACCATGATCAAGTAGGCTTATCCCAGGAATCCTGGGATGCTTCAATATTCGGAAATCCATCAATGTAATCCACTATATAAACAAACTCAAAGGAAAAAAAAAACACTTGATCATCTCACTAGATGCTGAGAAAGCATTTGACAAAATTTAACAGCCCTTCATGGTAAAAGTCCTGGAAATATCAGGAATTCAAGGCCCATATCTAAACATAGTAAAAGCAATATACAGCAAACTACTAGCCAATATCAAATTAAATGGAGAGAAACTTGAACAATCCCACTAAAATCTGGGATTAGACAAGGCTGCCCTCTCCCTCCCTACCTATTCAATATAGTACTGGAAGTACTAGCCAGAGCTATTAGACTACAAAAACAGGTCAAAGGGATACAAATAGGAAAGGAAGAAGTCAAAATATCACTATTTGCAGATGATATGATAGAATACTTTACTGACTCAAAAACTTCCACCAGAAAATTCCTAAAACTGTTTTCCTTTCTACTGCCCCCTTCTGCTGTCCCTGTTTCTGCCTCTCTGCTGCTGGTCCCCGCTGCCTTCAGATGCCTCATTTACTGTTGCATTTGATGGATTGATGGTTTGGTATTGCTTGATCACTGGATATTCTAAGAAGATAGGACTTGCCCTCACATAGCTGACACACCTAATCAGCAGGAAGTAGCCTAAAGAGGTATGTGACCCTTTCCCTTCTACCTTTCTTTCTCTCCTACCTCATGTTGGAGGAGTGGAACAGATTAGGGTGGAATGAGGGTTGGAAGGGTGGTAGATATAAAAATCCAATTTAAAAGCTAAACAATTGAGCAAACAAAACATAGCAGTCTCTTCATGACTTTGCTTGTACTTAGAGAATAAGGCTTTGCTCAGTTATCATCAGAGAAGCTTCTTCCTGAGCAGATGGAAACAAATACAGAGACTCACAGGCAGACATACAGAGAATTGGAGTTCTGTGAATACTCAGCCTATAAAAAGAACGTGTGTTCATTAAATCCCGCTCCTTTAGCCTCAGGGAAACTGATGGAAGAGGAGTCTGAAAGAGTGTAAGAGCCAGAGGAGGTGGAGGACACCAAGAAGATAAGGCCTTATAAATCACTAGGTTAGACAGACATGAACTCACAGAAAAGGAAGTCAACAGCATTTTGGAGGTTTTTGCCTCAAAATGTCACATCAGCACTTTAAAAATGTTTTTTAAGTGTGTGTCTGTGTGTGTGTGTGTGCGCGCGCATGCACGTATTACACTATAAGTCTTTTGATATTCATTATGGCTTCTGCTTTAGTGTTTTTATGGAACCCTTAATTGTTCAATTGAGTAAATGTTTATATCTATTTCATGTTCCTTTTTCTGGGCTTTTTTTCTTTCTATTTGTTCTTTCCTTCTCCAATGTATAATATATGTCTGGCATATATGCAAAATGTGTTAGAAGCCTGTTGTTATCTAATGAGAGACAGAAAGTGGGTGGATCCAGAAGGAAGGAGGAGATGTGGGGAGGAACTGGGAGGAGAAGAGGGAGGGAAAACTGTAATCAGGATATATTATGTGAGAAAAAAGCTATTTTCAAAAAATAGGGAGAAAATGCATTGAAGCAATTTGAATAACTTTAATAATGTACATGGTTAAAACGATCACTTTTATTATAATTAAAGGAGTTTTATTTAACATCATAAATGTACTCATTAATTTATGTTTGCAAATATCATAATTTATGTTTTCTGTTTGGAAAACAGAGCTCACAGAACATGGCAGCCAATGGAGATTAAATGAGAACTCAGGGAGGGAGAAAGGCATATTTATTGGAGTATAACTTTCAATATTTAGCTTCAATATTCTACTTACACATGCAAGTGAGTATGTGTAAAAGCACACAGGAACACATATTAACTGGATGGAAAGAAGATGAAGATCCAGTTAATAAGTGGGAACATTGTGATCAACCCTCCAAGAGGACCAGCATGCATCAGTTGTAGCCTTTCATAAAGTCATTTTTGATCATGTTTAGGATGAGTCAGTTTTATGGGTTTTAGTAAAATAAATAAAAATAACAATTAAATCACCAAACCAGTTAATAATTAAACAAATAGAACAAGAAATAATTTTGCTTTTCAGGTTCTATAGATTCTCCAATACGAGTTTAGATTTAAGTTGTTTACGTAATTATTTCTCTTTTGTTAAAGCATGAGTACATAACAAAAGAACAATGTTGTAGAATAAATAAATACTAACCAAACACAAAACTTGAAATGGGAACACCAGTGAAATAGTAGGTTGCACAATTGTTCATGATTGTATCAGGGACTTTCTTGATAATATAAAATAAGACAAATTAATGATGGTAAAATTAATTAATTTAATGTTTTAAAAGAATTCAGCATATTCATTTCCAAAATGGTATCCCAAAATAAATTATGAAAGTAAAGAAGACATTCTTTATTATATGCAAAGAAACTTACATAGGCTTGAAAAAATTAATTAAGATATTCACAAAATTTTCTGTTTTTTTTTTTTAAATCACGTATGGCTTTCTCTGTGTTATTTTCCAGTTCTTTTCTTGTTGGTAGGTGATCCTAATTTGTCCAATCTGGCAAATGCAGGCATAACTTCATCTCAATTAAGATAATGTGGATCAAAGCAAGTGTTTTTAAATCCACACGGGAGAAAAGGAAACCTACAAGGTAAAAATCTGCAAACCTTATTATGGAAGGAAAACAGGACAATTTAGAAAGGAAAAGAAAAGGGTTATGGATAAGACATAAGGGTTGTCTACAAGTCACTGAAGGGCTGTCAGATGGAATTGTCGTTCAAATTAGAATTCTGTGATTATTCATTCGTTTAACAAATGTGATTTGAGTCCTCCTTACCTGCCAGATACTGTTCTTGAAGTAGTAAGCAACAATGATAATATCTCTTTTCATATGCAGCTTGCTGCAAGTAGCTAAACCAGAAAGTTTACAAATAAATCGTCAAGACCCTGGCCATTTTATGTAGCAGTGAGTCCAGTGAAGAAAACCACCATTGCAGGTTTAGGCTACGTTTTGGAAGGCAAGAAAAATTCCTTTGAGGAGGCAAACTATTCATCTGAAATGCAAATAAGAAGCAAAAACAAGTCAAATATAAGTGTGAGTGCAGAGCGTCCCGAGATAGAGCAACTGCCAAGTCACATACTCCTCAGATAGAAGAGAGGCTGCCTGTTAGAGATCAAGAAGGAAGACCAATGAATCAAGAAGGAAATAGATCAGAGAGATTGTGATCGCATGAATGTAGGAACTTGGAAGCTATTAAAACAAAATGTTTAGTGTCTTGGCCACATGAACTTTCTCTAAACTTTCTATCAGAGGTTTATTTTTTTCTTAGTAGAAATCTGAGAATGCATAGTTATTTGGTGCCTAGTATCAAACAGTCTGTGAAATGCCTGTAAGTGCATAGGTGTGAGCAACCAACATGTTCCAAGCCAAGCCCTGGTCACCCTCTCCAAATGGGCAAGAGAGGACCAGACACCTGGGTGCTACTTTTGAATCCCTGAATTCTGGGGTGAAGTTTAACAGGCAGCAATATCCAGAATGATACATAAATCAGACAAGTGCTGAGGTATCCAATTCTAATGCAGGTGACATTGGCTTCAAGATTGGGAATCTTGCAAAATGAAGACTAGGGTGTTGGTCCACATGACAAAATGTGCAAAAATCTTCCTACAGTATTAAAATGCAGAGAGAAGCTTTTTTCTTAAATTGGGGACTAGGAAAATGGAAACTTGAATTGTAGTTGGACAGGACAATCATTCCAAAGATAATTCAGCAAGGAAAGAACTGGAATACATTTGTGATTCTACAGGAGTCTCTAGACAGAGTGCTGAAAGTGGCACTTGAGTGTTTCTGTCCAAATAAAATAAGGAATGGTAAGACAGATAAAAGCTTAAGAAGGACATATTTAATTTGCTAAGCAAAACTTACGCAACTCAAAGAGCCCAGAGACCGCTGTATTAGAAAAAAGCTATTGTTTATAATTAGTTTCTCCCTGATAGAAGATTCTCAAGCACTTTATAGTAACGATCATACCAGCAAGATGGTTTGTTAAGTTCTAGAAAAGATTTTAGGCTGTTCCCACTAGGATATCTCAAGTAGACGACAGAGTTCTAGGATTCCCAAGAATGTAGAATTATGATAGCAAGGCATGCCCAAGAGAGATAGAAATCTGTTTCAAAAAAATATAGCAAATACAGAAGAGCTTTATGGTGACAACATTATAAAGTTAGATGAAAGGGGACCATTCAGAACGAAAAGCAGAATAGTGGGAATTTGCTGTCTATAAGCAGAGGATTATTGAAGATGATGCTAGGTTGCCAATAGAGCCTTTGGCTGTATATCTACAAGGAGGCAGTAGCTGACAAATTATACAATTGATATTTTCTTGGTGTAGCCCATTTATTTACTACTCTTCTATTCAATTCATGGGTTATGACTATAAAGTTGTAATGTGGTCAAGAGATGATGGTACAACTAACAGTGTGCTTTGGATGTGTTTGCTTCCAAATACCTTTCAGCTTACGTTCCTCTTGAAACATGGCCACCTTATGAGCCAGCTCAAACTAGCTTCTACATTAATGGGAAAGCCTAAGACATGAGAGGGTATGAAGACCGAAGATAGGCTTAGCCACCTCAGCAATTTTACCATCACCACCGGAGACACCTGATACCTTAGTAAGAACATCTTGGCATCTATCAATGGAAGTCAAGTGGATTAATGATTCCCACAAGCACCACATGGAGCACAAAATGTGCACATGTATACAGCCCAAATTTCCATCATACATGGTGATATGCAGATATATAATTGTATTAAAATTAGGTAAATAAATTTATTTAACTTAGAATATTACTTTATCTGAAAACAAAACTGTATAGTTGATAGGGATATTAATGGGATAAAGCACTGTCTACATATTATAAACACTCAACACGTTATAGCAAATATGTGAATACATGAATAGTAACAATGTCTATAGAAATAGAAAACTCCAATACAATCTACATGCCCAGATGATACCGTAGAACAGGATTAGTGACTAGAGACTTCCAGATCACAGTTCTTTCTTGTCTCTCTGTATAGCATTCCAATTAAGGAATTTATTTATTAGGGATACATATTATATATTTTCACTTAACATTTCTGGGTCTACAGGTTGCTCACTAGTTAAGAATACCTATGACTTTTTCAGAGAACCCAAGTTCAGTTTTTTTAGCACCAACTTCAGGTGATTTATAACAACTTGAATAATTCCAGCTCTGGTTTATTCTAACTCTGTGACCATCTATGCATCTATACTAACAAAGACAGATAAGCACATACACATACATAAAAACACACAATTAAACCATAAAAAATATTTAAAAACAACAACAACTTTGTTTTACAGAGGTACACAAGTTTACTTCATGTTGTCTCACAGTGCAGATGTATCTAAAAAGCATGGACTGGATTTATGATATGGCTGAATTAGGATCAGTAAAAGAGATAGGTTTCTGAAATAGATCTTTAAGTAGCTACAGTGGGCTGCTTTAACTTTAAGATCTATGATAATCTTATTACTAAAAAATTAAAGTTTATGAGGGTGATGTCTTGGCTGTCAAAAGACTAGCAAGCTAAACTGGATTCTCATCTTCCAGTAAAAACATTAAATTAAAAATTAAATACAGAATACATATAAATCCCAGATCTGCAGATGTGGAAACAAAAATATCCCTAGAACTTGCTGGTTAGTCAGTCTAGACAAATCTATACACTCCAGATTCAGTGAGAGACTTTGCTTCAAAACCTTATGTGGAGAAGTAACTGGAGGAATCACACCAGATGTCAACCTCTGGTTTCTTCATTCATATATATACACATGTGTGTGACACAGAGACACATAGACATATACGCAGACACACATACACACATACACTCACACACTCAGTAATGTTTCCTCTATCTGAATTACTAATACTGATTATGAGTGCAGTATTACTGTATTACTACTTTTGGATGGAGATATAGATTTACTAATATAAATATTAATCACATAATGATTTTGCATAGTCAGAGCAGGTTATTTTTATGCATTTTCTTAATACTATGTCATTCCTATTCTGTCTTCCCAATAACCCTCTTCATTTCAAGGCTTCAGTAATTTCCTTCTTAAAACATCTGTGCTGGCAGAAATTCCATTGATGTTTTCAGTTTCAGACAGGTATAGAAAACAAAACAGGAGATGAGAAATTTTAAATTGGCTTTTTCTCCTGTGATTGAGATCAATACTCAGAACAGTCAATTGTTTTATGTGTTAACTATCTGTTCATATGGCTGAGGGAAACAATTCAATATGCTGGTGGCAAATAATCTATTTATTCATTTGTGTCAGGTGTGTGTGAAAAGTTTACCAAACTCTTCCTCCAAATTGTGATAGTTGGTAAGTGTGTATTCTACCCAAATATCTATAATCCATAATGTGATTGCACAGAAATAATTAGAAACCTTAGTTTTGTTTCAGGTTTTAAGGTTGAGAGATAATACATTATGAATTTGCCAATTTATTTGGCCATCTGACACTTATTAAAACAGGACATACTAATGCAAAAATGTATTACTAAAAACTCAACCAGATGCTTAATATATTGGTATACATTTACAGTATAGAATATGCATCGCTATGATAAGACAGGTTTACAGAGACATTTGACATAAATAAAATGTTATTTATCTGTTTCTTATTCAGATAATGTGAGTCCAGGTCAAGGGTTATTTTATGTGGTGTCCATAGCCCTTTTTACTATTTCCCACCAACAAAGCAGTTCTCCATTTCATCATGATAATTTAGTTTTAATCAAGCTTGACAGGTTGGTTTCTCTTCCATCTTTTTCTTTTTTTAAATTAAAACTTATATTTATGGAGAGAGTGATTCATATACTTGTTTTAAATATCACTTGTCATTCTTGTAAAAACATGGTATCTCAAAGAAAGCAATCTAGCTATTTTGGGACACTTGCTCTTAGAAAGATTGATTTGGGGAAGGAAGAAGAGTTAGCAAAAGGCATCTTTGATGTTATTTAACACAAAAGCAAACACAGATCTTTTTATATTTGGCATTAAAAGTCTGATGATTTGCCTCCCTAAAGAAAGCACACCCAGCTTTTATACAGACAGCACAGTGAAGAATAATAATATTTCTGTTTACTGAGATATCAGCTGGCATTTCCCTACAAGTCAATGGCCTATTGCTGCTACAGCGTATTAGACCTCAATGTGGCATCTACAAATGTCAAAAGTATAAAAAAATATAGTTTGAAAATCAAAAGCAGCCTTCAACACTCTCCCTAAAAAATAAAACAAAGCAGAGGGGAGGGACAACGTTGAGCTAAATGTATTTGCTGCAGGAATCAGGGCAATATTCAGCTGTCAATCTTGAAAAACAAGGGAGCCACACTGGCATAGCACTGGATAATGAAACTTCCAGCAGATGTTCAGGCAGGGCTCTAATTCTGACTGAACTCCCTTGGTGAGCATTTAATTTCTTTATCATATGCAGGCTCGGCAAATTGTACTTCATCAAAGATGTGTTGTGAAATATTAATATTTCATATGATAACAAAACTCCACAGACTAGCCTTTGTCATATTATGAGCATCCAAATTTCAAATGTCAAGATTCTGAATTATAATAAGTTTTAAACAGATCCTTGAATTGGCATAATAAATTATAATAAGGCCAATCTAAATTGGTCTGATATAATGTCACACACATGTATACTATATGTGTTATTTTAATACCTGTCTTTAGAAAAGGTTGTGTGTGAGGAAAATGAGAGTTCACAAGTTGTAAACAAACACATTTCATCCATAAGAAAGTGCAAGCTCTCATAAGATGTAATTATATATTTACAACAAGCTTTATCAGGAATTAAGGACTATGTAAGAACAAACTAGTTTTCTAGGACTTGGAGTGTTCTATAAGCTCATGAATAGGAAGGATCTTTTTTTTTGACACACCATTCCTCATGTGCAAGATGGCATTGTGAATTTCACAATTACAATTTGCACAGATAAGCCTAAAATAGTCTTTGCACCCTAGTTTTGTACCCACTATTCAAATAAACAAAATGGTATCACAAAGTGGTATGTTTTATGTGCCAGATTTTTAAAAAAATATATTTGTTCATAGCTTCCATTTTGATCTTTAGCACAGAAATCTGAAGGGATAGATTATATTTAGATTGGAAGTTTAGAAAGAAGTTAGTTTCTAAACCTGTTTCTGCATGTGATCTTAGTAAATGAAGCAGTTTCCATGTGCCTGAATGACACAGGGTCATGAAGGAATGCAAGTCACCAACAGAGGAAACAAAGCTGGCTCTGATGACTCAGAATTCAATTTTGGGAAGCCAGCAGTAAGTCCAAGCCACCCAGCTTTCTCTACCATTAATTCTTCACTTACACCTAATTAACTGCATATTACATGTATGTATTTTACATAGCACAACTAATAGATCACCAAATGCTCTTGAGACGCTTGAAACCAACAGATTAAACATTTTATTACAGCCTCCATAATTCTTAAAGGATGAAGACAAATAAAGACAAATACCCTATTAATATTCTATAAGACTGGACTCAACTAATTTATAATATTTTAAAATCTGAATCTAGACTACTCAGTTTAATTTAATATTTTGTTTAGTAAGAGGTTTTCAAAAAATTTAGTGAGAGATTTTCTTGATGTTCACATATACTTTTCTGTTTAAGTATGACAATCCTTAAGAAATATTTTTCCTTGCTCTGATTTTTCTAACTCCTGAAGGTTTTCTGGATTCCTGGGCCACCTTTACCCAACCTCTTGTAAAACTGTCAGTCTAAGACAGCTGTAATACACGAAGGATAATAATGTCAGCTATCGATACCAGTAAAAGAAAAGAAGTGGGAGAAAAATGAGCTTAATGGTGCATGTTTGTTCTTTGTTATTTCCATTGCCCAAGGATAAGACTGATTTAAATAATGATGCTCTCTTTAGCCACTAATTCCACACATTCTTATACATTAGTTATTGCTAAGTACAACTCAGTGCTAATCACATTGATGAGGCTTGTTCTCCAAAACCTTTTCAATATATGGACGATGAAATGCTAAAGTAGACTCCTAACTTACCGCCATGTAAGGTATCTGTCTTCTATCCCGCAAACACACAAACATTGGAAGTGTGCGTTTAGTAGCTTAATGTGTTTAAAGTTATCTGAAATGTACTTAATTGCTTGTGTGTGTGTTAGTGTGTGTTTGTGTGTGTGCGTGCATGTGCTTGTGTTTTGATGAGAGTGCATGCCCTTGACATAGTGTTCATGAGGCAGACAGAGGAAATCTTTTAGGAGTCAATTATACCATCTCAGTTCTAGGAACCAAACCTGAGTCACCAGCCTTGGATGCAAGAGCCTTTGCTGAGCATGTCATTGGCAGTGTTTTTCTCACTAAAGATTTGACCTCAAATTTAATCATTCATTTCTTAAGTAGGTAGCACTCTTTGTAAAAGCATAAAACCATACTGTCACAAGGAATTCTATTGGGAGTGTATTTTTATTAATATAACATATATTATTATGCCCAACAAAAAATTACAGTGAGAAAATCTATAAAATACGTAGTGCATAATAGGATTTTATGCAAACTAAATCTATTGTTTTCCTAGCTTTGAATTGAAACATATGTTTTAATTTACACACATGCTCAAGTCACCAAATAATAATGTCAAAACAAAGAATTAAAAATAGAAACTCTCATATTATCAGACAACACCCCATGGGAGATATATATATATATATATATATATATATATATATATATATCCCAATTTTATATATATATATATATATATATATATATATATATTCAAATGAAATAAAATGAGTATGTCAACAGTGTGTATTCAATGTTAATTGTTACACTATTCATAATGGCACAAAATGAAAACTTCTTTACTGTTCATCAAGTGATGTGCGGAATTAGAAAATATAGTACAGATGCACAATAGAGTACATTTTAGCTATCCAAATTAAATCCTGAATTTGTAGCAACATGGATTGAACTCAAAATTATTAAGTTAAGTGTAAAAAACCAGTCACAGGGAAGAATTGTAGCACACGGTTTCACTTACTCTTCTATTAGAAGCTTAAAGAGAAAGAGTAGAAGGTTAGATTCAAATAGTATTTACTAAGGTCTAAGGTTGGGGGTCGTAGGAAGAGAGAGTAATAGGGGAAAATGGATCAGTTAGATTAAAATTAGGTAGAAAGCAATTCTAGGAAGCTACCACACAAAATCATGACTATAAATATCAATAATGTACTTTGCATTTCAAAGAGGTGGATGAAAGGAGTTTGAAAGCTTTCTTCATAAGGGAATAAAACATATTTAAGACAGGAATGTTTAATGTTACATAAAACACTACATGACTCATATAAATAGCCAAACATCATATGACATCCTTCTAATATAAACACAGTAAATTCAATTTAATTAAAATAGGGATATGTGATTATTCAATCACTACTATGCTGTCTTGGGTTTGCTTGTTTGTCTATAGGTTTTTGAGATAGCTCTCATGTAGCCCAGACTGATAGCTAAGGTTGGCTTGAATTTTGGATCATCTGCCTCCATTCTCTTAGTGGTAGGATTACAGGCATGTTCTACCATACTTGTTTCATATGGTGTTGTAGAATGAAATTTGATCTTTGTGCCTTGCAGGAAAGTATTTTTACCAACCATACTATATCCCCAGCCAAAATACAGTTCTGATAATTCTTAGACAATACAAAATGGGAATATAGTCCACACTGCTCTTTGTGAAGGACAGAGAGAATCAAAGAAATGTAAACTCCAATATTTTCAACTCGTTTAGTAATTAGCATATCTGATGTTAAAGGCTTTCCATCACATCATATTTATCTTTTTATTGAATATGCATGCTACACATTTGCACATAACTTCAAATATATTTTCTTACCTTATCAAGAGAGAAAGTTTTGGTCAAAGCAAAACCCCATCCAGCTTCAAAGGCCCTTCGAATCATTGGTGTGCTGGTGGCTGGGGTTGCACTGGCAAGGCCAAAGGGATTGGGGAACCTCAATCCCGCCATTTCCACGCTGATGTCCACTAGGTCAACAGGAGTGTAAAACAGGGGCAGTGTAGGCTGGGAAGGCACTGAGTTTCCATATTGTGCCTGCAAGAAAGAAGTTAGCAATAACTGCTCTTGTAGCATACTTGAACTGCCATATAATCTTTCCCCAAATCTCCTCATAGCATGCAAATGAATACAGACTCCATTAGTCTATCTCCCTATGGGAAAACTGCCCAGAAGTCAGAATTTAGTGGTCCAATGTTATACATAATTGTTATTTTTGAAGTTAAATGATATTATAGAGAAACAGAATGAAAATCAATTAAACAAACAAAACACTTATTTAAAACAAACTGAAAGTCAAACACAAACAGGAATCATATTTGAATTTATCTTTCTGGTTCCATTAGCCCATCTTTTTTGTACATAATTTATGAAAATGTCTTAGTGCTGAGATGTGGGCCAGTGTAAGTCAGTAGGTCCAAATTCCATTTTCCAGTAATCTTATTGCTCTGGATGTGGCTCTAAGAAGGCCCCTTAACTTGCTCTTTTTTCTTCTCCTCTGTAGCTTTCAGTCCAACAGTGGGATTGCTAGCTCTCTCATTTCCTCCCTCAGAAGGATATTGAAGAATGAAGAAAGTAGGTCATGGGAAGACTTCTACTTGTAAAAGAAATAAGACACTTGGATTGGAGGAGTTTGCATTTTCAGAAACTTAAAAGATACCAGTTTACACTAGAAACATCAGTTGGCATTTAGAAATGCACATAGCCTCTGTTTAGTGGCCACAGTAACCAGGCTAGTATTATGTTTTAATGAAAACACTGAGGTACCTGGCCCACTAAAGAATAGAACATGCGTGCCTAGTGTCCTCTCCTCTTTTCCTCTCTTCTCTCTGTATTCTCTTTCTTTCCTCATTCTCATGCTCTTCTGTCTGATTCTCATCCCTTTCTGTTTATCTATGAAAGACAAATACTTGAAACATATAAAAAAATGATGAATATTCTCAGCCAAAGTAGTTACTGAATGGACACCGGGCTACTTAATTCTAAAGTAGAACTCAGTTCTCTTGTGAATCATCACTCAAAAGAAGTTATTTGAGCAGAACCTTAATTTTATAGGCATGTGTCTTGTGTAGATAAAGAGTGCCATGACTTGCATAGAAATCATTTTCTGTCCTCTACTGAAAGCAGAGCAAAGCTCTCTTAATATGCAAAAAGGCATCAAATTTGCCAGTTGAAAGGCTATTGTGTTTCTGGTTTTGTAAAAATGGAGCCCGATGACATCTAGGCTTTAGCTATGAACACTCCACCAGGGAACTCTGGTTTAAATGGATCCCTGTCTCTCCGCCTCCCCTCCTCTTTTCCTCCTCCCTGATCAAATTCAAATTCACTACATCTAATTACATCCTACCCCTCATGAGGCACATTTTTGGAAAGTTTCATTGTACTCAGCTCTTGTCTTCACAATGAATCGAAATACTATTTAATGTGTAAACGAAGAGTGTGAGTACACGAAGTAGGAAGGTAGTATACAGTTGCAAGTGCGTGTTGGGGATTGGGCAGGGATCAGATAGATGGTTGGACAAAATCCAACTTTGTTATTGGCAGCATTTTAACTCCATTTGACCATAGTTTGAAAGGAATCAAGTTTGTATTAGGTTAGAGTAAGGGAGATGTTTCAACATGAGAGATAAGTAAACAGTAGGAAAAATCAGAAGCATTGTCCCTATATGCACATGCACAGGCACAACACTGGGCGCCATTGTGAATGATGTTCACAGTAAGAGTATAGATGTTTCTTTATACCTCTGACATGAAATGAATGACAGTTTTCTTCTGTCTATAGCTGGGCACTGAAATATCTGATCCCTTCAATGATGCAGATGGGTTTCAGTTTGTTATAACTGCAATATATATATATATATATATATATATATATATATATATATATACATATATACATATACATATACATATACATATATATAGTTTCTAGTTTTGCAAAAAGGGAGCCCAATGACATCTAGGCTTTATATATATATGAAAACTAACTATAGTGTACAAGTAAGATGTAAGCATGCACATATTGACAAAGGTCTTTCAAATGAGGAGGTCATAGGTTACATATCTTACAATACGTATAAGAGTGCTGTGTGTGTGCATGTGAGCATTTGTGTATGCACATACAAAGTTGCATTTGCTTTGTCTTTCTCGCCCATAGCATAATTCTTCCCTACTCTGTGGTTCTTTTCCTGTATTAGATAGAAGCCTTATTCCTCTGTGCCTGACTCTGTGGAATGAATCGCAAATTTCTGCTCTCACTGAAGGACCAATACCTCCAAATCCTACTCTCAGCCCCAAACTGAGATTTCCAAGAGGTTTCAGCACCTTTGACTGCTGATGTTCTGGGTGCCCTCGTACCAAACAGCTTTAAATTGGACCTTATTGCATTCTTCTTTAAAACATGCAGTATCCAGATTTTCAATTTCAGACAATACTATTTTCCCAGTCACCCGGTAGTGTTAGCAAATAACAGATATGATAGAGATGTTGAATAGCAGAGATTATTAGTTCCCTGCAATTTCCACTTTGGAAAGGCATTATATGTCAGAATCAGAAATGACAGAGAAGCAATGAGTGCATCGACTGAAAGAATGTTTACCATGTATTAGCTGGGAAAAGTAGTATGATAATAATACCTAAATGAAGGAAATTCCATCTGTGGGTATATGCATTCAAAAGGACATAGGATGTGTATGCATCTGTCTCCTCTTCTTCACATCACTGGGCCATTTTGTTTGATATTTTTATACTTTTTAAATCTTTATATTTTTAATTAACAGTAGTCATTACATTTCATTTTAGTAAATGAAGCAAACAGTTTCTAAGGTGCTTTACAACAATTACCTACATTTTTACTCTATGACAGCAACTTACAATCTGTGTATTTGGTGGGCTACAGGGTGGTTCTATGATATAGGGATGTGGAATGAGATAACAGGGCGTATTAACCTGCCCATCTTCTCACATTACTAACATCATCTGCAGTAAGAACATCTGAAATGCACTCTCAATGGTTGCAAAATCCTCAATATTCTCTTCTCAGCCATATTGACCACTTCTTCAAAAACATCCAGAAAGTATGTTTTTGCTTGTCTAAGACTGTGATTTCAGACCTGTAGAGTAATTTTGGTCAGCAACATGGCTTCTCTGGCAAGGGATCACATTCAAACGGCTTCTAGATCCGTGTAATCTGGCTGGAATGGTACAACTTTAATCCCTCTGGCTGCAATATAGCACACACCTTTAATCCAAAACAATGAAGATGAATTTAGTCTGTAAAAAGAAGTAGCTACATTTGAAAATGATGTCTAATTGAGGGTCAGACAAAGTGATGAATCAAAGGAAGGTTTTACAGAATGAGTCAGAGATAGGATATACCCAGCTCTCACAAGAACAGCAGAGGAAACAGAGGCTACTTAAGAGCAACTCAGAGTGAGTTAGAAGGGAGGGCATTTTAGTGAGTACATTCAGTTGAGTTCAGGTGAGCAATGAAGTTCAGTTGAGTTCATGTTGTTATTCTGTTTGTGCAGTCAGTTCAGTCTGGTTTGTGGAATTAAGAGGCGTTTCTTCCAAGCAGAGCAAATCAGTGAGAAACCAAGTGAAGCCAGTTAGCTTGGAGATGAATTTGAGCCAGAGCAGTTGAGTTGAACCACCCAGAGTTCAGAAAGAACTAGAAATGGAGAGCTTATTCAACAGTAAGCCTCCAAGATGACAATTACATCTGGTGAGGAAAAGTTACTTTTACATAAAGTCATCTACACTTTCTTCACTCTTAGCATTTATCCACGTCTATCATACTATCTGCTGATTCTATTTGTTTGATTGCTTTGCATTACATGTCTTTTTTTCTCTCTGGCTGGCTTATTTCTCTTATATTTTCCACTTACATTCAGTATGTCACAAATGACAAAATTTTATCCTTTTAAAGGTTTAATAGTATTCCATTGCATATGCACACCATATTTTTAGAATCTATTCAATAGTTAAGTTCATTACATAACCTGACTGTTAGGAACAGTCTATAAACATAGGCATATAGGCAGCTTTCCAATTTTTGAAGGTACATCAGGACTTGAATTGTTAGATCACATGAAATTTCTAGTTTTAGTTATCTGAGGAACAAGTCTTAGATACAAGTCTTCCAAAATGATCATGATAGCTTATGTTCCCACAAAGAATATGACATGATAAAAGGATTCCTTTTCTCCACCATACCCTTGTCAACATTTATCACCTATCAACTTCTCCAGGCTACCATTTGATAGGAATACTGGTGATTTGTCAATGCCAGCTTGACTGGATTTGGAGTTACCTGAGACACGCCTCTAAGCATGTGTTTGTGAAGCTTAAAAGTTCTCAAGTTTGGTCACAAAAAGTACTCAGAAAGTTTTACAGATAGAGTAAAAGGAGGCCAGGTGACATCTTGAGCTAACAGCAGAGTATATGACTATAACATAAAATGTAAAATACCAGAAAGCCGGTTGGACAAGGGAATGTGTGGCAGGTTCAGATTTCTTGTTACTCAAAAGACCACCGTGTGAAATCATGAAAGTAGGGTCTCGGTCAAAATATAGAAGCAAGCATGTTATACATGCTAGGAATTTTGGATTTCCACTGAGATCTTCTTTAAGGAAGTGTATCCCGCTCAGGAGACATGAACTTCAGACAATATCACCAGAGGAACAGTGTGTTAGAGGCTGTTGGAATATAGATGATCCATGGAGAGTCTAAATGCCAGGGACGGAACAGCTATATTAGCCGTAACATTAGCTATTCTATGAGATTTATCATAATCCAGCCAAATTTTCTTTCTACTTCACAATTTTCAGTTTTGGAATGAGACTATGTACTCTTTGCTTTGCCAGTGTATATTAGAAATGGATACTTTGTTTAGTTGATTTTATAGGGGCCTGTAATTAAGAGATTACTTTGAATCTTTGACTGTCTTGACACTTTGAATTTGGGCTTTTGGAATAGTTTGCAAACTGCTAAGATTTTGAGCTCTTACAAGTAAACTCAGTGCACTTCACACTGTCGTTATCATGAGCCTTGAGGATGAGGGCTGCAATTGACTGTTTAACTAGGCTTGGGTGTTAAGGTGACAAAGAAGAGACTTGTAATTTTGATCTTCATTGTCAACTCAACTGGTTTTGAACTCATGTAGGAAGAACAGCTCTGAGTGTGTCTTTGAAGGCATTCCAGAAGTACTTAAATTGAGAAGACACACCCTCAACACAGGTCTTCCTATCCCATGGACTAAAAGCTATAAGTAAATGACAGGGTCAAAAGAAGAAGGTGAGACAGGTGCTGCTCCATTTCTCTTTTTATATTCCATGGATATGAAGAGGCAAGCATCCCCATGGATGCATACTCTCCTTGTCAAAGAGCCACCTACTGCCATGATGTCTCTTCTCAAAGTGTGAGTCTAAATAATACCTTCGTTTCCTAAGATGCTTCTTGTGGCATTCTTTCCTGGCATAAAGGAAGAAATATAAGAAGTGAGATATAGCACTTCACCTTCACTGTGGTTTTAATTTGCCTTTCTCTAATGATCAGTAATATTAAGCATGCATATATATATATATATATATATATATATATATATATATATAAGTTACATATATATATATGTAACTTTTGACTTTTGCTATTCGAATATGTTGGGAGAATTATATATTTGTGTTCCTGGTGTATTTCAAAAATCTTTTGTTTGTTTTCTCAATATTAAGTCATTTGGCTTGTTTTCCTAACATTTTAACCATTAATTCTTTATTGAATATATATCATCCTGTATTTTTCTATTTGTACTGTCCATTGATTCCATGTGTGTACAGAAAATTGATTGGCTTGTCTAATCACACTTGTCTGCTCAATTGGAGTCATGTCTAAAAAATGATTGACTAAGCCAGTGTTGTATAATTACTCCCTCTGTTGTCTCCTAGTAATTGGGAAGTTACTGGCCCTATATTTAATATTTTAAAGATATTCACCTTATGTGTATGGACATCTTGCCTGCATGCATGTCTGTGCACCTGGCTTTTGTGCCTGGTGATTGAGGAATTGGAAGGAGGGTTAAATCCCCTGGACCTAGAGTTATGGATACTTGTGAACTCCCAGTTGTTTCAAGGAGCAAAACCTAGGTCTTCTGGAAGAATGATCAAGCCAACTCAACCACCTTAATTCTTTAATTCACTGTTTTGCATGCAGTTATACAGTTTCCCAACTCAGTTATTTAAGCAACTGTCCTTTTCTTATTACATATTCTTTTGAAAATTTGTTGTATTACATATATGGGTTCATTTTTGAGCTCCATATGCTGTCTAATTTGCTGATATGCTAAGTAATTAGTTAATCTTTGACAGCATACTTAAAACAATCTTTGAAAAGAAACAATAGTGGTCTGAAAGTCATCTAGTGAAGGTCAAGTTAGCCTGCTGGCTGCACTTTAGCACAGATGGTTCTGATTCAAGAGTTCAGCCGGGTTATCTCTGAAAATTAACAAGATGCGGAACCAGGATAATCACAGAGATACTTGACTTCAAAACTTTTATTTTACAGAGAAAACCTATAGACAAAAGAATTACATAAGATGCCTATAGGATCCTTAGCTGCATATACACAAAACATGCATGTATGTAGTCTTATATAGTCGGGTAATATATAGAATATATCTTTAAGAAATAAAAGGTTTGAATCAGTCATTCATTCTCAACTTCTTTGCTTATTCAACATACACAACTGGAAAATGAAAATAAAGGAAAACACAAGGTAAAAGTCATACAGGACTCAGGTGAGGAGAGTAAAAATGGAGACTGAGGGAAGGTATCAAGTACAGAATCTGCAGTGTAGACAGAAAGATGAACATGGCTCTTTCTGAAGCCTTTGCTAGACATTTGAGACACTGAAACTGAGAGAGATGCCCAAGTTTTTAAGCTTTATTTTCCGTGAGAATTATTTTTGTGAAACTAAGTAAGGATTTTAGTCAAAAAGTACATTTTCCAAAGCTTGACTAGATTGCAGAAATTAGAAGAGACCCTAAATTTATATAGGTTCTAATTAAAATTTTTCATTTTATTTCCATCTACAAATTTTGGAAGAACTCACACTACTCATGGAACTCATAAATGTTACACATTCTAATTTCAATCTGGATCCTCTACCCCACCCCCACCCCTGCTCTTTCTCAACAATGTCCTTTTGCTTCAAGAGATTGAACCACTTACTATGTTGCAAGTAAAACATCATTTATGGATCTGTCTTTAATATTTATTTCAGTGTATTTTATGGGGGGTGGTATGTGATTTTAAGTTCAGCTGAAGTGCTTTGAAATTTGACAGAATTTTGCAAAAGGAAGTATAAGTACTGTCCCCTAGATTACTTACCCCAAATAGCACAGTTATTTCCTTGTCAATTTTGTATGTGCTTGCTCATCTACCTGTGCTTCCTGCTTAATTTAAGTACCTGGTAATAGAAGGACTGAGATAATATTAAGATGTCCAAAAATACATTCATCTATTCAATGTATTGAAGTGTTGAACTTGGATGTACATCTCTTTCTTTGCATTAGTTTTCAATAGTGGTAAGTTCACATAAAATAGTGATTAGCCCTATGTTTACTAACCATTTTGCATGAGGATTATTTTATTTTTTATTGTTATAAATGAAACATTTTAAAATAATTATGTTTCATGTAGGTATGCTCTCCCTGAAGGTTAGCAGAAAAAATGTTTACCTTATGTTTAACATAATGTGATTTATATTATTTTATTTGGCACTTGATTGAGAGGTTCCCAAGCATGGACATTGTAGACAAAGGTCTCTGTTGTAATGGCAAAAGGTGGTGGCCCTGCCTGCTTGCAAAGCCTCTCCAAAGAGCCCTCTAGTGGCTGTAAGTAATACAGTAGAGTATTAAGTTTCACTATGTAAATGCATGCATTTTATAATTCAGTCACATGGAGTGACAAAAATTTATCTACTTCACATTAGATAAAAATAGTGTTTTCTGTACTATGGAGATTTAAAAATTTTACACACACACACCCACACACATACATATACACATTTATATACATAAAATATATATTACATAGAGCATATTATAAACCTACTTTATACATATATCATGTATGAGTATTTTGCCTGCATGCAGGTATCTTTGTCATGTGCATGCTGTTCCAATGGAGGCCAGAAGAGGTCATTAGCTCCCCTGGAAATGGAATTACATATAGTTGCCAGCCGCTTGATGTGGGTTCTGGGACTAAATCCACTTCCCAAGAGCACCAGGTACTCTGAACCGCTGAGCCATCTCTCCAGCTCCACTCCTTGACTTTTGACTTATGGTTTGAAATGGACGTTTTCAGAGCCAAGTCACTAACAGGGTGCAGAGGCACTGCAGACTAATTAAGCTGTGCAGTAGATGGGCCAACCTAGAAACTCTCAAGTCAACCCTCTTCTGCGTACATTTTCTTCCTTCTTCCTCATTGGTTGGCTTTTATTTCTTTTCTAAAGACTATTGATATTTCCCTTGTGGAGTCCATTTATTTCCTGCACTTAAAATTAGAAACACATAAAGAGTTTCAAAACTTCTGTTGACCACACTAATTATCCGCCACAATTAGTGCATGGAAATCTTTTGAAGTGGAGCTCAATTAGGATTCTTAAATTATTTGGTACGAGAGGTGACAAGGTTCATATGAGTTTGATACCAATGGAAGGAGAGAACCGATTTCTTCTGACTTCTATAAGAATGCTGTGGCATACATATGCCCTTCCCTTACTGAATAAATACATGCAATAATAAGATAAAAATTAAGTCACCTAGAGTGATTTACATGTGAATCCATGGACACTCTTTCCAACTCTTTGTGTTCCAGTGGAGATGCAGGTTTCTCCATGGTTGTATTAGATATCTATGTTACTGTACTCAGGGTCTATAAGCAAATCTACTTCATGGGACAAGGCTTGTTTTAGCTTGCCAGGATATTGAAAAGGTCCTATCAAGATTCACATCTGCTGTAAAGTCTTTTCTTTATCAAACACAAACATACTGAGTCAATTTATCCTCAAAACAGAAAAAAAATCAGTTGCTCATATTCAAACAAAGCTCATGCCAGACCCAACAGTGAATGCTTCATGTTTTTTCTTTAAATCACTCCTCAAAACAGAAAGCATTCTCCCTCAGCAAATGAGCAAGATTAGGGTCATGGACAGTAAGCAATCTTTGTTCATGCTGCAGATAAACTGTATGTAAGTGGGGCAGCAAGAACTGACTCCAAAGGGATCCTTGCTTTATTATGGCAAGCTTCCTGCAGCTTGCACACACATTATGTAGGAAATATTAATATCCTACAAATCAGAACGTAACTTGAATTTTTGTGATGGTTTGGTTGAATATACACACAGACCATACATGTCTATGTTCATGTGTGCACATACATGAACATGTGTACACACACACACACACGCACATACCCTTTCAATTTGAATTTGATGGGTCACATTTATAATTCAGCACTTGGGAAGCAGGACAGGAGAATCCGGAGTTCAAGGTCAGCTGCAACTACATAGATAATTCAAAGTCAATCTGTACCTCATGAAACCCTGTCTAAAACCCCCAAATCCCAGAAAGAAAATTTTTATCAGAAAATTTAAAAAGCACGGCATTTAATATTTGAAATAGAAGTCAAATAGCATCTTGAAGCCATCATAAGGGCTTATATTAGAATGACATCATCACTCACTCTTTACCAATGTATTTTCTATTATACTTGGATAGTTTGTGGAACTTTAATGGAAATACCTGAAAATATAATGGCTATGCTGATGGGAAAAGCGACTTGTATTATAATTGTGTATTCCAGGTGCATTCCCCCCTGCATTTGCCTTAAAATTATTATATAAAAGGCAAAAATAACAAAGTTAAGTGCTGCTGAAAGCAAAATTGTTTCTAGTGTTCTAGATTATTAAGGGGAAAAATCACAACCACTATGTTGTAATCCTTTAAAAATATCAAGCAGCTTCTACTTATTCATTTTATTTAAATCTCAATGATAAGTAACAACCAGTGACTCTGCCTTGGCTATATCTGCTCTAGATGCATTCTATAATAATTTTAAAACAAGGAGTACATAGCATTTAGTAGCTATTAATAGCTGGCTTATTTCACAGACTGGGCTACTGTATTGATTCCAGCTTAGGTACTTTGTCTTCAGAAGAACTAATAATTAGGAGGAAAAAACTTACAAAGTAGAAATGAATTTAGAATAGCTGCTTCACGACACACAGGCCGAGGGCTGGCAATCAAAATTTTAAAATAGAATCACATTTCACTTTTCCATTTTGAGAAGTACAATTTGTAATAAGAATTTTAGGAAAGATAAAAGACCACAGAAAATTTTTTCTTTAAAGCAATGACCATATTGTGTTATTTCTTGAAAGTTGTATATTCATACGACTGTTGAAAAATACAAATTTGTAGCAAATATGTAGTTTTGTGTTTATGTGGTTTCACTAACAAGCAGAAGAGGGGCTGTCGTGGTCTCTCTTCCCTGCCATTGGATCCCCTACCTGGACTGCCTGGTTGAGGCTCAGTGAGAGAGGATATGCCTAGACTTGTTGGGACTAGATGTCCCAGGATGGGGTGGTACCCAAGGGGGGCTCACCTTCTCTGAGGAGAAGAGGAGGGGCAATGGAGAAGGGATTTTTAAGGATGTGACTTGGAAGAGAGAAGGTAGAGGGCTGTGATTGGGATGCAGAGTGAATAAAAAATAAAAATAATATACAAATAAAAAATGCTTTTAACTTGAGCATAGAATAAAGCTAGGAAATTAAATATTCATTCAAACCCATGTTTATTTCTCCCATCCCCAACAATCAAGCTGTATTTAACCAAATTTGGGAGTATGACAGAAAGGGTCCTTCTTGTAAAACAACAAAATAACTGTATTTTCCTAGAATTCTTTACTTAGCTGAATCTTAATCAAATCTATACATTAATGTTAGTATCACTTAGTATCTGCGTTCATGTATCATTTCTCTGACACACCACCACCACCATTGTGTGACACTCAGACTATCTTTTTCTGATTACCACATTTCCCTTGCCCCTTACTTGAATCCAATGAATTGGTTCATTATGCCTCTGTGAAAACATTTCATAAGTTTCTAATTGGCATTATTATTATTTTCTTTTTGAGATAAGGTCTGTATGTGTAGCTCTTGATGTACCAGAACTCACTATGTAGACAAGGATGGCCTTGTACTCACTGAGATTCACCCACTCCTGCTTCTCGAATCCCTTCCTTCCCTAGTAAACCCCATTGTCTTTCTTTCCTATATTTTTGATTGCTTTATGTCTCCTAACTCCCCTGAGAAGAGCCATGCTCTGTGAATCCCACTGTGGTTGACTGGTGGCATTATGCAAGATGGATTGCAGTAGATCCATGTTGCCACAAATAACAGCATTTATTTCTTTTCAATTACTGAGTAGTATTCCATCTTAGCATAACACATAGAGTTTCTTTATCTGTTCACCTGTGCCATTCAGGTTGTCTTCAAATGATTACAGCAGTGCTGTGCTGGACATGTTGTGTTTACATCTCTTTGAGCGTCTGATTTCAATTGGCCCACAGGACCTCGACGCTTTATTAGGACACAAATTCCAGGTATACATTTTGAAAAAAAGTCATCCTTTATGCCAGTCACTAGACCATTATTTAGTCACTAACAATATGCAAGGATTTTAATGTAGACATCACCTTGCAAAATTAGTGATTTTTGTAATCATCTCTCTTGTGAATGGTGGCATCTCTCAATGACTTTATTTGCCTTTTTTTTTTTAAACCTTTTCATATTCTTCTTGGTCAACTGTGCAGTTTTTTGGAGCAATGTCATATCATGTCTTGGTTTCTGTTTATTGTTTGTTTGCCTGTCTGTCTGTCTGTTTTTCTCAATCAGGTTGGTATTGTTGTTGTGGGATTTTACTTTCTTTACATATTTTAGAAATTAGTTGTTTTTCAGATATACAGCTTGAAAATATTTCTTTATTGACATTTGCCTCACTGTTCTGTCTGTTGCTACCTTCTCTGCATTAAAGGATTCTGTTTGGATGTATCAAAATTGCTCCAGACTTGCCTACATTCTTCTGTCCGTGAACATCTACTTTCCACATCTTTCCTTTGGATCTTGACATAAGCTTTTTCTGTGTCTAATATTTCAATCATAGAATGGTCTTAAATTTTGTTAAATTACTGTCTCCATGTACTGAGATGTGTATATTTTGCCTGCCATTCAGCTCACGTGACTGTGACATATTTATTTGTATATGCTATACTCTCTATGAATCCTAGGGATGACACTCATATTCTGGATGCCTGAAAGTCTTTTAATGGTATTTATATAATCCTTTAATGTTCCTTTACTTTGCTAGTTAATACTTCACTGAAGATTTTTTTATTTATGTTTGTGGGGTATGATGACCTATAGCTTTTCTTTTGTGTGTGTGTGTGTGTGTGTGTGTGTGTGCATGTGTTTCTGTAATGTATTCAATTAACTTTTTTGTAATAGGATGATTCTGGCATCCTAATATGAGTTTGAAAGGAAAAGCTCTATGAAGACTGTAAATATTAATTGTTCATTAAATATTTTCTAATTGTTCATTAAATATTTTCTAATTAAATATTTTCTAATATTCACCTGGAAGCAAATGGGTCCTGGACATTCTTTTGATGGTGTGTTTTTTTTTTTATTACTGACTTAAATTTATTTGTTATGGCCTTCTTTTTGTTGGTTTAAATAAGCTGCACACTTTTCTATGAGTTATATAATTATTTGAATGTTGGTGAAATGGCAGCAAATAATTGTTTATAATGACCTTTTTATATGACATCGTTTATAAGGCCTTAAGGGAATTTTATTTTAAATCTTCTATCATTTTTCTTAGTTTAAATATCTATTGATTTTGTTTATCTTTGCAGAAACAACCTTAACTTTTCAATGGTTCTTGGTGCTTTAATCATCTTTTTTTATGTAATTCTATTCCAGTCATTATTTTATTCTGTTCAAGTTGTTTACCGAATATCTTTCTATTTGTTAAATGATAGTCCTTTACTCTTACAAATCTTCTTTTTATTGCTATTTTTGGATGAATCCCGTTGTAGTTTGCTTTTTCTTGTCTCGATGAAATGGTGATGCTTATTTTAATTTTTCTTTGATCAGTAGCCTATATTACAATATTCATGGCATATGTAAGAGTCTTCAATTATCTATAGTTATTGATTTCTTGTTTTTATTCTTTTGTAGATGATTTAATCTTTTACTAAATTCATTTAAACTTGTTTTGTGTCATAGCATACAATTACTACTGTAGCAGTGTCTCTCTCCCTGCATGGAAAAGCAATGTGTAATCTGGAGAAGTTCAGTGGGCTATTTGTGTATATAGGGCAGGTCCACTCGATGTACTTTAGTTCTGTTGGTAGTATCCTATGCAGACATATTACTCTGCTGACAACAGTGAGATTCTATTGACGTATCTTCTGTTTCCTTACTTTTACCATCCAGATGGCCCAGCAGTTTTTAAAAGTTAGTATAGATGTGCCCAATTATTATTATAATTCTATCTGCTATCCCTTCAGATTAGTTGACACTGTGTATTTTGTGCTCTGGTTTTGATTCTCTAATGTTGCTAGGTATCTATCTAATCATTACATCTTCCTATTGCATTTGCAAATTTCTATGGAATAAGTCTTTTTTTCTTTTAAGTTGTTTTATTACTAAACATGAATTTTGCTTAAAAATGACCACAAATATAGTTTCTTTTGTCATTTTTTTGCACAAAAGAATACTGTTTATCCTTTGTTTTCTTTGGTTTGGATTTTTGAGATAGGTTCTTGTAAATCAGGCTGCCCTCAAAAGCACAGTGCCTCCTGTCTCACTCTCACAAATTCTGTGATTATTAAATGTATGTGTCACATGCTCATACCTCATCTTAATTTTGCATCTTTAACTCAAAGGTGAGTTTCTTGTAAGCAGTATGTAGTTGAATCCTTTTAAAATTCAGCTACTCTATGTCATCTGATTGAGAACATCAATTTGTATTTATTTAAAGTAAATATTGACTTAAAGTAATGAGGGAGAAGCTGCTATCATCATTTTACTAATTGTTTCCTATGATTTTATGACACTTAGAAATTTCCTTTCACCTTCCTTTATTCTTAGTTTGATTTCTGTTTTTTCAGTGATAATTGTTTGATTCCTTTACATTTTCACTTTTTTATCGACCATAGTTTTTATATTAATTTTATTCTTTTGCTATAAGGCTTTCATTAAAACAGTATGTTTGGAACAGATAACAAATTAAGATCCGTTGTAGACAAATGGTCTACATATTCAGTTTATTGCCATTAACAGTATCATATTTCTTATATTATGCAACTATTAACATGTTTCAGAATATTATTATACTTATTACTTTGATCTTGTGCCACTTGTGCTTTAAGTAAAATAGATTGGATAGTATCTGTGCATTACACTATTCTGTTTTATATATATTTATCTTTACCAGTAATATCTATATTTTCATATCTCTTACTTTTTATATCCAAGAACTTTGTACTTCTTATTAATAAGTGTAATAGTGACAAACTCCCTCAATTTTTGTCTATCTAGGAAAGTCTTAATTTCTTTCATTTTTGGAAAGCAGTTTTTAGAGGTATAGAATTCTTTATTGACAGTTTCATTTCAGCACTGTGATTATTCCATTCTACTATCTCCTGATTTATAAAATTTCTCTTGATGACCGTGCTGACAATCTTTTGAGAGTGAACTCCTGTGACAAGTTTATATCCTCTTTTGTTGTTAAAATTATCTCATTGTCTGAGTTTAATTTAATTATAATTGGTCACTGCATTACTGTATTTGCTGACTATTACATTTACTGTTATGATGCTGATATGTGAATATGTATATATTTGTGCTCACATGTACACAGGAACATACCTACTGGGACACGTGCATGTCATGGAACATGTAGAGAAGTCATGAAATGTTAATTTTTTTCAACTATGTGGATTCCAGGGTTCAAACTTAGATCTTCAGTCTTGGTAGCAAATGCCTTCACTGACTAAGACATCTTGCCAACCTCATTCCTTATTAGTGACATTTTTCTACTGTCTCTCTCTACTTTCTAGAATGCTTATAAGAATACATTATTTGACTTGGTTGGTGGAAGACCATGACTATTGGAGAACTTTTTCATCCTCATTCATTGTGTGTTTTCTAGTTAAAATAGATATTTCTTAATGATTGTTTCTGGAATTATTAACTCTTCTGCTTGATTGATCATAGTCTTGAAGCTTTATATTATATTTCTCAGGGTAGTCATGATATTTTTTATTTCTACAATTTTTGTTGGATTAAACTACTATGTAGAATGTTTTTGTTGTTTTTGTTGTTGTTGTTCATGTGTTGTTTTCCCTGGTGTGATTTGTCTATCAGTGTCCGTCAGTAGTAGATTAGCTTTCTTTTAAAATATTATTCTGAAAATTTTGCTGGTATTTTAGAGACGCATTTGGGGTTAGTTACAGGAAATTCAATGCTTTTATTTGCTAACATTGTTTTTCGGATTCTTCACCATCTGGGCATTCTTATATGCACATTTGGAACAGCAGCAACTTCTGTTGACATTTATAAGTTGATTTTCTGATGAAAAGGTTTTACCACTCATCCGGATTCAAATTATATTTAGACTAGCCCACAGAGTTTATATATGGGGATAGCATTTAAGCTCATTAGGCAGTTTGATCTCAATCTTGATTTGTGAGGTTGGTAGAGATTCCTGGGAGGGCACATTCATGTATTTAGACAGAGCTTCTGGCTAGACAGTTCATTTTGGTAAGTCTAGTTCATTGATTGTAGGGAAGAAGGAAGCATCTTACTGGGATACATGGTTAGCAGAGCTAGTTGTTGTTGGCTCTCCCATAACTGCTTTGATAGGGTGATGCCACTGGGTTAGGTTATATAAACTGTTAAATTTTATACTATAATTACTGGTATTTCCTCCTCTTGTTCCTTGCTGATCTTAAAGGTTAATCTTCGCCTATTTGCTTACTAGGTGATGGGAAGGTGAACTGTTTCCCTCCCACTGGGGAGACTGTGGCTTGAATTTATCCTGAAGGCCATCTTTGAGAGGGAACTGCATGAAGAAATCATTTTTTTCATTCTTTTTTTTTAAATTTGGGTTTTCTCAAGTTTTGTGCTCTACTAAGCTTCTAACTTCAGTGATTTTGATAATGAAATTTGTAACTGTGAATAATGAAAACTCATTTTTGTAAGTATACTAGTATTTAGATTTCCTACTCCACTATTCTCATTTTGCTGAAGCCATTCAACACATTTTGGTGTCACTCCCTGATATGCTCCAGTTTTCTTTGTCTACTTTTTATCCACTTATTTTTGGATAGGGTTTTGCTAATGGTATAGGATAGTTTTTAACTTCCTATACTGCCAAGATTGACCTTGAACTTGTAATTCTTCTGCTTACTTCACAATATGATAGTGAGGAATGAGAAGAGTCACAGGGATGATGAGGAGTATGAATAAATGTGACTTTCTTGTTAAATTCTATTTAAGTGGCCTATTTAAAACGCAGAGAATACAGCATATGTTGATTAGGAACAAGTGTTTCCAGAGACAGAAGAAGTTTCTGCTTTAGGGAGTTACAAAATGCCTCATCAATAAATAAACAACTAAGCCAGTATCAGAAGTTGAAGTACATAGGAATGATAATTATAACATGTTTCAGCATACTCTCTTTGTGAGTCAAGTAAATGACTTGTTGTTTAAAATATTAGCTGAGTTACAATCATAACATTGGCTGCTAGTTCCTTCCCAGTAACTATGATACAATGTTAAAATAATAGCCTGCAAATTGTTCCTCATAAGGTGTATTGCATTCAAGCTGGAAGACCTGTTCAAAGACTGAAATACAGAATTAACTCTAAGAGAGGGCTTTGGGTTTGAGATCTTCCCCAAATAATGAAAACATGTTGACAGTTTTTCAAGAATGTCAATCAAGAAGGTAACAATTGCCATATTCAGAGGCCGAGGGGCAGAGTAGGTGACACTGCTGACAAGATGTCAATGGCTAGAGTCAGAAAAACCTGGGGACTGGCCTAGGGTGGCACCTGACAGCAAATCCATGTCACACAAAGGAGTCAGTGTGATCAAGGAAGAGTGATGAAGGAAAATAAAAGAAGCTGACATTTAAGAAAGGCGACAGCAGTAATGTTAAATATTGAGACTTGAAATAAAACAGCTCCGAACTATAAGTCAACAACACAGCAGTTAAAACTTGCTTTTGGGTTGAAAACTATTAACCCTTGCATCACTGGGCATGATTTCTGAAAGAGGCAAAGAAGAACAGAGGAGTAAGTGAAATCTAGTGTATCACGAGGAAGTCTTCTTTGCAGTAGGGATGCAGACATGCATAGAGAGGATAACTGTAAGGATAAATGATGAGAAAATAGGAAGAGTTAGCATGTTTTCTCCTTCGCTTTTCATGTTAATGTGCCTCACCATCCAGGGCCAGCTTTGGCAGCACTCCTCAGTGGCACTCATCACCCAAGGGTTAGCATAACATGAACAGAAAGTTTCCTTATTATTTTGTCACCACAATCTGAAAGACTGGCAAACACATCAAATATTCAATCATATTTTCTATGAGACAATTTATGATAAGCCTCATACTAACAAACCACCAAATCCAACTTGGCTACTACACAGAAAAACAGAGAGAAATATGACATAAACTATATGGTGCTGGGTTATTCCCCAGCATGTAGTACCTACAGTATATGGGAAATGAACTCTGCTCTGCTGAAATATTACTTAGCATATAGAGAATGAATTATTTTTAGAAGTAAGCTAAAGAACTCTGCTGTGTTGTCTAGTCTACATTAATACACTACAGCCCCCTGGGGTGTTTCTCAGTATATTCTGACTATAGTATACAGGAGTGAAATACTCACGGTGGAATTGGTATATTGAACATGCAAAGTGATCTAGGAAATAGAACATCTTAGAACTGGTTTAATGAGTAAACCAAAAAATAAAATAAAACAAATAACAACAACAAAACAAAACTTAAATCCAGAGCAGAACTCTCTGCAGACAGAGACTATGTTCCAGGCCCTCAACTTGCTCAGATACAGCTCAGAAAGAAAATAAGAGGCAAGGAGGTATTAAAATTAGCAGTAAGGCTAAGTACTGAATGTCTTGGGGTTAGCCACAGTATCCTCATCATCTAGTATTTTTTTTCTTTTTTCATTACACCAGCAAGCACAAGGTCTGTTATATCCTCTGTCAGTTTGCACCATGTCCTCCATGCAAACATATGGCCTTCAGTTTAGTATTTTTATGGGACTCCTGAGTATGAGAACAAGTGTGTTCTGAATTTTGTGCTTTCTCTTGGATTCTTTTCCATTTGTTGGTTTGCCTTATTCAAATTCAGTATGATGAATTTTGTTGTGTCTTATTATGGTTGCATCTACCCTACAATTTGTGTCTTACATTTCTAACAAATATCTGTTTTGAAATATTATATTTTTATGAATCATTTGAGAACTATATACAATACATTTGGATCATATTTGCCCCATATTCTTCCTAACTCTAGCTAGATAAACTTTTACCTGCTGCCCAATGTCATGCCTTCATTTCTTTTTGTTTCATAATCCATTGAATGCAGTTTGAGCTACCCATGCAGGCATTGGTACAGCCCATTCACTGGTGCCTGTCTGATACACAGCATCCTAATGATTTTCATGACCTATTTTGCTTCAAACAAGCTTAGAAGTTCTTTTTTAATTTCTAAAATGTGATTAATGATTAGAGAGAAGTTTAAATATTATATAAATGCTACACCAGTAAAATAATAGAAATATGACGAGCATTGACTAAAACAGATTGCACAGTTGTAATGTATCCTACTTGGGTTTCAGAACCACATGAAATGAAGTTTTACACTAGATGAATTACGAAAGCTTGAGGTAATATACCAGTGATTTACAAAGTAAGGAGTTTATGCCAACAGTTCCATCTCAGTCTCATAGGTATAAATGAAAATAAATAAACAAAAGAAATTAATATAGTGTTTATTCCATAGGTTCCAAGAACGTAACAGTGAGCATTTAACTCAGGAATTAAAGTAGGTCTTGTGACTTCAAGGCTTCTGCCATGTCCTTTATTTCTTTTTGACCTGTTATTTCACAGCTTCAGACTAATGTTTACTAGGTTGCTGGACACAGGGAATTAGATACATCTTGGTTCCAAATTCCCAGTTTGGCTGCTTTGGCCTTAAAATTTCCACAGCACTCTAATGAGCTCCTCTACCCAGCTTCATTGTGTTTGGCTAATCCCATACAGCCCAGGGGAACAGATATTATACATTTGGGATCGGTAGCATTTATGGCCCATTAAGATCCGGTGCCTCTGCAGAGGCTATGTTTCTACTTTTCCAAGACATGCTGAGACTAGGTAGGGACTTACATGGCAAGGATCAGATTTTTCAGTTCTATTTTTTTCTACCTATTCTAATTTTGAGTTATCTCTGTCTGAAGTAGCAATCTATTCCTGTATTGGTAAGGAAATAGTCTGTTTTTATAGAGACAATTTCATTTTAAATTACTTTTCAGGTCAAATGCTACCATTTAATAAAAGTTTGGAACCCTACACAAAACCAATAAAAGGCATTAAAATTGCTTATTAGTCATGGTGCTTTCTTCCTCTGTCACCGACCAGATAGCTCTGTTTTGATAGCTCCATTAAATTCAGGCCCATTCCTCATTTTCCCCATGTGTTTTTTTTTTCACAACACTTAGACATTATATTTTAAGATCACCTCTTTACATATAAAGCTATATATTATTATAAAGAAAAATAATTAACAGAGAAGAGTGTATGTCAAGTCATTGATGTAAACAGTTATTTTGAAATATTAGCTAGGAAGCTCCAGATCAGGCCAAAAAGACCAAGAAAGAGGTTAATTGTATATCCATAACTGTAGAGTTCATTGCATATTTAGTTGTAAGCAATGAAATAAATTGTTTCTCAATGACAACGAGCAAGTTTGACTTTACAAGTTACTGCTCAAGGAAAGAAAGAAAGAAAGAAAGAAAGAAAGAAAGAAAGAGAGAAAGAGAGAAAGAGAGAAAGAGAGAAAGAGAGAAAGAGAGAAAGAGAAGAAATAGATATGGAAATAAAAGAAAGAAGAATAAATAAATTCCCCGTGCAATTATAAAACTAAGTATAAAGAAAAATCTCAATTTCTCATGATAATGGGGTGAAGTCATCTCAACAGCCCTGTACCAGTGACATTGAAAAGCATAGTATGGAAGCAACATTTATCCATGACATACTTCAATATATTCTCTCTCTCTCTCTCTCTCTCTCTCTCTCTCTCTCTCTCTCTCTCTCCCCCCCCCCCTGCCTCCTAAGACTATCTTTAAAAAATTCATTATGACATAAAACTGTCCTTTTATTGATATCCATTGTTTTCCCTCCTGACAGTGTCCAGTGATTTCTATCAATCTTCTCTTAACACGAGAATTAAAGTGTGTACATCTTAAATGGAAGGGCACTTTTTCAATGTCTCAAGATTTTTAATACAGCTGTCATATTACCAAATGTTACCTCTTCTCTGTTGGGAAGGGACTGGGGAAGAAGGCAGCTTGGTTGATGATACTGCCTTTATCAGAAGCAGTAGAGGATTCAGAAATTAGTGTGGCATGTTGATAGTGCCTTTGTTTATGGCATTCTTATTCTTTAAGTATGAAAAAGGTGCAGCCAGCTGTCAATCAATACATGATAAGATGAAGTCCTTGCTCTGGCTAGGAGGTTTGCAACTATACCAGTGCTGGTAAACTAACCACCAAATTATAGCCTTCTCTCCTCCCTCACCCAGATTTCACAGGGGCTGCACACCCAAATAAATGCCTCTTGGCTACCCATTCATCTAACAGCTGGAAAGATGACACTTGACATTTGGAAACTTTCCTGTGAAGATTGCTGCAAGGCTTTCCCATTAGCTTCCTGGTGAGACTGTAAGGTCGAATAAGCTGCCTCAAAACCTGCAAAGGGTAACGGAAATACTCTAATAGTAAGCTTGTGCAATTTAAATTTCTAATTCTCAAATCATAGTTCTTCAGATATCATAGAAACCACTGGTGTAAGTCGGGGCAGAAGAATGCCTTTGAAGATGTGGATTTAAAGTTATATTTTTAAGCAATGATAATGATAAGAAAGTCTATTTTATTTAAAGTTAAGAGAGAAGTCTGATATGGCATGTAGAAGAATATCAAAATATAGGTATGTTCCTTTCAAAGTTGATTTAAAATCCATGGCTGTTATGTTTTTGGTGTCTGTTCATCCTCATCCAGAGTATTAAAACAAAGCTCAGTTAATACTTTCTTTAAAAGATATTTCTTTGATATGCATTGTTGCCATAGTTTAAAAATTCTTACAATTCAACATTATATATTCATTGTGAACCACTGGTACTCGAGTCATTATTTTAAGTACTATCATCTTATTAATATTTAAAGCATATGCATATAATTCATACAATAGATAGACCAATCAGAATGGTTGAATAAAATGACTGCTAAAGGTGTTTAAAAGATGGAGGAAAGCTTTGTAGAATAGTACTAAAAATAAACAAAATGGGAAGATTTCTTATTACTATGAATGGAACTAATTCTATCAGTTGGCCCTGGTGATGAACTTTGTTCACTGTACTCTGTTTTGAATTCTCTATCTTCAAACTATCTTTATACTTTCCTGTTCTTACTTGTTAACTATTTCTCAATGGAAGATTGAAAAGCTTGAACAGGCTTCTCTAAATGTGCAGTCATTGGCACACAGCTTCATGAAATTAATAAATGATTTGAGGAAAAAGTCTGTTGGAGGGCATTGAAGAAGCTAGGGACATGAAGGATATAAATTTAAATTTTAATTGAACTTTCATCTCAGAATGGAGAGTTTTAAAACATCAATTTAATATTGTTGAATTTTACCACATTAACAAAGAAGCTGGATAAAGATTCAGATTGATGTGACAACTCACACCAATTCACAAACCAACATGAACTGAGGGTCAAGTCAGAGAAAGAATATAAGATACTTTGAAATGACCAGACATCTTTCTTTTTAAACTAAAACTCCAGTCACCAATATATCCTGAGTCTATAGAGGAGTTAGTGCCTGGATTTCTCTGCCAGGTACCCAAATCACATGTTCTTTTCACATAGCTTATTGAACTACCCTCAGTTTGTAATGACTTTCTATCACTCTTGACCTGGGGCAGATTTGAACTAGTGACCATGAGGTTAAAGGCTCTGTATCTCATTACCAATCTTCTGGCATACTTTGTTCCCTCAACAGTTAGTGATTCTTTTGTGCCCGGGTCAAGTCAAAAGAAAACACACACACACACACACACACACACAGAAACACACTCACACTCCACAAATAGTAGAAAAGTAAATAAATGATATACAGAATTTAAAGTAGACATGGAGAACTTTAAAGACATATTTTTAAATATATCACATATTACATAAAATCAAACAATGATTACATAATATCTTCAGCCTTCATTGGCATAGCATATAAGCTTCATTATTAGGCTAAAAATAATAATGAAATTGACAGTTAATGATAAACATAGTTAGAAAGCAAGCATGATTTAAAAATGTACAATGCAACATTTACATATGTACATATACCATATATATGTACATATACATATGATACAGTCATCTTTTGGATATACTTTAAGATCATTCTTCCACACAAATTAGTTGCTGAAGTGTGGTAAATAAGTAAATGGAAGAAATAATACAGGCTCATAAATAAAATAACCAAAATACTATTGTACATCTTAACTTGGATAGTTGTCACAGAATTATAGCAAATGGCTATAACAGATCAGGTTTGTAAAATAAAAAATTTGAATATCATTTAGGAACATGCATCCTGACAGACTCCTGTGTGTCATGGATACACTGAACAGTGAGAAATAATGCTTGTTGTTCAATGATAATGCCAAACACTGCTTGTTAATCAGTAACATCCTGTACCCTTTAAACATAAGGATTGGCTATTGAACAACATCCTGCACCTTCCCAACAGAAGGATCCTGAAATCACAAAACTTTATATATATGTATACGTATACATATATAATTTATTTTTTACAGTCTATTCATTGCCCTCTTTCTGTTCCATCCTCCCACAGTTCCTCATCCCATTCCTCCTCCCTCCTGTCTCCAAGAGAATGTGCCCCCTCCACCTGCTTATCCTCAGCACTCCCTGAGGCCTCATTTCTCTTGAGGGTTAGGCATATCTTCTCTTACTGAGGCCAGATAGGACAGTCCTCTGCTGTATATATGTTTGGGGCCTTGGGCCTGCTTATGTATGCTGCCTGGTTGGTGGCTCAGTGCCTGAGAGATCTCAAGACTAATGGTCTTCCTATGGGGTCGCCCTCCTCCTCAGCTTCTTCCAGCATTTCCCTAATTCATTATCTCACGCCTTCTCCTTGTTTGATTTTGAGGAATAAATTTTTACTGGAAGAAAATGCTTCCTTTACTCACGTTTTCATCTCCATCTTTTAAAACAGGCGGTGGTACACTTTCTCTCCTTTATTTGTACTTCCACCCTTACTGTTTCCTTATATATTCTTCTATAATAACACGTGTGCTTTCTTGGATATTTATATTTTGTCATTATAGCTTATATCTGCTCTGTATATTAGCAATACTTAACTCCACTCACATATTTTCAGTGCCAGTAATGAATATTGAGCTTGTTTTCAACATTCTAATTGAAAGACAGTATATTTTAAATTGAACATTCCCCCAGGAAAGGGTTTGCATTGTATTTTTCTACATATTCACTGGTAAATTTATAAATGGCTATACTGTATAGGGTATTCATGGATCAGCTTCACTTCCTCCAATTCCCCTGCATGGTGCCCCAACCCATACTCTTAAAGCACATTTTATTAAAAGGACACCTTGACTCACAGCACTGTACCAAACAGCCAATAGAAGTAAACCAGCTGGCCTTTGAAATCATATAGTTCATTTTGATGACATCTACAACACAACTAGTCAGTGCTTATAAGAGCTCATTTCACAATTAGCATGACTGGATCAGAGCAGATACGCCTTTTATTCAGGTTAAGAGTGTAGAAGTTAGCTTGCATTCTGCTCCAAGTTTGCTTCTCTGTAGGATATAACATGATGACTTCACCTACATTTTTTTACCCACTATTTTCTTTTCTTTTTATAAATAAATCCTTTTGTATATTAAAAGCAAAACAAGGAATTGCTTCAAGATTTTTGCTTGTGAATGAATCACATTGATATTGAATCTTCTTTTTGCTGCTTCTGGGATGAAGGATCTAAGATACTTTAAAGATTCTTAACCAACTTGGTTGAAGCTAAGAGACTAAACACATCAATAGTTTCTCTATTTTTCTCCCTGGGACACAACAAGGATGCTCACAGGGAGCTGAATATCACTACCCAGTGGGAAGCCTCTCTGTGCATAGAAACATTCTTCTTGTACCAGTGAGCTGTTTTATTTCACCTCCCAGTTACCTCTCCCTTATCCTATTTGTAGCTGTTTTTAATGTAAGTAAATATGACCTACCTAATAAGTTGCATACATTTGAAAAAGAGAGGATTCTCTTTTTATAAGTAATGAAAGCTAAGTTGAATGTGGTTCAAAAAATTAGAAAAGTGGGTTACAAAAATTTCATAAAATTACTCTTATGTTGGTTTTTTGTTTGAACAAGTAAAAATGGCTGCAGGGTAACTACGTAAAAATTCCAAATTCCTTTGAATGATTTTGAAGATCTTGCTATATTCCTCATGTCAGAAAACATAAATTGTAGATAATAGATTATGAGTATTTTTAGACAAGAGTCATATAAAACAAAGGGAAACAGACAGAGAGAAAGAGAGAGAGAGAGAGAGAGAGAGAGAGAGAGAGAGAGGTTATTTGGGCTGGAGAGATGGTACTGTAGTTAAGAGCACTGGACATTTGGATGTTCTTTTATAGGACTTACATTAGATTCTCAGCGCACACATCAAGACTTAACAATCTTTAGTAACTCCAGTCTCAGGGACGTTGATGCCCTCTTCTCATCCCCAAGGGCACCAGATATCCATGTGGGGCACAGACACACACGCAGGCAAAACATCCATTCACATAAAATAAATATTATTGTTAATTAAAATGACACTTTTCTGTATCTTAGTATTTGTAAAATAAAGAAAATCCATGGAGACTTGAAGTGCCAGGGTGGGACCTCCACATAAAATCAGATACACTGAAACTAATAGAAGAGAAGGTGGGGAAGAGCATCGAATACTTGGGCACAGGGAAAAGTTCCTGAACAGAACACCAATGGCTTATGCTCTAAGATCAAGAATTGACAAATGGGACTTCATAAAATTGCAAAGTTTCTGTAAGGCAAAGGACACTGTCAATAGGACAAAACAACAACCAACAAATTGGGAAAAGATCTTTACCAATCCTTCATCTGATAGAGGGCTAATATCCAATATATACAAAGAACTCAAGAAATTAGACTCCACACAACCAAATAACCCTATTAAAAAATGGGGTATAGAGCATAACAAAGAATTTTCAATGGAGGAAACTCGAACGGCCGAGAAGCACCTAAAGAAATGTTCAGTATCCTTAGTCGTCAGGGAAATGCAAATCAAAACAACCCTGAGATTCCATCTCACACCAGTCAGAATGGCTAAGATTAAAAACTCAGGTGATAGTAGATACTGGCGAGGGTGTGGAGAAAGAGGAACACTCCTCCATTGTTGGTGGGACTGCAAGATAGTGCAACCACTTTGGAAATCAGTCTGGCAGTTCCTCAGAAAATTGGACATAGCATTACCTGAGGATCCAGCTATACCACTCCTAGGCATATACCCAGAAGATACTGGAACATATAACAAGGACATATGCTCAACTATGTTCATAGCAGCCTTATTTATAATAGCCAGGAGCTGGAAAGAAACCAGATGTCCCTCAACTGAGGAATGGATTCAAAAAATGTGGTATATTTACACAATGGAGTATTACTCAGCCATTAAAAACAATGAATTCGAGAGTTTCCTAGGTAAATGAATGGAACTAGAAATTATCATCCTGAGTGAGGTAAGCCAATCACAAAAGAACACACATGGTATTCACTCATTGATTATTGGATATTAGCCCAGAACCTTGACATGCCCAAGATTCAACTCACAGGCCACATGAAGCTCATGAAGAAGGAAGACCAAGTGGGGGTGATTCGGTCCTTCTTAGATGGAGCAACAAAATACTCAAGGGAGCAAATATGGAGACAAAGTGAGCGACAGAAACTGAAGGAGGGGCCGTCTGAAGACCATTCCACCTGAGTATCCATCCCATGTGTGGTCACCAAAGGTAGATGCTGATGTGGAAGTCAGGAAGTGCATGCTGATAAGAGCCTGATATAGGTGTCTCCTCAGAGGTCTGCAAGAGTCTGACATATTCAGAGGCAGATGCTCACAACTAGCCATTGAACTGATCATGGGGTTCCCAATGGGGGAGTTAGAGTGAAGACCATTGGAGCTGAAAGGGTTTGTGGCCCCATGAGGAGAGCAACAATACCAACCAACCACAGCTCCCAGGGTCAAAACCACCAGCCTGGGAGCACTTAGGGAGGAATCCAGGCTTCAGCTGTATATGAAAGAGTGGAGGGCCCTGCTGGGCATAGGTGGAAGAAGAGATCCTTGACCTCATGAAGGCTGGACGCCCCAGGGGGTGGGAATGTGAGGGTGGGGAGGTGGGAGTGTGGGGGGTAGGTAGGGGTTACATCCGCAGAGAAGAAGTAGGATGGGTGAGGGGATTGGGGGTTCCTGGGTGGGTGGGGGATGGGGTAAGGGGACAATATATGAAATGTAAATAAAACATCCAATAAAAATAAAGAAAACAAAGGCAAGTGAAAATACAAGTCTATGCTTTAAGAGTATAAAGATCTAGGACCACATCATTCCTTAGTCCTCTAGAATAATTCTAATAAGCTTTAATGTCTGCTTAGCTGTTTCAAAGAATGTATTAGCAATAATTAAACTGCGTCTTATCATGTTCTTCTATTAACTTATATCTGAAGGTTAAGCCTTGAATTCAAACACTATTGTAAGTTCACTAAGGCACAAAAAATATCATGGGTTGTAATGAGTTGATTGTTAATTGTGGTTAAATTGTTCCCTAATAAGGAAGTATTTTTACACACACTTACACTCACATACACATAAACACACACACACACACGCACACACACACACAATAACATATCTAGTTTAAATAAATAACGATTGAATATGAAAATCAAATTCAAGGTTTAAAAATTAATAAATTTTCAGTTTTTGTACTTTCTCTTTGGATACTCTTATCATTATCCAGAATATTCAGAAATTCTTATTCAACTGCCAGAAAAAAGCTCAACTTTATCTGGGCTTCACAGATATCAACCCATTAGAAACAATTAAGATGGCATTTTGTTGGACCACTTATCAGTGCAGCAATTAATGAAGAGTCAGTACACTTGCTTTTAATAAAATATTTCATTATCTTAGAATATTTCAGTGCCCAAAAGACAAATAATCCTTGAAATGTGATTTCAACAGACTGCAGCACATGGTAGACTGTCTTTAGTACATTTTCAAAAGAAGAACAAATTTCATATTATAAAATAATAGCTTATAATGTAGGGAAATATTGAAAAGATACCACATTTCCCTACATTTACACCACACCTGACATATCATTTCTATACATGAACAATTTCTACCACACTGTATCCCTCAAATTAGGATGTATAAGCTGTGTGTTTTCATCCTACTATAGAACTGATGTAGTTACAGATCTTTCCTTGTCTTTTCCCCATATAGCTTATGTGTTCAAGATCTGCATTAGTCCTTGCTTTACATTTTGATAAAATCAGAAAATGCTGCTAAGTACAGGGCTGAGAGGGCAAGCAGAAGGCATGTGGGAAACTCCAAGGAAGGTGTTCCTGTGGCTGAACAGAAAGCAGCAGCTTTTCATAGTTCCCACACCTGTTGTGCACTGTTTTGCACTTCATACAACTGGTACCCTTGTTTGGGGTTTATTTGGACAGGGAGTGACATCTAAGACCTTATCTAGAAACCTTTGTGTCCTCTTTTTAAAGTTACACCAATTCTAAAGTTTGAATTATTTTTTGCTTTTTAGTTTTCTGACTTGGTTGTGTGTGTGTGTGTGTGTGTGTGTGTGTGTGTGCGTCTGAGTGTGTGTGTGTGCATGTGCACGTGCATACATGCGTGTGTACGTGCCATGAATTCTTCATGAGCCCTTATCCGTGTTACTCTTTACCATTATATGTTTAATGATTGCACTTCAGTAGACTTTCACTTTTATAACAGATTTCTTTACTACGTTTTAATATTTTTCAAAGACATTTATTCTAATATTTATGTTTATCAGTAGGTTTATGATCACAACTGTGTATGTTTTTGGAGACTAAAATCCCCTGGAGCTGGAGCTCCAAGCAGTAGTCAGCTATCTTTTGTGGCTGCTGGGAATTAAACTCAGGTCCTCTGGAAGAACAGCAACCACTCAGTCACGGAAACGTCTCTCCACCACAGACTTTGTTATCTTAATGACAAGTTTTATATTTTACTTTAGATATATGAATCTACAGATTAGGGCTATTTGTAAGTGATAACACTGGAATACATGATTTATGGAATTAATGAATGAATGACACATAAACAGATGATACTCAAGGACAAACAAATAAATGGCTAAATAAAATGCTTGTATAATTATTTGTAATAGCCTATTTCAATGTTCAGATACGAATAACTTTTTCATTAAATATTTTCTTTATTTACATTTCAAATGTTATCCCCTTTGCCAGTTTCCCCCTCAGAAACTCCCTATCTCATCCTCCACCCCTTGCTTCTATAAGGGCGTTCACACACACACACCCCTCCTATTCCTGCCTTCCTGCCCTGGCATTCCCCTATACTGGGGCATTGAACCTTCACAGGACCAAGGGCCACTCCTTCCATTGATGATCAACAAGGCCATCCTCTGCTATTTGAGTGGATGGAGACACGGGTCCCTCCATGTGTATTCCTCTTTGGTGGATGGTTTAGTCCCTGGGAGCTCAGGGGTTCTGGTTGATTGATATTGTTGTTCTTATGGGTTTGCAAACCCCTTCAGCTCCTTCAGTCCTTTCTCTAACTCCTCACTGAGGACCCCGTGCTCAGTCCAACGGTTGGCTGCCAGCGTCAGGCTCTGTATTTGTCAGGCTCTGGCAGAACCTCTCAGGAGACAGCTGTATCAGGCTCCTGTCAAGCACTTCTTGGCATCCACAATAGTGTCTGGGTTTGGTGACTGCATATGCGATGGAAGCCTAGGTGGGGCAGTCTCTGGATGGCCTTTCCTTCCTTCCGTCTCTGCTCCACACTTTGTTTCTTAAACTTGAAGTTTCTATTTTAGAATCTTAAAACCATTTCTCTTATGATATACTTTTATGATACTCTTTTAATGATACAGATACAATTTTACCTAATAACCTACAACAATAATATAACAACAAAGATATGCAGAGCAAGCTCAGCAGTAAGAGGCTTTCAGGAGTTCATTCATCTAACCTTTTACATAATCCAAAGCATAGCAAGAAAGCTAATTCTCTCTCTCTCTCTCCCTCCCTCTCCCTCT